>NC_138770.1:85777989-86336859 GCF_965119305.1 Pelophylax lessonae | reverse complement strand
AAAGGTATGCTGGGGTGCAATTTAAAGGGTAACTCCACTTTTGTGGGAAAAAAATTTAAATAAAAAAAATATAAAATGTATATAATTGCAACACAATTCATATTGCAATTGAATGTTATTAAAAATGACCTTTCCTTTTCAATCTGCAGCTCTGTAATTTTCTGTAAAATTCAATGCAATATGGCTACCTGGAGTAGTTCTGTACACAGATGGTGTACAGAACGCTCCCCAGAAATGTTGTTTCCTGCTTGTGTGATTTGCTCACTGATTTTTCCAGAAGTCTACACTAAGATACATGTCAGATTTTGGGCATCCCCTGCAACAAAAATGTCATTTTTGGTGAGATACTCTCAAAGGGAAATCATGTCTAAAGGGATGCAGACCCTGCAATTTTCCTTATTAGAACTCAGGAGGTGCAGCAGCTGATTGATAATTATAAAACCATTCCCATACAGATTCATTCGGCACATGGACACAGACAAACAAACAGCTATTCCTACAGAATAACAAAAGGTGGGAATCTGCAACAAAGTTTGTTAAAATCCCTGCAATTTACAGAGATCACCCAGCGGGGAATGTTTTTTCTCAACTAAAGTGAAGTTACTCTTTTACCGCCTCCCGCTCCACCGTATAGTAAAATGACAGCGGAGCAGGGCAGCTCTCATTCTGGGTCGACGTCATATGAAGTCACCCAGTCTCACTGCAATTGTGCGCCTGTGGGAATGCGCAGCGTGGCGATCACGGGCTCACTGTGTCCTTGGGAAGTGGCACAATCCTGATCTCGGTAAAGAGCTGCGGACGTGGCTCTTTACCCATCTGATCAGCTGTGTCCAATAACAGTGGATCACATGTAAACAAGGAGGTGCCATTTATCGGCTCTCCTCGCCTCAACCTGACAGAGTGTAAGGAGAGGAGAGCCGATCAGTGACATCTCCTCACAGCGGAGACATGTATAGGTAATCAGGGCACTGATTATTAGTGCCCTGATTACAGTGCAACCCCAACAATGCCCCTTAGTGATGCCACTCTGTGATGCCAACCTGTACCCATCAGTGAACTTAGTCAGTGCTCCTCAGTGATGCCAATTTGTTCCCACCAGTAAGGCCAAACTGTGCTCATCAGTGATGCCAATCAGTGCTGCCAATCCGTACCACCTATCATTGTCTAAGTGCCGCCTATTAGTGCGCATCAGTGCTGCATATCAGTGCCCATCAGTGCTGCATATCAGTGCTGCATATCAGTGCCACCCCATCAGTGCTGCATATTAGTGCCACCCCATCAGTGCCCGTCAGTGCTGCTTCATCAATTCCCTTCAGTGCAGCCTCATCAGCACACATCAGTGAAGGAGAAAAATCACTTATTTACAACATTTTCTGACAGAAACTAAGAAAAGTGTATTTTTTTCTTTAAAATTTTCAGGTTTTTTTGTTTTTGTTTTTTTTAGCAAAAAAATAAAAAAATCCAGCGGTGATTAAATACCACCAAAAGAAAGTTGTGGGGAGAAAATCATAAAACATAATTTTGGTACAACATTGCATGACCGCGCAATTTTCATTCAAAGTGTGACAGCGTTGAAGGCTGAAAATTGGCCTGGGCAGGAAGGGGCTGAAAGTGCCCGGTATTGAGGTGGTAAATAAGAATGGCACTGCACTGCTGACTGTAAGTTAACATGCCTTGGGCGAGAACATCTTATATGTGGCCATTGTGGGTAAAGATAGGATGGAGATTCAAGAGAAACAGATTTATTTTTATTGTATTTATTTTTTTAAACTTAATTTGAAACTCATGCAGCTTTGAGATAATCTTTTTTTCTAAGCTCTACTTGACAGCTGATGGCATCTATTAGACATGTGTCATTAGCTTTAATATAACTCAAAATTTGCGTGATTCAGAGATTCAGATGTATCCGAATCTCTGAATCACAACAGTAACCAATTACAACTAATCTGAAATACATTTTATCAAAACAACTAAATTAATTTATATTCATTAATTTTATTTGGATGACTTGATGTGATAGTTTGGGCTCTTTGTTATTATTTGAAGCATCAAAATAACCAATGATCTGAATTGATTTGAATCCATTTGTTTTTCATTCTACTGAGTACAGCGTGAATATTCTAAAAAGATTTTTATTTGTATTGGGGTTGAGACCATTTCTTTAATTTGCATGTGTGCTGCCCAACAAACAAAGTCAGTTGGGAATGGGGAAATAAATCCAACTTAAAAACATAAAGAATAAATACGTAATAATTCAGATTCATTCATTTTATTTGGATGAGAGCGGCACAGTAGTCTTTGACTTTTAGAAAATCAGCTGTTTCTTTTTGCATTAAATTAAAACTAAAGACAAAACTGTTTTTTTTTTTTTTAGTTTTGGATGGAGGGGAGATGAATTTGAACCTGTGTCAGTTTTTATTGCTGTCTCTGTCTCCGTTGGGAACCCTCTCTATGTGTCTTGTTTACCATTATCATGAAAAGTGAAAGTAAAAGGAAATCCTAAATTTTGGGTTGTCCCCAGAAAAGTAATAGAGGAGAAATCTTCCAATGGGGACACTAGTTCTGGTGACCTGGGGGTCCCCAAGAAATTCCCTTATTTGCAGGGATTTCCTCTCACTTCCTGTTTGGCTATAGGACGGGAAGTGAAGGTAAATCTCCCCAATGGGACACAGATGGCATAAAAATAAACTTTACAGGGGTTGTAACCCTCCCCTACTCTATCCAAAATGAAAAAAAAAACTGTTTTGTCTATAGTTCTACCTTACCATTTTTAATTATTATAAAAAAATGCACTACATTTGAAATGGAAACATATTGCAATAAATAAAGTAAGTTATAAAAGTGAAATAAGATGATTCCTACTGCGTTTGGGTTGGATGGAGGTAAATCCATCAGTATGCATTGCATACTAGCTCATTATGAAGTACTTACCTAAAAACGAAGCCCTCAAAGTGCCGACAGGATGGCCGACATGTTTGATTGGCCGGAGGCGCGATTACATCACTCCCGCCATTCACGGCACTGGGCTCTGAAGGAATGGCACAGGTGGCCGTTCCTTCAGAGCGCATACGCCGATGACATCATCGGCTGCATGCACTGTAAATATCTCCTAAACTGTGCATGTTTAGGAGATATATATAGCACCTATAGGTACAGTAAGCCTTAATATAGGCTTATCTATAGGTAAATGTCAATAAAGTGGGTTTACAATCACTTTAACAAATGAAACCGAAAAGAAACATTTTTTTCCATCATGTGCATCTCTACCCTTTATTTTCTGTCCCTATGTGACAGTGATTGTACCAGAGAGGAAGAGAAGGAAAATCTGCAACATAAGGATTTTTATTTCTGTATATGTTGCTATTGCGGAGTTTCCTTTTACTTCCTGTCTGCTAAATCATCTTCAGCAACACAGGAAGTAACTTGAAACCTAAGATAGATAGACAGACAGACATGGGGCGGACATGGGGGCGGACATGGGGCGGACATGGGGCGGACATGGGATGGACAGACAGACAGACATGGGACGGACAGACAGACAGACATGGGACAGACAGACAAGGGAGGGACAGACAGACAGACATGGGAGGGACAGACAGACATGGGAGGGACAGACAGACATGGGAGGGACAGACAGACAGACATGGGACAGACAGACATGGGACAGACAAACATGGGAGGGACAGACAGACAGATATGGGGCAGACAGACAGACATGGGAGGGACGGACAGATATGGGACAGACGGATAGATATGGGACAGACGAATAGATATGGGATAGATGGATAGATATGGGATAGACGGATAGATGGATAGATAGATAGAATGAATCCCAATAGAGGTTCTAACCCTTTTCCGCTTTTTCAAAACTAAAAAAGAAATTTGGCTTGACATATACATTACCTAATGCATATTTAATGACCCTACTAAGTGAATAAAAAGCTCTAAATTAATAATACTTTTGGTCCAATTGCAGCTCTCTAAGAAGTATGGTCCAGTATACAGTATCAAGATAGGAGAGGAAACAATGGTGATCCTTTGTGGATATGAGACTATAAAAGATGCGTTGGTAAATAACGCTGATGAGTTTTCCGGAAGGCCAATAATACCACTCTTCCAAGAAATCACTAAAGGACACGGTAATATGAAAACCTCTTAGTTTTATGTACCTGTTTATATGGAATGTATAGATATGGGTATGTGTTCATAAAGTTTATTTATGAAATATGTTCACAAGTAACCAGTTTTCTACATTTATTTTAGCCTTTTTTAGTCTAAGGTTCTTTAACACGGGCAACTCCTTGGTACAGATTCCGCTTGCTCAGCGGGGGATCACTCCGCTGATCCATGCTGAGCAGGCAGATGACAGGTCAGTGTTCGCTCACTGTGCTTAGCAGACATGGACACAGTCCTGCTTTCCTCTATTGGGAAATCGGATGGAAATGGACTGCCGGTCTGTTTCCATCAGATGTGATCAGATCCGCCAGACGGATGGAAAATAAGACCACCATCTGTCTGTTTTTTTTGCAGGCAGGATTGGAAAGTGGCGGGTGTCAGCAAACATGTGTCCGCTGACATCTGCTGCTCCATAGAGGAGACGGCAGGGTCCAATCAGATCTGTCTGAAGAACTGACATATACAGGTGCATCTCATAAATTAGAATATCATCAAAAAGTTAATTTATTTCAGTAATTAAATTCAAAAAGTGAAACTCATAATTTATATAGATGTGTTACACACTGAGTGATATATTTTAGGCATTTCTTTATTTTATTTTGATGATTATGACTTACAGCTAGTGAATACCCAAAATTCAGTATCTCAAAAAATTTGAATATTACATTAGACCAATAAAAAAAGGATTTTTAATACAGAAATGTTAGCTTACTGAAAAGTGTATCCATGTACAGTATAGTATGCACTCAATACTTGGTCGGGGCTCCTTTTGCATGAATTATTGCATTAATGCGGCGTGGCATGGAGGTGATCAGCCTGTGGCACTGCTGAGGTGTTATGGAAGCCCAGGTTGCTTTGATAGCGGCCTTCAGCACATCTGCATTGTTGGGTCTGGTGTCTCTCATCTTCCTCTTGACAATACCACACAGATTCTCTATGGGGTTTAGGTCAGGCGAGTTTGCTGGCCAATCAAGCACAGTGATACCTCGGTCATTGTGCTGGGAGTGCTGGGTGAGCATGCTTCCAGCGCAAATCCATGCGTTCATGGAGTTCATGGCGTTCATGCAGCCCAGCATTAAAGTGATATTAAAGTCTTGTTTTTTTTTTGTTTAAAAATAACAACCATGTTATACTTACCTGCTCTGTGAAGTGGTTTTGCACAGAGCAGCCCAGATCCTCCTTTTCTGTGGTCCCTCGCCGGCACTCCTGGCCCCTCCTCCTGAGTGTCCGAGTTGAAGAATGATCCCCTTACAGATAGCTAAAAAGATCAATGGTGTCAAAGGAAACTTATCTGAGAGGAAGAAATTGCTAATTGCTCAAGGAACCTCTTGCAGCCTCTGGTGGAACCCTAGTTGAAAAACCCTTAATTAGAGTTTATTACTTTATAGGAGGCAAGTTGTTATTGGAGAATATTACCTGGGTTCACTTAGAATGTATAGTAACGTTTATTAGTTGTGGGTGGACTTAACACAATTTCATCTTTTTCCTGCCCAGGTATGACTTTTTCCAGTGGGGAAAACTGGAAAGTGATGAGAAGATTCACCATTTCATCCCTAAAAGATTTCGGAATGGGAAGGAAGACAATTGAAGATAGGATACTGGAAGAATGTGATTGTTTGGTGAAAGAGATCAAATCCTTCAAAGGTCTTTCTTCTTAAATGTTATTAACCTGTAAGCTAGTAATCTCAATAACTTAGGTCAACTTTCATAGTAAAATTGTTTTATCGGGTTGAGGTCAGGACTTTGGGCAGGCCAGTCAAGTTCCTCCACCCCAAACTCACTCATCCATGTCTTTATGGACCTTGCTTTGTGCACTGGTGCGCAGTCATGTAGGAACAGGAAGGGGCCATCCCCAAACTGATCCCACAAAGTTGGGAGTCTTGGTATGCTGACGCCTTAAGAATTTCCTTCACTGCAACTAAGGGGCCAAGCCCAACCCCTGAATAACATCCCAACACCATAATCCCCCCTCCACCAAATGATTTGGATAAGTGCACAAAGAATGCCTTTTGGATGAATTAGAGCGGAGACTGTGAGCCAGGCCTTCTTGTCCAACATCAGCCTGACCTCACAAATGCACTTATGGAAGAATGGTCAAACATTCCCATAGAGATTCTCCTAAACCTTGTGGACAGCCTTCCCAGAAGAGTTGAAGCTGTTATAGCTGCAAAGGGTGGGCCAACTCAATATTGAACCCTACGACCTAAGACTGGGATGCCAATAAAGTTCATGTGGGTGTCCCAATACTTTTGACAAATAGTGTAAATGATATACAACATTCAGAGGAGACTATTTTCTTATTTTTTTCTGGCTATTAGTATTTCATTTATTTCATGATTCTTGAAAATAATATTAATGTATAGAGGAGGGATTGGTGTGTTCAAATAATAATCTTTACCCCCTTGATTATACTTTGATACAAAGATCGCTCGTGAGTAATTTACTAAATGCAGCTAAAGCCTGTATCCCACTTTACCAGAAACACATTTTTTCCACCTCCATTAGGTTTATGGTTGAAAAAATTAGTGATATTTGAACCATGAAGGACATTATCGCAATCTCTAATCACAAAGAGGACCAATTCCGTTAACTGTGGTTCTACTGGTTAGATTTTACTTGTTCTGTGGAATACCATAATCTTTTATGCCTGCGGTGAGCCCCCTTACCCCGAGCCATAGGTTTAGGACCTGCATACAAAAGGGCTTGGTTTGATGTGGGCAAGTCACAGTTTCAAATTCTTCAATTTACCCTTTAAACCATCTTCCCCTCTTTCTTCTTTCTATCATTTTCTTAACCTTGGTTTCAGGTATTTTGGATGCTGGTAAGTGGGGTTAGTCACTAGGGGGATCTCCATCATCCTTACCTCTATTAGGTGAGTGGTACTGCTGTTTACCATGCTTAGACCTGGGATGGCTTTCCCTTGCCTGAAAAAGAGTTTATACATTATAAGGAGTTTCTGCACAGCGTACAAGATGTGTGGTACCTCTAATGCAGGGGTGGGGAACCTTTTTTCTGCCAAGGGCCATTTGGGTATTTATAAAATCATTCGGGGGCCGTACAAAATTATCAACTTAAAAATGTGTCTGTTATATTTGGTCAAACATTTAATTAGCTCACCCCTAATGTGATGGCTGCAACTGCTTCTCTTTGGTGAGGTGTGTGATGTTAGCTGGTATTGATGATGTTGCTACTCGCAACTGGTTTTCCAGGTTTGCGTCGGTCAGTCTGGACTGGAGCACAGTCGACTTTGTGGTGGTAAGTTTTGAAAAGAACTGCTGGCAGGTAATGCTGGTGGGCATAGCTGGCTGGTACTGCTGGTGGGTACAGCTGGCTGGTACTGCTGTGGGTACTGCTGGTTCTGGCTGGTACTGATGGCTCTGGCTGGTACTGCTGTGTGTGCTGCTGGCGTGAAATGCTGGCTAGCAGCAGCGCCACGCTGGAGGAAGAGGCGATGTTACCTGTATTCGTAACAGGCGGAGTGCATTTGATATCACTCCACCTGTGACTCACTAAGACTGTTACAACGGAGCCGGAACTACTGTATACAGGAAGTATTGGCTCCGTTCTGACAGATCAGCTTAGAGACACAGACTCAGCTCCATGGGGGGCCGGACAAAATTACTTCGAGGGCCACATACGGCCCCCGGGACGTAGGTTCCCCACCCCTGCTCTAATGGAATGGGTTGTTTCAGAGAACTATACAAAGTACTGTATAATTTTACGCTTTGCAAATGGACTTCACGTGGACCCACCTCAACTTTTCCTACTATTGTATATCTGTCTTCATGTCTTTGTTTTCGTGATAAGAAAAACCATTGAAAAAAAAAAATAATAATATTAATCTGCCCAAGGGTTCTAATAGCGCCCAGTAGCAACTTACACTTAGAGCTGCTTCTATCAACAGAACCTTGTAAAGACATTTTGTGGATTTTCCAGGTTAATCTAAACCTAGGATTCACAGCCTGCATCAGAAATCATTGTGTTTTAACCGCTTGCCAACCGCCGCAAATACATATACTGCGGCGGTCAGCCTCGACCAGGCAAAGTGACGTACCGGTACATCACTAGCCTTTGAGCCAATGGGGGGCGAGCGCGCGCCGCCGGAGGCGCGCTCCCGCCCCGGCTCGTTCACGGACACCTCCGTGCGTGTGACCGGCAGACCCGATGTCTGCCGATCACTCGCGATCGTCCGCTGTGAAGGGAGAAAGGCAGAAGGCTAATGTAAACAAAGCTGCCTGTCATTCCTCCCTGTGTAAAAGCACTGATCTAATGGTCCTGCTATGTAGGACCGTTGATCTGTGCTGTTACACACACAGCCACATCCCTGCACAGTTAGAAGCACGCCCCTAGGGAAACACTTAACCCCTCCCTCTCCAATAAAGTTAACCCCTTCCCTGCCAGTGTCATTTTTACAGTAACAGTGCATATGTATAGCACTGATTACTGTAGTAATGTCACTGGTACCCTCAAAAGTGTCAAAAATGTCAGTCAAGGGTCCAATCTGTCCGCCGCAAAGTTGCAGTCCCGCAAAAAAATCGCAGATCGCCTCCATTATTCGTTAAAAAAAAACAACAAAAATGACAAAAATCTTTCCCTTAGTTAGTAAACGCAATAACTTTTGAGCAAACCAATCAAAATACGCTTATTGTGATTTTTTTTTACCAAACATATCTAGCATAAAACAAATTGGCCAAAAATGTTAAAAAATTTAGATTTTTACATTTTTTTGGGGAATTTCATATAAAAAAAATGTGAAAATATTGTTATTTTTGCAAAACTGTCGCTGTTTTTTTGTTTATAGCGCATGATCAAAAAATCGCACAGGTGATCAAATACCACCAAAAGAAAGCTCTGTTTGTGGGAAAAAAAGGATGTCAAATTCGTTTAGGTACAGCATCGCACGACCGCGCAATTGTCCGTTAAAGTCACGCAGTGCCGAATCGCAAAATACCCCCTGGTCAGGAAGGCGGTAAAATCTTCCGGGGCTTAAGTGGTTAAAGGAGGATTGCATCATGCCAAAGAAAGAAGATTGGTTTTACCGAAGATAGTAGCTTGGCAGTTGCCACTTGGATTTCTGAGTGGGTTGATAAATTCATTGGTAGTAGATGTAAAGGGGGTGCCTGCACAAACGTTTGCCTGAAAGCTGAACACTTCTACAAGAGCTATGATTTATGGAAAGCTAAACCCCATATACACTATGGAGTTTTTTTCCAGTAACATCCATTTTCTTTGTGTCCTAATTGTAGGAGAACCATTTGATCACACTATGATTATGAACGCTGCGGTGGCCAACATAATTGTTTCCATATTGCTGAGCCATCAATTTGATTATGAAGATTCAACATATCTGAGGCTTTTAAATATATATGTGGAAAATATTAAAATCCTTGGCAGTCCAGCAGCTATGGTAAGCAACTACATTTAACCCTTGATATAGGCCATTCTAGAATTTGCAGAAGCAACCAATCAGGTCTACACTTTCTCCTACTAAATCCAGAATGCAATTGTAGTTTTAGAATACAGTTTGATGTTTCTTCGGTTTTCTATAGTTGAACCTTGGACAAGTAGCTACATACACAGACGAAATACATAAAAGTGAGCTGTTTTACTTATCAAAGGAATTACATTTATGTCCATCCAGTTCTGAAATGTACATACATGGCCGGCGCTACCTATAGGAAAGGTAGGCTTCGGCTTAAAGCACACATCAGTTGGGGGTGCCACGCCGGTGTGCTTCTGGCATTTTAAGCAAGCACGCCGGTGCTGTTTGTCTTCTGGGTCTTTCAGCCGGGTCCAGAGGATCAGGTGCGGGGACAGAGCCTTCGGACCACGGCTGGCATGAGGAAGCAAGGTGGTACCGCCTCTATTTATCTTCAGGCCAGGTGTGGGTCTGTGGACCATGGCTGAAGAAATAGGTGGAGAGGCACTGCAAAAAATGTCAACTTCCGCCACCGTACACATGGGTAGGGCACAGGGGGTGGAGTCAGGGAGGAGCCAAGATGACGGCAAAATGTAGTTTCGCCTAGGGTGTAAAAAATCCTTGCCCAAGCCCTGTGTACACAGCTCTTCCACACAGCACAACCCTGCCTGGTTTCCCTTTCACCTACATTTCCTTCCTACTCCCACTCTGTGGACAGTGAAAGGACAGGGACCACATTAATGAGTTCATCTCACTGTCACAGCCATTTTTTCTGTTGCACTTAAAGTGGCTCTAAAGGCAAGACATTTTTTGGCTTAATGCATTCCCTGATTGGGGTAAAAAACTATCCTACTAGCCCACCCTATGACTGTACAGTAAAAGCAGAAGCAGCAGACCGATGAGCTCTTTCTCTGTCACTCTAATTTCTCATCCTATCAACAGGCTTATTGTCAGCACATGAGCACTACAGCGGTAACTGATTGGCTCCTTGTGCTGCTTCTTCCTCCCTGTAAACTCTGCCGTGCTGGTACTGCAAGATGCTTGCTGATGCAAAGTCAAATTCAGATACTCACACACTGTTCGTATTTCAAAATAATTTTATTTAGCTTTACTGGCAGATATACACTCATTGGCCACTTTAATAGGTACACCTTGCTAGTACCGGGTTGGACCCCCTTTTGCCTTCAGAACTGCCTGAATTCTTCATGGCATAGATTCAACAAGGTGTTGGGAACATTCCTCAGAGATTTTTGGTCCATATTGACATCATAGTATCACGCAGTTGCTGCAGATTTGTCGGTTGCACACCCATGATATAATTCTCCTGTTCCACCACAAAGGTGTTCTATTGGATTGAGATCTGGTGACTGTGGAGGTCATTGGAGTACAGTGACCCCATTGCCATGATCAAGAAACTACTGGTGAGATGATTTGAGCTTTGTGACATGGTGCATTATCCTGCTGGAAGGAGCCATCAGAAGATGGGTACACTGTAGTCATAAAGGGATGGACATGGTCAGCAACAATACTCAGGTAGGCCGTGGCATTTAAACAATGCTCAGTTGGTACTAGGGGGCCCAAAGTGTGCGAGGAAAATATCCCACACCCATTACACCACCACAAGCCTGAACCGTTGAAACAAGGCAGGATGGATCCATGCTTTCATGTTGTTTATGCCAAATTCTGTCCCTACCATCTAAATAATAAATAAAAGTCGCTCTGAAAAAATGATCAAACATTTAAGTGAAAAAATGTATCAAAAATATATAAATAATCCATAAAGTCCGTGAAGAACCAAATACAATAGATGTGACTGGGGATGTCCGTGTAGATGAAAGGCTTATCTGTAAAAGACGTGCCAATGATAACGTTGATTCCAGAAGTTTGGCAGCAACTGTACACCTTAGATCTCACAATCTCTAACGATCCCCTCGGCGACGATATTGTATGTGAAAAAAAATTATAACGCCATAGCGTAAAACCAAAATAACAGATGGGAAGAAATACTCTATATGAGTGTAGCACCAAAACTACTGTGATAATAAAGAGCTCAAAAAATATAAGTGATATGCATGAAATTGGTTCCATGCATAGTCCAAGCTCTGCAGGTGGCTTAGTCAAGTAGCCAGTGCATTTAAATATCTCAACTAGTGTCTTTCCTACTATTGTCAATGAATAACAGACTCCCTGGCTAGTTAAACAACTGAGCTACTGGTATGGAATTGCTGCCTCCTGCATTGGTATTCATTTTTCTAAATGTAGCCTAAGCTTGGAACCTGATGTGTATCTTTTCCTCATATTTGGCCACTGCAGATCGTGGACAGAGTCTTCAGTCCCCCAATCTGAAGCCTATCCTGCCACCAGAACACTGAGTTGCATAAGCTGCATTCCTATCGGTGGAGGTGTCTGGATCTATCCTTCAGTTTGTCATTTTTTCCACTTGGTAAGGAGTACCCTATTGGATTGTTTTGGTGTTGGACGTTTCACTTACCCTTTGCCTTAACACTCGGATTTCATGCTTATCACTTATATTTTTTGAGCTCTTTATTATCACAGTAGTTTTGGTGCTACACTCATATAGAGTATTTCTTCCCATCTGTTATTTTGGTTTTACGCTATGGCGTTATAATTTTTTTCCACATACAATATCGTCACAGAGGGGATCGTTAGAGATTGTGAGATCTAAGGTGTACAGTTGCTGCCGAACTTCTGGAATCAATGTTATCATTGGCACGTCTTTTACTGATATCTGGTAAGCCTTTCATCTACAAGGACATCCCCAGTCACATCTATTGTATTTGGTTCTTCACGGACTTTATGGACTATTTATATATTTTTGATACATTTTTTCACTTAAATGTTTGATATTTTTTTAGTGCGACTTTTATTTATTATTGTTTTTTGGGGTGTTAGTCACACTTGAAGTCGCTGCTTCAGATAATTTGGTTGGATTAGTGCAGTTGTCCTTGTCCATTTATCTTACCATCTAAATGTCACAGCTGTAATCGAGACTCATGAGACCAGGCAACGTTTTTCTAATCTATTGTCCAATTTTGGTAAACCAGTGTGACTTGTATCCTCAGTTTCCTGTTCATAGCTGACAGGGGTAGACCCGGTATGGTCTTCTGCTGCTTCAAGGTTCGATGTGTTGCGTATTCAGAGATGGTTTTCTGCATACCTTGGTTGTAACGAGTGGTTATGTGAGTTGCTGTTGTCTTTCTATCACCCTGAACCAGTCTGCCCATTCTCCTCTGACCTCTGACATCAACAAGGCATTTTCCTCCACACAACTGCCATTCACTGGATATTTTCTCTTTTTCAGACCATTTTCTGTAAACCCTAGAGATGTTTGTGTGTGAAAATCCCAGTAGATTAGAATTTGTTTTGAAATTCTCAGACCAGCCTGCCTGCCACCAACAACCATGCCACGTTCAAAGTCACCTAAATTCCCTTTCTTCCCCATCCTGATGCTTGGTTTGAACTTCAGCAAATCTAGATGCCTAAATACATTGAGTTGTTGCCATGTCATTGGCTGATTAGCAATTTGTGTTACCAAGAAATTGAACAGGTGTACCTAATAAAGTGGCCAGTGAGTGTAATACAGTATATCTCAAATTAGGTCCATTAATATGTTCATTAATTTTATTTTAGCATAGAGTACATTTCATGTTTGTGTTCCTTTTTGTTTTGGCAGCTGTATAATGCATTTCCATCAATATTACGTTGGTTGCCTGGAACTCACAGGAAAGTCATTAAAAACCAATTAGAAATGCATGCATTTATTAGGGACACCTTTACCATCCAAAGGAAAGAACTGGATGTCAATGACCAGAGGAATCTTGTTGATGCATTCTTGGTGAAACAGCAAGAGGTAAGCTGTCACTTCGGGAAACTGAATAATTTAAAAGAGAACCAATTACTTAAATGTCAGGTAAAACTGTTGTAGCACCCTTGTCTTAATGAAGGGTTGCTATTGAAATTTAGTTTGCTGGGCAGTAACTAGCTTGGCTATACTGTGGTCAATCGAACTTCCTCTCTTTATCTGGGTTTGACTGCATTTCTCCCTTCCGTCAGTAGGTGGCACTGTTGCCTCAGACACTAGAGTGAGAATTACAGTTAACCACTTTACCACCGGAGGATTTTGCTGTCTTACGTCCAGGCTACTTTTTGCGATTCGGCACTGTGCGACTTTAACTGACAATTGCGCGGTCGTGCGACGCCGTACCCAAACAAAATTTATGTCCTTTTTTTCCCACAAACAGAGCTTTCTTCTGGTGATATTTGATTACCTATGCGATTTTTACTTTTTGCGCTATAAACAAAAAAAGAGCGTAAATTTTGAAACAATATTTTTCACATTTTTTTATATGAAATCCCCCCCCCCCCCCCCCAAAATGTAAAAATCTAATTTTTTTTTAAATTTTTGGCCAATTTGTTTTCTGCTACCTATGTTTGGTAAAAAAAAAAATCCCAATAAGTGTATTTTGATTGGTTTGCGCAAAAGTTATTGCGTTTACTAACTAAGGGTAAGATTTCTGTCATTTTTGGTGTTTTTTTTTAACGAGTAATGGCGGCGATCTGCGATTTTTTTTTTTTTTTGCGAGACTGCGACATTGCGGCAGACAGATCGGACCCTTGACTGACATTTTTGACACTTTTGGGGGTACCAGTGACATTTCTATAGTAATCAGTGCTATAAATATGCACTGTTACTGTAAAAATGACACTGGCAGGGAAGGGGTTAATTTTATTGGAGAGGGAGGGGTTAATGTATGCCTGGTGCTTACTAACGTGTGTGGGGGGAGGTGACTGAGTGACACAGGGACAGATCGCAGGTTCAGCTATGCTGAATCCTTCAATCTGTCACTGTTTGTCACTGAGGAGATCCGCCCACTCTGTTTACACAAGCGAGCGGATCTCCAAACTCGATTCCCAGACGATCGGGTAAGAGCAGCAGCGATTGCCGCTGCTCCTCCCCTGGCCCGACTCCCGCTGTGAATGAATACAGTGGGAGCGCGCCCCCTACACGGGGAAGGAGTCCAGCGACGTAGAACTACGTCGCTGGACGATAACGAGCCACTGTGCCGCAGTAGAGGCACAGTGAGCGGTTGTAAAGTGGTTAAACAAACTGTTAATGTCCATGACTCTCTCAGCCAATTATAGTGTGGCTGCGGCATGCTGGGAGAGTCTATTTAACTGAGGGGAGGTCCATTAATCGTTCTCTTCCCGCCCGAACCCCCTTCGGGGAGGGTGTGTGCTGTTGTGCTGCTGCTGGCTAGGCCTGAAGCCTGGGGCCTAGTCACATGCCTGGGATTCTGCTGAGGAGAGCCAGCGACCCACATGGAAAAGAGCATCCACAGAGATCCAGTAACCTGTGTGAGGTACCTGCCTGTTTCATATGGAAGACAGCTGTCCAGCCAGTACAGACCACAAAAGAGATTGAATCTGGTGGTGAGGAGTTGCCTCCCAGATCAGTCCGAAGCTTTATGGATACTGAATGAATCTCAAGGTCTGTTATCCTGTACCGCTGTCTGACTAACTTTCTTTTGTAATCAGAGTCTGCCTAATTGATTGTTCTCCAAGGGTGTCCTGAGCCCTCTCTCTCTCCCAGTTTATTCTTGCCCTGTTGAGAAGAAATAAACAATTTTGTTACTTCAGCATAAAAGTGACTGGCACCCATAGTTTCTTTTACCTGCATCACTGCCCACCATGCCTGACAATCCACACCCACAGGAGGTATGTAGGCCCTCACTGCCCCTGAGGGTCATCACTAGGCCCTAGGAGGTTCCAGGGGTCTGCTACACTGTTTTCATGCAATTTGTTGCTTGACTATCCCTTTAAAACATAACTCCACTTTTGTTGAGAAAAAAAAACATTCTCTCTGGGTGATTTATGGACATTACAAGGATTTTAACAAACTTTGTTGCAGATTCCTACCTTTTGTGATTCTGAAGAAATCATTGTTTATTCCTCTGGGCCTCTGTGCTGAGTGGGTCAAATGGGAGTGGTTTCATAATTATCAATCAGCTGTGGCAGCTGCAGAGCACTCATGAGGAAAGCTGCAGGGCCTGCATCTCTTTAGACGTGTTTCTATTGGGAGTATCTTACCAAAAATAACATTTTTGTTGCAGGGGATGCCAGAAATCTGACTTGTATCTTAGGCAAACTTCTGAGAAAATTAGTGAGCCAATCATACAAGCAGGAAATGATGTTTCTGGGGTGTGGTCAGTATACATTCTGTGTACATAACAGCTCCAGGTAGCCATATTGCATTGCATTTTCAGAACATTACAACAGCTGCAGATTGAACAGGATACAATATATGATTTGTGTCAAAATTGAATACGATATACTGTTTTTTCTTTATTTGCTGATTTTTTTCCCCACAAAAGTGGAGTTACCCTTTAAGGTTAAAAAAGGTCATTGCAAGGTTGGAAGAAAAGAAATGTAAAGTAGTACTAAATTCTTTAAGTGGATGTAAACACTCACATATGCCCAGTGTAGTGAACAGCCTCAGATGATACACAGAGATGAAACAAATCTTCATACATACTTTTTACATGTGTAGCACTGTCCTCCGTAGGGCTTGCTGTAAGATGAGTTCTCGGGCCTCCTCTGATTACCTGCACACAGTCACTTAGGATACAGTTCACACATTCCTCCTTACCCCCAATGGCTCGTCACTCAATAAACAGTCCAGGGATATTGGTTTTTAGTGTTTATTTTGGAATTTGGATGGGAGAAGGGATTAGTGGGATACTCCAACTGTAATTATTCACAATGGATAAGGACAACTCTCACTTGCCCTCACCAGGTTGCTTGTAGAAGCAGCTGCACTGCTTGAACCATACTGCCACATGTATGTAAAGGGTTAAGTCTCCTTGCTCTTTTCTTTCCAGCAATAGACTTGGTGAACCTACATTTTCTTCAGGACACTCACTAGTCACTCACTTTACTGACACTCGTCCACTGACTCTTCTAACTTCAGGGGTGGCCCCCCTCAGGTCAGGACCCTTGACACAGATCTGTACTCACTATACTGCAGAATCAGATCCTTCAATGTCCCCCTCTCAGTCAGCTACACAGGACCTCTTGGTTCAGTTCCTCTCTAATTCTCTCTAGGCCCTCAGGTCGACCACCTGAGAATACATGGCTTCTCTGCAGAGGAGGAGGCAGCCACTCCCTCCCTCCAGGACTCCATTCTCCAGACAAAAGACCCCGAGCACATGTGCTCCTGGCATTTATACAGTATCCCAGCATGCACAAGGCACTTTCCTCTGCCAAATCACCAGGGCTGTATCAAACACCTGTGCACTCATTTGTCAGGTTTCCTCTCACTGTCCAATATGTCTCCCTATTGGACCAGTGTGAAACATTCTGCAGACAGACTGAGTTGCACCCAAGCACAATGAGCAGACCTCACTAACAGATCCTGCTCTCTGGTAGGAATAGAACAATATAGATTTACCTGCAATCCCTCTGGTAAGCAGACAGGATTCAAAGCTATACTTTCTCTCTCTAGCACCTACCTAGGAGGGTGCTACACATGTATATCTGCTGTCTTCAGCGTTCTACATTCTTTAGAAAGTGCACATCATGTTAGAAATGTTCTTCCTGTTTCAGCAGTGGGAGGGGGAGTCTGGGCATACACTGTGTGTGAGCTGATTGGAGGAAAGGCACACACCCCTTCCCCTCCACATAGGCAGGGGAATGAAGAAACTTGCAGAGATGTGTTGTGGATAGACAAGCTGTCTGCTTATCTGTCTCTAAGTTTCCTCCCCAAAACAAATTTTCAGCTGTTTTTATCTCCGGAGAGGTTATCAGAAGTCATCATGCTGATAACAGAGGAACGGAGCAGCAGAAAGACACGGGACTCAGGGCCAGTTCATACCACATTCAGTCCAGTGCATTTTTTTTTCTGCATCAAAAACGCATGTAAATTAGGTTATATGGTTTCCAATGGCATAGTTCACACCAATGCTTGAAGTTCCAGTCCATTACAGTTCCAAAAAAAAAAAAAAAAAAGTAGAACATTCTGCATTTTTCCTGCACTGGACTTTACTGGAATGCTGTAAAATGCATCAAAAATGCATTGGCACACCGGAACGCACCTAAATGCAACAAAAACGCACTGGAACACACATGGCCTTATTTAGGGTCAAGAAAAAAAGAGGGGGGGGGAATGCACTGGACTGCATCAAAAACGCATAACAAATGCACTGGAATGCTTAAAAAATGTGTCAAAAACACGCATGCGGAAAAGCATCTGGAACACATCCAGACTGCATTTCTATGGTGGTAAATGGCCCTTAGTGCTTTGGAGAGAGATAGGTAAACACTACAAATATATGAATCAGGTTTACATTCACTTTAACATTTTTTTTTTACCTTAATGTATTCTCTGCATGAAGGTGAAAACAAAATGCCTCACTGCCCATTCTACCTCCTCCCCCCCATCCCTAAATACTTGTAAAATATAATCAGTGCAGCGGAAAAAAAAAAGCCAGTCAGTAAAATCAACAATATAAAAAGTCCATAAAAACAATAAAACATGGAGATTTCAGCCATTGGGGGAAAGGTGCCTGATGATGGACATAACAGTGCTAAGGGTGAGTGCAGCCAGGGCGGGTACAAGGGTGGGGCCAAGCAGGCACCTGCCCCGGGTGCTGTGTTGAGGGGGGCAGACTCCTGGTGCCGCTCCTCCATGACAGGAGTGCAGCCCATCCACCACAGACAACACAAGCCTCTCCCACCGTCATTCAACCAAAAAAGGTCACAAAAGACTTTCCCACACCATGGGGTACAGTCCTCTAACGATCAGATCATGATATAGGTACCGCTCACTCCACAGGGCGTATGTATGTAAAGCAGAATAGGAGACACTTTTATTTAAAAAGGATTACCAATAACTTACAAGTAAGGCACTTCAACCAAGTGCATGCATAATGGCGTTTCTGTGTTCAAGCAATCAAATCATAAAAATGGCCGCCGTGGGTGAAGTCATATGTAGCTCCTCCCCCCCGTACGCGTTACGTCCATAGGCGCAATTTCATCAGCTAATACATTCAAGCTAAAAGAGAAACAATGTGTCTGCATCTCATAGGAAGCTGAATATTACATGTAAAAATCCTCATAATTGCATAAACCTGATGCAGAGTGCCAGACAGTACTGAACTGTACTACTGGAGACCTGTTCTATCATATGAACATCCTTCTGCCATCTAAATGTATCAATCTCCATGGCAACATAAAGAGGCACTCCACCCTCCAAAGGACCAATATCCAAATCTAAATCATTGTATACTCAATTTAAATAAAATAATTAATGAAAACCTATGCTACATTACACCACAGCCATCTTTTTTACAGAAATTATACATATCTCAGAAAAATATATATTTGCCACCAGCTCCAGAGTCACTCCCCTCACTTTCTAGTTTCGCAGGGGAAGCTGAGGGCAGCTGAGCCATAGGCTTATCAATGTGCTTCTTTTTTATTTTTTTCAATCATGAGAATGGAAGCAGATAATAGAGCAAACTGTGTCTAGTGCCTTGGGTAGGCTGTTGGGTAAATGCAGGTTGTGGCTCCTTCTATAATCAAGGGAGAAAAGTTTGCTTGGCCTGGTCTGTTTAGGGTTTCACAGGTTGGGGGTGTTATTGCTTCACCATTCCTCTAAAAGACATTTTGAGAGTTTAGGGAGGGGGAATTAAAATAACCAGCCTAAATATTGATCGGAGCCCAGTCAATACCAGGCAAGATGTGCCCAGAAGGTGACTGGGAAGCACATAAATAGTCTGAAACTGTGTAGAGAATGTCTTTGCCCTGGAAGAAGTGTCTTAAGCCTCAGGGGGCTATTGCCCCTTAGGGTGGCCTATGGACTGTGTTGCCATTCTGTGATGTCTCAGCGATGGTAGAGCTTGGACCTTGAAGTAATCTTGGACTGACTGCAAGATGGTCTGGAACAGTGTTTCTCAACATTTTTTTTTCAGTCAAGGCCCCCTTTGAAAGCATATTGAGTCTCAAGGCACCCCAGTCTAAAGCTAGGTTCAAACGAATGCAGGTGTTTGCGGGTGTGGAAATCGCAGCTGTTCCCGCACCTGCAACTAAAACGTGCTGCTCTTTACAGACGCGTGGGGCTGCCATTTATTCTTAATGGCACCCCCATGCATCTAAAAACTTAGTACATTTGCAGATGTGGGAACCACTGGGAAAAGGTGCAGAAGCATTTCCTGGACGCTGTGGTTTAAAAGTGGTGCAGGAACTGTTTTCCTCCATGAAACGCAGGCACAGAAGCCCATTCAATTGAATGAGCTGTTGTGCCAGAGCGAACGAGGTTCGCAGAGCCACAGTAGTGTGAACCTAGCCTAAGAGCTCATTCATGAGGTTGGGGGATGGTAAAGCAATGCGACTGAGCCACATTTTTTCCACCCAGTATACATACCGTATATTTATATATTGTATCTCCAAATGCAGCCTCCTCGTGGTGTCTTTTCTCTTCACTCCTCACACAGCTGCACTAGCCTCCATAGCTACACCCACAGGAGAAGGGTAAGTATCCCATCCAACAAACCATGAGCGCTCATCCCAGAAAGCTGTGTGGGCATCCAACTGGTCCTTAGCAACTGATGTTGATGTCATCGGTTGGCAGGACGCGGTTGGGCAGCCCCCACTGCTTTCTGAGTGACTGTGGCAGTTTCATGCATGTTTGAGATAGCAGACCAGCACTGCTGAAATTGAAAAAAGGCTTCACTGTTGGCAAGAAGAATATTTTACTGGATACCTGCTTAGTTTGGGAGGTTTTTGGTCATTTTGCCACGGGACCCCTGGGGACTCTTTGCCAAACCCCAGTGTGCTGTGGCACGCTGGTTGAGAAACGCTGGTCTAGAGAAGAATTGTCTCACTCACTAGAATGTGCTTGGAGGAAGTTGAAAGATGGCAGCTGTCTTAGGGGGCTTGTGAGTAATGACCCTGAATTGATTCTTGGTGACTGTGTCTTTTTGGCATACACAGGTAAGTGCCAGAGGCAGCTTGGATTGAGTCACCTCTCATAGGGTCTCAGTTACTGACCACCCCCCCCCCCCCCAAGCAGTGCCCTGGACTATGATCTTAGAGAAGAGTGCCTTCCTGTACTTTGCAGGGTTCTTGAGATTATACCGGGTACCAATAGCTGTGCAGTGGTGCAGGGCAACCAGATGCCAAAGAGACTTGCCTCATGGTCCCCAGCTGTGAGGCCTTATACTGTCCATTATTCACAGTTGCTTAAGGAGAAGACTGTCCTCCAGCTGTTATGTGCTAGAGAATTTGGAGTATCCCATGCCCCCTAACCTCTCTCCTGCTACAAGTTTTATTAGCAATATTTTGCAAAAAGACAACCCCAAGACTGTTTTTTGGAGCCAGAGTGAATAGAGTTTCTTGAGTGGATGGTTGCCTCTGTACTTTTTGGGGGAGAACCAGTTAAAATCAGCAGCCCCCGGGGGGCTAGTGCTACATGTGTTTTAAAAACTGAATAGGAAAAGAGTGAGGTCACAGACTACTCAGGTAGAGTTGAAAAATCCGTTGGCAGGTTATAATGTGTAATGTGTAGGTAATTCAGCTATATATAGTAAATAGGCCTTTGCGTAGTGTTTGGCCCAAAGGTCTGGAGTGGAAAAGACCCATTTTTGGAACAATGGCTAATAAGAATACGTGGTTACATTCAATTCCAAAAAACCTTGTCTTGCAGGAGAAGCCCAATGAAAAACTATTTTTTACCAATGAAAACCTTACAATGCTTGTAACCGATCTCTTTTCTGCTGGAATGGAGACCACTTCGACCACACTTCGCTGGGGAATTCTGCTGATGATAACTTACCCAGACATCCAAAGTAAGAGAGAAACATTGCTTATGTATAGTCTATTGGAAATGCCTTACAGCTGTGTTGTTAGTATAGTATATATCTGAAAACTCTTTTTATTTATCATTCATTATTTATATGCCTCAGCCATAGTTTTATGATGATGTTTCATATATTGATATGTAACCACTCAAGTGAACAGCCTTTTTTGTATGACAGATAGTGCAGACAATATCCTTTCTGAAAGTGAGAAATTGATTGAAGAAAAAACAATTAGAGCAGGGAATCTCAGCCAGGGATATATGGAACCCTAGGGTTCCTCCAGAGGTTGCTGGGGCTTGAGCAACGAGCAATTTCTGTCTTTTACAAATGTTCCCTCTGACACCATTGATCTTTTTAGCTGTTTGTAATGGGGTAGGTCTTCCCAATGACCACAGGTGTAAGGAGCATTCTTTCCAGAGACCCTCACACTAATTTATCATGAGTTGTAGATAAAATCATTTTTAGGAGGGGTTCCATGAGACTGGAAAGTTATTTCTAGTAGGGGTTCCTTGAGACTGGAAAGTTATTTCTAGTAGGGGTTCCTTGAGATTGAAAAGTTATTTCAAGAGTTCCTCTGTGTTAAAAAGGTTGAGAAAGTGCTCATTTAGTCCCCGTTCACATTAGGTCGCTCCGACTTAGTGGGCGACCTGTGAAGTTTCGTGCAGCGCGACTTCGGCGCGACTTGCACGGACTTCCCATAATGGAAGTCAATGCAAGTCGCCTCCAGGTTGCCTCGAAGTAGTACAGGACCCTTTTTCTAAGTCGGAGCAACTTGTGTCGCTCCTATTAGAACCGTTCCTGTACTACACAGTGGGAGCGACGGTGCACGACTTGTCAGGCTGACCAGGTCGCCTGACAAGTCGTACCAGTGTGAATGGACACTTAGAGCATGCATTATTTTGGAAAAATGCGGTTAGTCAGCTTTTCACAGGAAAAGTATCAAAGATATATTCAGTAATAATCAGTCAATGAACAAATAAGTGAATAATTCATGTTTCTATATGTGCCACTTTTTGCCAGCAGTTGCTTTGCATTTTGCTAGACACAACCATCATGTGGTTAGTGCTAGGCTTTCCTAATGGATGAACCTTGTAGTAAATTGTTATATTTATAATAAAAAAATGTATATAAACAATTAAAAATGTGTATAAATTATTTTTTTTAATTATACATCTGTATCAGTAAGGTTTAAAATAAGAATTTATTGGAAATTAAAATTTTACTTGCGACTTAACCTTTAATTTTTGTATTGGAACCAGGGAAAGTCCAAAAAGAAATTGAGAAAGTGATTGGATCATCTCCGCCTCAGGCAAGTCATCGTAAGGACATGCCATACACAGATGCTGTTATTCACGAAATTCAAAGATTCGGGAATATCGTTCCAACCAATGTCCCACATGCTACTACTCAAGATGTCCACTTCCGAGGGTACTTTCTTCCAAAGGTAAGCAGCAAGTTAGCACTGTGCTCTGTTATTTAATTATTGACACAGTAAAATTAATTGGTTACCATTATTTTTACAAGTAGCACATTCAAACAAGTTTTCTGTCCTCAGATATAATTCTTTTTTTTAAACTTCTTTTTCCCAACTTTTGACGTCCCGTAGTACCACTGCACAGCTTCATGGGAAATAAAAGCAGCAATATTAAGGCAAAAGCCAGAAAAAAATTCTAGTAACTAAGTCATGATACTGTGATTACAACTGATTATTATTATTATTACATAGGATTTATATAGCGCCGACAGTTTACGCAGCGCTTTACAACTTGAGGGTAGACAGTACAAATACAATACACTTTAATACAGTATGAATCAGAGGGCCCTGCTCATTAGAGCTTACAATCTAAGAGGGAGGGTCAAGAGATACAAGAGATAATAACTGTGGGGGATGGGCTGATGAAGAGAAAATAAAAGTACAGTTGTTAGGTGGATGCCAGATAGGTTTCTCTGAAGAGATGTGTTTTCAGGGATCGTCTGAAAGTAGAAAAAGTAGGAGATAGTCGGACAGATGGGGGTAGAGCATTCCAGAGGATGGGAGAAGCTCGGGAGAAGTCCTGGAGGCAAGCATGGGAAGAGGTTATAAGGGAGCTAGAGAGCAAGAGGTCCTGGGAAGAACGAAGAGAACGAGTTGGTCGGTATTTTGAGACCAGATTAGTGATGTAGCTGGGCGCCAAGTTATGGATGGCTTGTACGTTATAGTTAGTAACTTGAATTTAATTGGTTGGTTGAGTGGCAGCCAATGGAGGGATTGGCAAAGAGGGGTATCAGACACAGAGCGGTTTGCAAGGTGGATGAGCCTGGCAGTAGTGTTCATGATGGTAAGCCAATGAGAAGGGAGTTGCAGTAATCGAGACGAGAGATGGCCAGGGAATGGATAAGAAGCTTTGTGGCATCATTGGTTAGGAAGGGACGTATCTTGGAGATGTTGCGGAGGTTGTGGCGGCAAGCTTTGGACAGTGACTGGATGTGTGGCTGAAAGGATAGTTCAGAGTCCAGGATTATACCTAGGACCTTGGCATGGGTGGACGGGTTGATAGTTGTGCTGTTGATGTAGACAAAGAAATCAGGGGAGGAGGACCGTGGGGGAGGAAATATCATGAGCTCGGTTTTGGATAGGTTGAGTTTGAGGAAGTGATGTGACATCCAGACTGATATGTCTGTTAGTAAGCTGCTGATTAAAATTTATATGATCCCAAACAACTCATTTTCTTTATTTTATCTGCTACTGTCAATATACCATTGGAAGTGTTTTGTTATATCTGTTTGCTGATAAAAGAAAAATTACTTGTTGGTGTGATACGATTGTGATATGGCTGTATCAGAGAGAGTGAATAGTTAAAAGTAATTAATCTTCACCAAATAATGGATGACATCCATGTAAACAAGGGTTGTTTTCTGACAGTGAGAACCAGCTGTTGGTGAGAACCAGCTGTTGGTGAGAACCAGCGGTTATCAAATTATTTAATGGGAATCAAGGCCGCTTCAGGTTGAGAACCTGTTGTTTTCATAGATATGACTTGTGGGAATGAGATGAGCAGTCTTGTGGGAATTAAATGAACAGTCATTAAAAACAAGTTACTTGGGCATGTACGCATGAGTCGTCTATGCGCTGGATCTATGGACTGCTCATATCCATGCATCCTGCTTACACAGCAAATATTTATCACGCATATATGGCAAGAATGACTTGACAGAATTATGGTATAAACAAAGGGGATTCTCTGGGGAAAATATGGACTTTTCTGAAGACGCAAGACGTGCCTTGAGTCGATTTCCCGGTGTTCCCCTTGCTGATTGCTGGAGTCCCCCAATCGTAGAGGCAACAGGTGATGCTACAATATCCAGTGATGTATTGATGCTAATTCTTTGCTTTATCTATTGATTCTGTAACTAATCATTGCATGTTAGAACTATCTTTATAATAAATTGAATCAATTGTTTTGCCATTTATACACTTGTGCCTATCTTGTATGGTAGCGAGTGTAGTAGTAGTAGTAGATAAAAACACTGTTTTATTAGGCAAAACAGTTGGTAAACTCAGAAATCTAATAGCTTCCAATGCCCTCAGCCTGTACTATGCTCTTTGGCCCCCAAAGCTCATTGGCTTTGTGCACAGTTTCTATTTTGACGTTAATGTCATGGTGTGACACTTTAGTTTGTTACGAATTGGGCTGGATTTACTAAAGGTAAATAGGTTGTTCACTTTGCAAGGGAATTTCCCCCAGAACTTAGTGAATGGGATGAAGCTTTGCTGACTTCCATCATCCAACCATGTTTTTTATTTTTTTCCTTGCATGTGAGTGAGTATTCTTTGGTTTTCATTTAAAGTTTACTACACCTTCAAAAATCTCCAAAAAATACCCTAATTTAGCCTTCCATACTTGCATGTCACCTAACTTCCATAGGAATTGAAACTGCTAATTTGGCTTATCCCTACTAATAAGGCAATCAATAAAAAACACATCATCACAATCATTTTGCAATTTTTTCAAAACATATTTTACTGTGATGTCAATAAAATGTTGATCTTTTTGAGGGCACACAAGTGATTCCATTGCTAACGTCTGTAATGTTGGATGAGGCCCACTTTGAAAAACCAGAGGAGTTTCATCCCGAACATTTTCTGGATGCTAGAGGAAATTTTGTGAAGAAAGAAGTCTTCATTCCATTTTCAGCTGGTGAGTTAAATGTCACGTGTGCGATCCCATGGTATAATCCCAGGTCACGGGTTAGTCATTTATGAAAATGCTTAAAACTGTTATTGCTGTTTTTTGTCTTCATCTTGGAGATATCTTCTTATCTCCTGTTCGGTTTGATATTAATAAAATATACAGGAACAAGGAGAAATCTCCCACATGTTGACAGAAGCAGCACTATTTTGCTATATTGCTGTGTCCACAGCTATGTACTGTACATGCTTTACTCTGTGTTTATTTGGTTCTCCATGCCAAGCAGGATTGTACGAGATGGAGCGATGGTAGGCTAACTTTGAGTACATTCTGCCTAGTGTTTTTTTCCCCATTTGTTCTCTATTATGGAACTGCTAAATATAAAATCAACAATTTTTCAGTTTTTTTGTCCTATTTATTACTAGTGTAGCACCCTCCTACATAGGCAGTAAGTTTAGTATGGGCCTTCTGCTGTAACAACAAAAGTCAGGATTGTTTAGTTTAGTCTGCTCAGGACTCTTCTCTGGGAGTTTGATTACCTCCCCCTGACTCTAGGAGAAGCTTCTGGAGATTAGGATGGGAGGATTCAAAAACCTGGCCTGAGTATTTAGTAGGGCCTGTCCAATCCCTGAGGAGGTGTGCTCAGATGGTAGATGGGCTCCTGTTACATAGGTTGGAAGTCAGTGGAAAGGTCTCTTTCCTCTTTCCTTGTGTGGGAATGTGTCTGTGAGCCCCAGGGGCTGCTTGTCCTGGAGCCATCCAGGGCTGGACGCTAAACTTCTCCATTGGGGTTGTTTCTATAGACTGCGTACTCTTTGGGACCACGTGAGCAAAGCCTCCTCTCTTGAGCTGGAGTTTACTTGATCTCAGGCTATGCAACATGAACTACCTCATAACTTGTGTAGCATTTTGGTGCATAGTCATCATTTATGCACATAAAGAATATCCTAGCTGATAATAACTCCCTTGGGAATTACTAGTGCTACTATCAAAATAGAAGTGTCCTCCGTTAGCAACCTTTTCCATTTTTGAAGTGACCTGCCTTATTCCCAGAACCTCTACCCAAGTTTTTCCAGCAATGAACTTACAAAAAGACACCCCTGGATTGTTTAGTGAGCCAGAGTTCCCACTGCCCTGCACTGATCGGAGAGAGAGAGAACCTAGGGACATTAACAGCGGCTCATTCGGGGGTAGCGCTACACTAGAACTACCGTTTTGCCAATTTCAGAATAAACAAATAGTGTATTTTATATTTATTCAAACCATCATATAATACAGTTTCACTTCCTAAAATTAGTTCCTCAAAACTCTGTTTATAACCCATTACTAATTCATCCACATTTTTGGCAAAGTCACCCGCTTGCGATCAGATAAGTCAATAAGCCTGTCCAGCCAAAGCATTTTTTTTTCAGATAGAGTGTGGAAGGGTTATATTTTGGGTTTTATTGCTTCTATCCTTATTGGGAAGCCTTTCACTCACTTTTTTCCAAAGCAGGTATAGAATCCTAATTTCTAATAACCTGATAACATATCTATTATATTTCCTAGGTAGAAGAAGCTGTGTTGGTGAGACATTGGCCAAAATGGAATTGTTTATGTTCTTTGTAAGTCTTCTACAAAACTTCACTTTCCAGGCTCCTCCAGGAATTAAATTGGACCTTAAAACAGCAGTTGGTTTCACACGGGGTCCTGTGAGTCATAAAATATGTGCTTTGTCCCGTGCGTAAAACTGAATCATGACAATGTGGAAATGACTTTGCATTTATTTAGATGACAATATGAATGTATTCTAAACATGTTCTGTGTTGTGTTGCAAACCTCACCTTGCTACTTTAAAACATCTGACTATTTTGTGTGCAGTTAATAAATGTATAATTCTACAAATTTTCTTCATAAATGCTTAATTTTTGGCAGCTATTAGTGCATACTTGCCAACTGTCCCAGATCTACCGGGACAGTCACGCTTTCTGGTCTGATGTCCCGTGATGCCTCTGTTCCGAGACTTGTCCCGGAATAAGGGCACTGAAGGTGCAGTTTCCCTATAGTAGCACCTACCCAGAATGCTACAGTAGAAAATAGATTACATTATACTCCCACCGTACCACCCCTAAATAAGTTACTTAGTTATGGACGGTGTGGTAGAAGTATAATGTAATTTATTCTGCCCTTCCCACTCCCCCCCCACAAGCTGACTCCACTTCTGCCCCATCTCTATCCTCAATCTGCAGTATCGGTCAGAGACTTTATCTACTACCTCTCACATGCTCACATGTCCCTGGCTCCACCTCTCACAATAGCCTCTCTGAGATTTTCTGGCTGCCAGGAGGGAGGTCTTAGGGGCAACATAGGGTGGGGGAGTCCGCAGAAGTAGCTATTGCAGGTAGATTGCGCTGTCACAGTACCAAGTTTGCGTGGCAGAGCACACAGGATGGGGCACTCCAGTTAATGGGTGGGACAGGGGTGTGGCCATTTCCTCCTGTCGTAACACAGGGGGCTGCTTCATTTTGGCTCATTTAGCAGCTGAAGTATTGAAAAGAGGAGGAGCAGAGATAGTAACACAGGAAGCCTTCTATCTGCAGCCATGTGGGTAAGCGACTGAAGTATGACCCTGCTAACTGACTAACCTGCCCTGACATACTGCTGACTGACTACTCTGCTCTTACGTACCCGTCACTGACTGCCCTGACATACCATTTACTTACTGCCGTGACAAACTGCTCACTGACTGCCCGGTCCTGATATACTGCTCAGTGATTGCCCTGACATACTGTTTACTGACTACCCTGCCCTGACATAGTGCTCACTGACTGCCCTGATATACCGCTCACTGACTCCCCTGCCCTTATATAATGCTCCCTGATGGCCATGCCCTGACATACTGCTCACTGACTTCCCTATCCTGACATACCGCTCACTGACTGCCCTGCCCTGATATCCTGCTTACTGAGCACTCTGCCACTATAGATTGCTCACTGACCACCCTGCTGCTACTTTATATACTGTACACTAACCACCCTGCCACTACATACCGCTCACTGACTACTCTGCCACTATATACTGCTCACTAACTGCCCTGCCACTACATACTGTTTACTGATTGCCCTGTTACTACGTACTACTACGTGCCCTATTACTACTATTGCCTACGTACTACGTACTTGTCATGTACCTGACGGCTGAGCCTGATTTGCAGAGAGAAGGCCTCTCGTACAACCCCGGCTCAGGGACCACCTCAGGGATGTGTGCAGCCACAAGAGCGTAGTGGTGTGTGGGTGCCTGGATCATCTTCCGTGTGGTGGATGTGTCACCAGGGTGGACCAGAAGGTTAAATGGCAGGCGTTTGGCAGGCTAGCAGATTCCGGACTGGTGGCAGCAGGCAGCAGGCAGCAGGGACCAGGCAGTTGCATGCAGAACAGAAGAGACACAGGATGCATGGTCAGGCTGGTAACAGACGATCAGATGCAGGCATACACAGCAGGCAAAGGATAGTCTGGGTACAGGCAGAGATCAGCAGCGTGAGTTCAGGCAGATGAGCAAGAGACAAGAAGCAAAGTCTAGATACAGACCAAGGGGGGAGAGAAAGCCGGGTCAAACATAGGAATAACGGGATCAGGTTTCATGACCAATGCACTTCAGATGTCATCTAAAGCTTCTAGAATCTACCAACCGCCCCAACTCCTTTTACCCCAACTATCTATGTAAAAAATGCCCAAACACAATTGTTGGATTAAAATTTTTGGCCGTACTGGCCGTTTATTAAAACCAAACAGAATATAATCAACATTCCTTAAAACAGGAAACAAAATAATAATACAGTAACGATAAAACCAGAGGTTGCCGATCTTTGGAGGCACCAAGTATCAATCATCCACTTTTGTATCTGTGTAACTATTTACCCGGTCCCCAGCCGCACCACACCGGTTCGGGGACGACCTCAACATTCAGCAGATACCTCACCATTTTAACCTACCAGTTAACCCCCATTAACTGGCATTCCACAGGTGACTACATACCTTAGATGGGTCCCTAAACTGATAAACACAGCAGGTCATTTTAAATGCTTTCAAAGACCCCAACCGCCAAACAGGAATACAAACACTAGATGCAACCAAGTCCAGGATTAGGGTGGGCGGCGGGAACGTTCTTCCCCACGCGTCTCAGCCAAATGCCCGGGCAAATTGGGCTGCCTTTGCCACGACCTCCTTGTGGCTCCACCTACCTGTAAGAGAAAAGCCCCCTAATTGGGTAGGAGCCTGATAAACATTTTTATTATTAACCCTATCACTCCCATGTTCCCCTGACTGCCTAGTCATGCCAGCCCTGCACTTTATTTTTATTTATTTTATTTTTTTTAGTGCTTCGGGCTGTACTGGAACACAGGTACAGCTGCATATCAGACAGCCAAGCATTAGTGCAACTGCTGCACTCATATATGGCACTTGGCGCTATTAGTGTGCCTGAACAGAGCTTCGCCTCATTTACTAAGCTCTTTTAAAAATTCTCCAGCAAAGTGAACAGTCTGTGTGCCTTTAGTAAATCAACCCCAAGAAGTCCAGGAATGAAGGCTTCTACAAGTTCATGGGACTAGATTTATTTTTCTGGTACAGAGAGGAAAATTACTTTTTTTACTGTTACCTGTGTTTGTTAGATCAAGGGGAACCCCATGCATGTTACTTGACGGTGCTGCCCTTTACTGATCCAGGGCAGTGAAGGGTTTGAGCCCTGTCCTAAAAGTATGCTGAAAATAGCAGAACCACATCATCATGCTCTCTGCAGCATTCATTTGAGATCCACATTCCACCAGAGCAAGTAAAGGGCAAAGAGGACCTGTCTAGACAGAAGATATTTTAGAAAAGGTGTGTGTGTAGTTTTGGAGTCATGGAGTGCTCCAGTTGGGAAGGGGCAAATATAATGAAACTCACACACTTATTTTTTTAAAACATAGAATGTGTCGGCAGATAAGAACCATTTGGCCCATCTAGTCTGCCCAATATATCTGAATCCTATGAATAGTCCCTGGCCCTATCTTATATGAAGGATAGCCTTATGCCTATCCCATGCATGCTTAAACTCCTTCACTGTGTTTGCAGCTACCACTTCTGCAGGAAGGTTATTCCATGCATCCACTACTCTCTCAGTAAAGTAATACTTCCTCATATTACTTTTAAACCTTTGCCCCTCTAATTTAAAACTGTGTCCTCTTGTGGTAGTTTTAATTTAAAATGTCCTTAAAAAACATCTAATTTCCACATACTTTCAGACTGCCTCACGTTTTTTGGAAGCATATCTGTGGTTATATGCATCCATCATGTCTGCCTCCTGATGTGTATGCAAATACCTGTAAATGACTGGTTACACGTGATTGAAAAAGCACCATCCTGTTTGAGTTTTTTTTTTTTAATTATGGCTTTACATTTCTAAATAAAGAAATTTTACTACAATATATGAGTATTTTTATTTGTGTGGAATAACGTCTACAAATCTTTCAGAATAAGAAGTTCTACTAAGACCAAGGAGTAGAGATGTATTTACAGAAATGTTTGTATTGTTTTCCACATGGAGGGGTTATGCGGTTGCCTTCATCCCTATTTACTAGTAACTAGCTAAGACCCTCTTTTGTTTTGGACTATAATGGCAACTATCTAACCAATATTGATACAAGTAAGGTCAAAAAGGTCTATTCTTAACCGGTTGCCGACCGCCGCACGACTATATACTGCGGCGGTCAGCCCCGGCCAGGCAGAGTGACGTAGGGGTATGTGACTCGCCTGTCACTGACTTGTGAGCCAATTGCGGGCGGGCGCGTGCCCGCCGAGGCGTGCACCCGCTCCGGCTCGTTCACTGACAAGTCAGTGCGTGTGACCGGCGGACCCGATCGTCCGCCGGTCACTCACGATCGCTCCGGTGAAGGGAGAAAGTCAGGCGGCTAATGTAAACAAGCCGCCTGTCTTTCTCCCTGGTGTAAAAATGAAGATCAGACGGTTCTACTATGTAGGACCGTTGATCTTTGTTTTACACCAATAGCCATGTCCCACTACAGTTAGAATCACGCCCCTAGGACACACCTAACCCCTCCCTCTCCAATACAGTTAACCCCTTCCCTGCCAGTGTCATTTTTGCAGTAACAGTGCATATGTATAGCACTGATTACTGCAGTAATGTCACTGGTAACCCCAAAAGTGTCAAAAATGTCAGTCAAGGGTCCGATCTGTCCGCCGCAATGTCTCAGTACCACAAAAAAAAAAAACGCAGATCGCTGCCATTACTCGTTAAAAAAAAAAAACACCAAAAATGACAAAAATCTTTCCCTTTGTTAGTAAACGCGATAACTTTTGCGCAAACCAATCAAAATACGCTTTTTGCGATTTTTTTGCCAAACATATGTAGCATAAAACAAATTGGCCGAAAATGGTAAAAAATTTTGATTTTTACATTTTTTTGGGGGAATTTCATATAAAAAATATGAAAAATATTGTTATTTTTGCAAAATAGACGCTCTTTTTTTGTTTATAGCGCATGATCAAAAAATCGCACAGGTGATCAAATACCACCAAAAGAAAGCTCTGTTTGTGGGAAAAAAAGGACGTCAAGGCCGGCGCGGTCCTCTTCTGTGTCTTCTTCCGCGTCTTCTTGTCCCAGAATGCGCCTGCACCGGCCCCTCTCGTCACTTCCGGTGCGGCGCCGCATTCCTAAACAGCTTCTGGGCATGCCCAGAAGCTGTTTAGTAGGGGAATGCAGCGTCGCCCGGAAGTGACGAGCGGGGCCGGTGCCGTTGCATTGATTCCTGGGAGTGATGACGTTCAGCTCCCTGGAATCATCGCGAGACAGGAAGTGACATGGAGCCGCGACGCTGAGGGAGGAAGTACCCTGAGGTGAGTATTTACGATCTTCAATTACAAGGGGAGTTTTAAAAAAAAAAAAACCTAACTATCCAATTCCTTTTCAGGTTATGCAGAACTAGCGGACGGGCACAAAAAAAAAATATCGTTTTTGTGCCCGGAACTCCGCTTTAACCACTTTACGACTGCTCACTGTGCCTCTACTGAGGCACAGTGGCTCGTTATCGTCCAGCGACGTAGTACTACGTCGCTGGACTCCTCCCCTTGTGGGCGGCGCTCGCGCGCCAACGGAGGCTAGCTCCCACTGTATTCATTCACAGCGGGAGTCGGGCCAGGGGAGGAGCAGCGGCGATTGCCGCTGCTCTTCCCCAATCGTCGGGTAATCGAGTTTGGAGATCCGCCCGCTTGTGTAAACAGAGCGGGCGGATCTCCTCAGTGACAAACAGTGACAGATTGCAGGGTTCAGCGTAGCTGAACCTGCGATCTGTCCCTGTGTCACTCAGTCACCTCCCCCCACACACGTTAGTAAGCACCAGGCATACATTAACCCCTCCCTCTCCAATAAAATTAACCCCTTCCCTGCCAGTGTCATTTTTACAGTAACAGTGCATATTTATAGCACTGATTACTATAGAAATGTCACTGGTACCCCCAAAAGTGTCAAAAATGTCAGTCAAGGGTCCGATCTGTCCGCCGCAATGTCGCAGTCCCACAAAAAAAATCGCAGATTGCCGCCATTACTCGTTAAAAAAAAACCCACCAAAAATGACAGAAATCTTTCCCTTAGTTAGTAAACGCAATAACTTTTGCGCAAACCAATCAAAATACGCTTATTGTGATTTTTTTTACCAAACATAGGTAGCAGAAAACAAATTGGCCAAAAATTTTAAAAAAGTTTGATTTTTACATTTTTTTTTGGGGGGGGGAGGGAATTTCATATAAAAAAATGTGAAAAATATTGTTATTTTTTCAAAATTTACGCTCTTTTTTTGTTTATATCGCAAAAAGTAAAAATCACACAGGTGATCAAATACCACCAAAAGAAAGCTCTGTTTGTGGGAAAAAAAGGACGCAAATTTTTTTTGTTTGGGTACGGCGTCGCACGACCGCGCAATTGTCAGTTAAAGTCGCACAGTGCCGAATCGCAAAAAGTGGCCTGGACGGAAGACAGCAAAATCCTCCGGTGGTAAAGTGGTTAAGAGTTTCCTTCACTGGAATTAAAGGGGCCAAGTCCAACCCCTGAAAAACAACCCCACACCATATCCCCCCTTCACCAAATGGTGCACAAAGCAACATCCATAAAGTTATGGATGAGCGAGTTTTGGGTGGAGGAACTTGACTGGCCTTTACAAAGTGTTGACCACAACCTGACAGAACACCTTTAGTATGAATTAGAGCGGAGACTGTAAGGCAGGCCTTCTCATCCAACATCAGTGCCTGACCTAACAAATGCTCTTCTGGAGGAATGGTCAAACATTCCCATAGACACACTCCTAAACCTTGTGGACAGCCTACCTAGAAGAGATGAAGCTGCTATAGCTGTAAAGGGTGGGCCAACTCAATATTGAACCCTACGGACTAAGACTGGGATGCCATTAAAGCTCATGTGCGTGTGAAGGCAGGCATTCCAATACTTTTGAAAATATGGTGTATATCAATAAGGGAGGCAAGCTCACCTGCAAATGGTTAGCAATGCACAAGACAGGAACACCCTGTACTAAAGGTCCATAGCAAAAACAAACAGAACATCTGCTTGGCTGAGCTACTAATTAAACTCAGTTTAGTCCCTGACTAATAGGATTTAACACAGTAGCAGGATTCCACAGGACAGACCGCGAGAGAGAGCCCTGAGCATTAACCAGCTTGCATATATAATGTGTATAAATACAATGTATCTGTTCACAGTAAACTTCAATAAACTAGCTGCAAACACTCAATTAATTAGTAATTCATTCAAAATATGTGGGAAATGTGTTTTGCGCTTATAATAACGTATAAATAACACAATATGCATAAAATTGTACACAAGAACGTGCTCAATAATGTGCGTATAAAGCGAAAAAAAGTGTGAAAATTAAATAAAAAAAAAAAAAGTATAATTTAGTCCAAAATAATATAGGGGAAAGAAATCTCCAAAAATATCAAACGCTGTGTATCCAAGTATCCTTGTGATGTCACCTTTACCAACCTCTCTCAGGTGACCCCCGCTAAAAAGGTAGTGGGGGTCACCACATAGACAAATGGAGGCTATCAGCATATCAGCATCAAGCTTTCTCATCCAAAACATGGATCACTGAGCCCCGGGTTCATCTTATAAGTCTGACTATATTACAAAGCAAAAACATTTTCTTAACCACTTCTGGACCGGAAGATTTTCCCTCTTAACCTCCCTGGCGGTATGATTCTGTCAGGAATTACATACCAAAAGCGGTACAATTCTTTTCATGGAAATTTGGCGTTATGTATTATAGGCCTACAATTCTTAGTAATTACTATTAACCTTCCTAGCGGTATTCCCGAGTGTGACTCGGGGTAAGATTTTAGTGCCAAAAGCGGTAACCCCGAGTCACACTCGGGGTAGCGCTAAGAAGATCGCTGGATGCTGGAGGAGGTTTTACTTACCTTTTCTCCGGGATCCAGCGAAGACTGCGGGCGGTGTGCCGCGTTCCTCCCGATCGTCTGCGAGCCCCGGCTTCCGTCTCCGGCGACGTGACGTCCGCCAGGGGGTGGAACCGGCGGCAAATTCGAATGTAAAATGCACCAAACACACTGATACCGTTCAAAATAAAATAAAATCACATTACATTACCCCCCAGTGCCCTTTCCTGCAGTTTTACTGTACTTTTTATGTAAATATATGTATATATATATATATATATATATATACTATACATATATATACAGTATATATATATATACGTATATATATACACATATACATATATATATATACACACACACACACACACATATTATATATATATATATATATATATATATATATACACACACACACACATATTATATATATAAATATATATATATACATATATATGTATATATATATATATATATATATATATATATATATATATATATATACGTATATATATATATATATACACGTAATTCTTGTGAATGAGCAGCCCAAACCAACTGTATACATTATATATATATATATATATATATATATATATATATATATATATATATATAATATATGTATACATAATATATGTATACATACATATATATATATATAATATGTATAATAAATGTATACAGTTGGTTTGGGCTGCTCATTCACAAGAATTACATGCTTTCAGCACCTAAAATAATGGTACCGCTTTCAGCACCTAAAATCCAAAAGAATCATACCGCCAGGGAGGTTAAAGAGGTTGTAAACTCGTTTGAGTTTTTTTTTTTTTTTTTTACACCCTGCAAAAGAAACACATAATTAGCTAGTATGCATCGCATATTAGCTCATTATGCAATACTTACCTCAGAACGAGCCCCCGCCGTGCCGCTCACTCACCTCTATGACGGGCGACATGTCTAGTCGCCCGTCTTCCGGGATCGCGGCATCCGGCCATCTGATTGGCCGGAGCCGCGGTGACGTCACTCCCGCGCACGCGTGCGGGAGCCGACAGTCACGGCACGGGGCTCTGAAGGAACAGCACGATCGGCCGTTCCTTCAGAGCGCATGCGCCAGTGACGTCACTGGCTGCATGTAAGGTAAATATCTCCTAAACGGTACATGTTTAGGAGATATTTACAGTACCTATAGGTAAGTCTTATCATAGGCTTACCTATAGGTACAAGTTGTAGAGGAGGGTTTACTTCCTCTTTAAACCTGACCAAAACAAGACTCTAGTAGACATCCCAGATGTGATAAATTTGAAACACAAACGCATGAATTATAATCAAATCAATAATATAATTTTATTATTTAATATATAATATATATAATAAAATTATATTATTGATTAGATTATAATTCATGCATTATATATTATATATAGATATATGTGTGTGTGTATATATATATATATATATATATATATATATATATATATATATAATATATAACGCATGAATTATAATTGAATCAATAATATAATTTTATATATATATATGTGTGTGTGTGCGCATATATATATATATATATATATATACATATATATATGCATATATATATATATATATATATATATATATATATATATATATATATATATATACATATATATATATATATATATACACCAATATATATATATATATATATATATATGTGCGCATATATATGTATATATATATATATATATATATATATATATGCATATATATATATATATATATATATGCATATATGTATATATATATGCATATATATATATATATATAAAATGTGTTATGTGCTTGTGTTTTGTGCAACGTTTTTTTTTTTTTTTGAATTTCCCTCCCTTGTTCCGCTCCCATGCAGCATTGCTGCTGCAGGGAACGGAACCAGGAAGTCATCAGACCGACGGACGAGCGGCGGGGATCTCGGCTGGCGGTCACAGCAATGAGAGATCATCGCTGGATCGCCAGGAGAAGGTAAGAGACACCGCTGCGCTCTCTGCACATCCACCCCGAGCGTGACTCAGGGTTACCGCTCCTGATAGAAAAAATCAACCCAGAGTCACGCTCGGGATCACCGCCAGGGAGGTTAATGACCAGGCCATATTTTGCGATTCGGCACTGCGTTATTTTAACGGACAATTGCGCGGTCGTGCGACTCTGTATCTAAATAAAATTGATGTCCTTTTTTCCCACAAACAGAGCTTCCTTTTGGTGGTGTTTGATCACCTGTGCGATTTTTATTTTTTGCGTTATAAACCAAAAAAGAGTGACAATTCTGAAAAAAAAAACAATATTTTTCACGTTCTGCAATATGACATTCCCCCCCCAAAAAAAAAATCTAAATTTTTTAACATTTTAGGCCAATTTGTTTTCTGCTACATATTTTTGGTAAAAAAAAAAAAATCCCAATAAGAGTATATTGATTGGTTTGTGCAAAAGTTATTGCGTCTACAAACTACGGGAAAGATTTATGTCATTTTTATTGTTTTTTTTTTTGTTACTAGTAATGGTGGCGAGCTGCAATTTTTTATGGGACTGCGACATTGCGGCGGACAGATCGACATTGCGGCGGACAGATCGGACCCCTAACTGACATTTTTGACACTTTTGGGGGTACCAGTGACATTACTACAGTAATCAGTGCTAAAAATATGTACTGTTACTGTAATAATGACACTGGCAGGGAAGGGGTTACCATTATGGGTGATCAAGGGGTTAAATGTGAGCCTAGGGGAGTGATTCCAACTGTGGGGGGACGTCCTTATGGAATGACCATAGAGACATATGTTCCTATATAGAAGGATCACAGGCACTCTGTGATCATCCCAGGGAGAAGAACGGTCGGCTGTGCTTACAACAGGGAGCAGGTGGTTATTATACACACTGCAGCCGTCGGGAGTGTGTGCAGGGCCGGGACAAGGGGTGGGCAGAAGGGACAGTTGCCCTGGGCACAATGGTTTATTGTAGGGATGGGGGGGCACCTTGACCCTAATCCTAAGGGAAGGGGGGGGGGGGCGCAGTTTGGCATCCTTGCCCTGGGCACTGGATGACCTTGTCCCGGCACTGAGTGTGTGTGTATATCTGACAAGCAGACTGACACCTGTCAGATAAAAGTAATCCACCATGTATACCGGGATCCACTTGCCCCTCTGCGGGACAGGCATAGCGGATGCTGCTGGGTAGGGGGGAGGGAGCTGAGCAGACACACATCTTTGTTTATGACCCGTTGCTTCCGGGGTCCCCCTATCAGTTTCTCTGGAATGTAAAGAAATAGACCTCGGATGTCTCAATAAAGAGAACCTGTCACCAAAAATGAATCACAAAGGGAACAAAAAATCCCCTATGTGAAAAAAATAGTTAAGACATTTTTTTTTTTAATTATGTAAAATGAAGGTTACATCCAAGCATATAAAAATCCCCCCCCCCTCCAAATTTTAGAGACCCTCCATCCCCACATATATGCACAAACTAATATAAATGCACACATCAGGGGCGCCTACACTTAAAAACATAATTGCAATACACGTTACATCTCGACGCACACGCTAGAGAGAGTAATAATTCTACACCAGACCTCCTCCGTAAACCCTAAACTGATGACCCATCGGGGGCTTTTAAAGCATTGACTGTAGAAAATATAGGGTACTAAAATTTGTCGTCATTTCCTGGGCAAACACAAACTTAAGGTTTGACATTGGGTATCCGTTTACTCGGTGCAACCTCATCTTTTATATTCTACCGAAAAATTGGGTAATTTAATGTGTTTGTGTGCCCTAAAGAGAACTTTAGTGTATTTTTTACTGAAATTTTGCCTTTCCTAGACCTTTGTGGTATTATCGTGTAACATAAAAAATTGGAACTACCACTATTTTATTCTCTAGGGTGTTTGCTTTCAGAAAATATATAATGTTTTGGGGCTTTATTCAATCTTCAGACCTAAAATGATTTTTTTGTAAATTTGCAAAAAAGGGTTAAAGCTTGACAGGGGTGTACCAAGGGGTTGGCCAGATTGGCGCCCGCCAGGGGCGCAGGCCGAGGGGGGGGCACAAAAACATTGGAAGTGCTAGCAGTGATTGTTGCGCCCTCCCCACAGCCTGAGCCCCCGGCGCCCCCAGGCAGCATGTGGCTCCAATCCTGAGCCTTGTGTCCACTCCAGGCTGCGTCAGTGCGGGCTCTCCAGGGCCCTGTCTCCGCCCACAGATGAGGCCGGTCAGCGGTCACATGACCGTGACCTCATCAATCGGCTCCAGCGACGGCAGGCTGGGGATGGGGCGTACACTGAGGCGTTCAGAGGAGCACATACCGCCGACCAGCACCTTCAACCTCCTCTCCACTCCCAGGACAAGCTGACCAGGGGACACCTCTCGTTCTCCCTGTCACCCCCTCTCATTCTCTCCCTGTCACCCCCCCCTCTCTCTCTGTCACCCCCCTCTCTCTCCCTGTCAAACCCTCTCTCGGGGGGGGGGGTACCGATACAGCTCCTCGCCTAGGGCGCTGGAGACCCTAGGTACGCCTCTGAAGCTTGGCCTTGTATTTACTTAGGGTAACATCATCTTTTATGATGTTTTTTTTATTGACCAAAAATGGGTATTATATTGTGTTTGCTTTCACTAAAATTAATGAAAATGGCAATCGAAAAACCGCTGTTTAAATCCCATGTAACAAAAAATTGCAGCTCCCACCATTTTATTCTCTAGGGCAGGGATCCTCAAACTACGGTCCTCCAGCTGTTGCAGAACTACACATCCCATGAGGCATTGTAAAACTCTGACATTCACAGACATGACTAGGCATGATGGGAATTGTAGTTCCTGAACAACTGGAGGGCCATCGTTTGAAGATCCCGGCTCTAGGGCCTCTGCCTAACCACTTCAAGACAAGGCCTATTTCTGACACTTATTGTTTACAAGTTAACCACTTGCCGACTGCCTAACGCCGATCTACGTCGGCAGTCAGCCCCTCACAGGCAAAGTGACGTAGGGCTACGTCACTAGCTTGTGAGGGTCTAGGGAGCGAGCGCGCGCCCCCGGAGGCGCGCTCCCGCTCCCGCGTGGTCACGGACCCCCCCGCGCGTGTGACCGGCGGACCCGATGTCCGCCGGTCACTCGGCGATCGGCGGGGGAGAGGGAGAATGTCAGGCAGCCTGTGTAAACAAGCTGCCTGTCATTCTCCTTGCTGTTAGGATACTGATCACTCGGATCTAGTATGTAGATCCGTTGATCAGTGTCCATACAGCTCAAGCCCCAGCCAATCACAGTAGAAAGCACGCCCCTAGGGATACACACAGCCCCTCCCTCCCAAATAAAGTTAACCCCTTCACTACCAGTGTATTTTTACAGTAACAGTGCATATATATAGCACTGATTACTGTAGAAATGTCACTGGTAACCCCAAAAGTGTCAAAAATGTCAGTCAAGGGTCCGATCTGTCCGCCCCAATGTCGCAGTACCGCAAAAAAAATCGCAGATCGCCGCCATTACACGTTAAAAAAAAAAACAACAAAAATGACAGAAATCTTTCCCTTTGTTAGTAAACGCGATAACTTTTGCGCAAACCAATCAAAATACGCTTTTTGCGATTTTTTTTACCAAACATAGGTAGCATAAAACAAATTGGTCGAAAAAGTAAAAAAATTTTGATTTTTAAATTTTTTTTTGGGGAATTTCATATAAAAAAATGTGAAAAATATTGCTATTTTTGCAAAATTGACGCTCTTTTTTTGTTTATAGCGCGTGATCAAAAAATCGCACAGGTGATCAAATACCACCAAAAGAAAGCTCTGTTTGTGGGAAAAAAAGGACGCCAAATTCGTTTAGGTACAGCGTCGCACGACCGCGCAATTGTCCGTTAAAGTCACGCAGTGCCGAATCGCAAAATACCCCCTGGTCGGAATGGGGGTAAAATCTTCCGGGGCTTAAGTGGTTAAAATCAGTATTTGTTCCTAGAAAATTACTTAGAACCCCCAAAACAATATATATAATTTTTTTAGCAAAGACCCTAGAGAATAAAATGGCGTTCATTGCAATATGATATAATTTTATGTCACATGGCATGTACACAGCGGTCTTTCAAACGCATTATTTTTTGCAAAAAATACACTAAATTAAAAAAAAAAAAAACTAAATAGTAAAGTTAGCTCATTTTTTTTTTTTCATATATTGTGAAATATGATGTTACGCTGAGTAAATAGAAAGCTAATAAGTCACGCTTTGAAAATTGTGCACACTTGTGGAATGGCGACAAACTACGGTACTGGAAAAATCTCCATAGGCGACGCTCTAAACATTTTTAACGGTTACCAATTTAGAGTTACAAAAGATGTATTTTGCTAAAGTTTTTGCTCTCGCTCTGACGATCGCGACTATACCTAACATGTGTGAGTTCAACACTGTTTACATGTGCGGGTGTGACTTACATATGTGTTTTCTTTTGTGCGCAAGCACGCGGAGACAGGGGCGCTTTAAAAAAATGTTTTAATTTTTTTTATTATTATTTTTTTTTTTTTTTATATTTATTTACACTGTTCCCTTAAAAAAAAAAAAAAATCTGATCACTTTTATTGCTGTCACAAGGAATTAAATCATCCCTTGTGACAGTAATAGGCAGTGACAGGTACTCTTTATAGAGGGATCTGGGGTCCCTCCATAAAGACCCCAAACCCCTCCTTTGCACTTCAAAGCAGTCAAAACCGCAAAATCTGCATTTTTTAACACCTTGGGTTTTTAAAAAAAAAATGTTGGCAGCCAAGGAAACTGGAAGTGAAATTGCTTCGGGGTTTCTACATTGGTTGGCTGGCATGAATGACTATAAGGTAAGGACTGCAGGTCTAAATCGCATTTATATAACAAATAAACCATCCCATCGGCCCTGATCAAGGGAAAAGGAAACGATAGGTGGTTATATCGAGTGCAGCCACCAGTGTGGTAACCATCGTGCTTCCACAACAGAACAGCTTTAGCAGGGCCGATCCTAGGGTCACAGGTGCCTGGGTGCAGAAATTTTTCTGGCGCCCCCACATGGGCGTGGTCATCTTACTAACTCCTCCCCTTTACAAATGTTTCTATGGCAATGGCTCAAACACAGAGATACTGCCCTAAAAAGTCTTCCTTACCCCGGGACCCTCCCCGTATACGGCTCCGCCCACCCCGACATCAATGTTTGATTTTGACAGCTCCACTCACTGTGATTGTAGCCGCCCCCTGCTTGCCCACCAATCATCACTGGATGCGGATGGATGTTACACTGCTGGCCACTATAGTAACAGCATCGGGAAACAGTAATTAGTTAGATTACTAGTGCTGGAGGAGGGGAGGACTCTGCTACTGCCGGAGCTTCGGCGCCACTCCTCCTGCGGCGCCTGGGTGCAGTGCACCCCATGCACCAGCCCAGGATCGGCCCTGAGCTTTAGAGTCCTGACTATCAAGCTATAACATAGTGTCATCCTATTCAGCTTAATAAGCGGTGCTCACTGCGGTGATCAGGAGGCTGGACACTTAGCCTAAAATAAATGTGTGAATATATGTATACATTGAAGGCTATACACAAATACTAAGGGGACAATATTTGGTGTTTTTCCGTGTCGCCAATCTGTCATCTTCCGAGTCATTGATAAGGAAATACCGGTCTGTTATGGTCTCACAGGCCCTGAGGAAGCCTTGAGTGAAACGCGTCGGCTTGCTGGGGACCTATATTGACCGCATTCCATCAGAGACCTACTCTTTCCATCCTATACAGTCTTTTGGTTATTTCTCCCTTCTGGGATGTATTTCCATTCATGACTCCTCTATATTTGATTTTATTCATATTATTCTATGCTATGTTGTTTGTGTTAACATGTGCTAATACGCCCATGTTTTTTAAGAGGTAAATTTAATAAAATGTAAAATATTTTTAGCAATTGGTTTGTGAGTGATCCTTCTACTCCCACTGGCCCGCAAAGCCCGACTTTTCTCTATCTTTTGTGTTCTTATATCAATTAGGGGTAAGGGCCTATATGCACGGTACCTTTTGTCTTGATCATGTTTTGAAAGATGATGATTACTTGCTGAGCAATGGTATTCTTGTTGATTCAGTTAAAAGTAAAACATGTAAGAATCTTAAAGATGACCATTTGTCTTCTATTTGTTGGTGCAACCACCCTTGATAAACTGGCGCGTGCGCAGATGTCCAGACTGGATCCATCTTTGGGTGTATGAAGAAAGCGCAGAAAGGAAGCCACGAGAAATGATGCTCAGTCCGCACACACCAATTCTTGGGTAATATATTGCATTTGTGTGCCCTAAAAATAACGTCGGTATATATTTTATACTGAAATGTTTTGCTAATATTCAGTGGCGTAGCGTGGGTTGTCAGCATCCGGGGCAAGGCAAGTAATTTGCGCCCCCTGACCCGCGGGATTTGAGCACTCGAGTCTCTTCCACTAGATTAGTTAAAGAAACCCTTACCCCCTAAGCACATGTATTGCTTGTTATGAAAATACTGATGTAATTAAAGTAAAATGCATCTAAATACAAGTTTGAATGACCAGCGTGCCCCCTTTCAATGCAGAGTGACCATCGTGCCCCCTTTCAATGCAGCGAGACCAACGTGCCCCCTTTCAATGCAGAATGACCAGCGTGCCCCCTTTCAATGCAGAATGACCAGCGTGCCCCCTTTCAATTCAGCGAGACCAACGTGCCCCCTTTCAATGCAGAATGACCAGCGTGCCCCCTTTCAATGCAGAATGACCAGCGTGCCCCCTTTCAATTCAGCGAGACCAACGTGCCCCCTTTCAATGCAGAATGACCAGCGTGCCCCCATTCAATGCAGAATGACCAGCGTGCCCCCTTTCAATGCAGAATGACCAGCATGCCCCCTTTCAATGCAGAGAGACTTACCTGCAGCGGCGGCTTCTCCTCAGTTCCCCGCATCTCCTCGAGTCCTCCCGCCTCCTCCTCGGCCAATGGCATGCGTTCGCCTTTCGGCCAATCAGGAAGCGGGTGGCCAGGAGGAGGATCCGTGTGACAATAGCGAATTTTCATTCACTATTGTCACTGCTTGCGCCCCGCGTCCACCCTTTTTTGAAGCTTATTAGAGCCTCTGGCTCTAATCAGGTGATTAAAAAAAAAAAAACCCACTCTGTGACAGCGCCAGGATGCTGACTCACTCACTGCTAAACTGACTGAGCAGTGAAGAGAGGGGGCATAGGCGGGGCTTGGCTAGCAACGCCACCCCACCCTACACCAATGGACAGGTGACGCACAGTCCAGCCCTGCCCGACCCGCCATTTTCAGCCATAGGGCGGCCGCGCTGGACATCTCCCAGCCTAAAGATGGAGGCAGCCGCAGACAGTGTGTGAACTGTGTATGTCAGAGTCAGACAGACAGAGTGACACTGCGGATGCGCCCCCCCAGATGTTGCGCCCGGTGCGGCCGCCCCCCCTGCACCCCCCACGCTACGCCACTGCTAATATTATATGACTGTATGCCTAATATTGGAACCACCACCATTTTTTTGTTCAGGGTCTCTGCTTTTGGAAAATATATAATATTTCGGAGGGTTTAATCTTCAGGCCTAAAATACATTTTTTAAACGTGTTAAAAAAAAAAACAGAAATGCCCAAAAAATCTCTGGAAGTGAAAGGGTTGAACAATTGCACCTCCAATGCTGAGCTGAGAAGATGATCTTCATGCAGAGAAGTCTCATGTACAGAATGTGGCATTGTTACATAAGAAGGTCAATCTTCATATTTTGGGGGAACTTTTTGGGGTATTTTATGAAAGACAGCATTGTAAGGGTATCCAATCCCAAGAACACACGTGTAATATATATATTGCACATTACCACTTCTTAGATGTGGGGGCTGCATTTGTTTTCTTTTGTTTATTCAGGCTTTTTTTCCCTTTTATTTTCTCCTGAAGATCCTGCCACTCTGCCAGTAACACACTTCCTGTCTCAGGGTGACAACGCTCACTTGCTGTACTGTATCTTTGGAGGAGAAGCCGGATCACCCCAGCACTGGAAGTGCATTAGGACTACAGAATGTCTGGCCCTCATAGTGGAGGTGCTTTGTAGTTCACAGAACATAGCTGGGAAAGCTGATAACATGGTTTGAGATTTCAGTTTGCTATTCAGAAAAGTTACAGGGACACTTGGTTTCTACAGGATTTTTTTCTGTACTTGTGGAAATTCTATTTAGCCTGAAAAAAATAAAATACAAATGCACCCAGCATCTCTTAGAATGGGTAAGTTTCAATATACTACATTTCTGTTCCCTCCTCCCCTGTCCCAACAGTGACTCAGCAGCTCAGGCAACACTGCTCCCCCTCCAAGCAGTGACTCAGCAGCTCAGGCAACACTGCTCCCCCTCCAAGCAGTGACTCAGCAGCTCAGACAACACTGCTCCCCCTCCAAGCAGTGACTCAGCAGCTCAGGCAACACTGCTCCCCCTCCAAGCAGTGACTCAGCAGCTCAGACAACACTGCTCCCCCTCCAAGCAGTGACTCAGCAGCTCAGGCAACACTGCTCCCCCTCCAAGCAGTGACTCAGCAGCTCAGGCAACACTGCTCCCCCTCCAAGCAGTGACTCAGCAGCTCAGACAACACTGCTCCCCCTCCAAGCAGTTACTCAGCAGCTCAGACAACACTGCTTCCCCTCCAAGCAGTGACTCAGCAGCTCAGACAACACTGCTTCCCCTCCAAGCAGTGACTCAGCAGCTCAGACAACTCTGCCCCCCCCCCCCTCCCAGCAGTGACTCAGCAGCTCAGACAACACTGCTCCCCCTCCAAGCAGTGACTCAGCAGCTCAGGCAACACTTTTGAAATTTGAAAAGTTTAAATTGTTTCAATATGGATAGAAGTTGATAAAAGTTTGAGATAAATTTTGAAATTCTGCAGACATGAAATTTACATTTTCCTGCCTCTGTGAGACCCAAAGTCGCAGGACATGCAAAATGCCATGCAGCTCTGTGAGACCCAAAGTACTTACGATCAGTGGCGGCTGGTGCTCAAAATTTTTGGGGGGGCGCAAAAAGAAAAATGTAATAGGTATTGCTTCGTGTCAAAAAACGCAGTAAAAAATTGCGTGACTTTGAAGTCATGGTACAGGCATGGCACAGGTGATGGTATAGGCATGGCATAGGTGATGGTACAGGCATGGCACAGGTGATGGTATAGGCATGGCATAGGTGATGGTACAGGCATGGCACAGGTGATGGTATAGGCATGGCATAGGTGATGGTACAGGCATTGCACAGGTGATGGTATAGGCATGGCACAGATATGGTATAGGCATGTCACAGATATGGTATAGGCATGGCACAGATATGGTATAGGCATGGCACAGATATGGCATAGGCATGGCACAGATATGGTATAGGCATGTCACAGGTCATGGTACAGGAGATGGTATATGCCCCCTTTCAATGCAGTGAGCAGCGTACATGCCCCCTTTCAATGCAGAGACCAGTGTACATGCCCCCTTCAATGCAGAGTTCAGCGTGCGTGCCCCCTTCCATGCAATGAACATTGTGCTGTGCCCCCTTCAATGCAATGAACACTGTGCTGTGCCCCCTTCAATGCAATAAACACTGTGCTGTGCCCCCACAATGCAGAGTTCAGCGTGCATGCCCCCTTCAATGCAACTGTGCTGTGCCCCCTTCAATGCAATGAACAATGTGCTGTGCCCCCTTCAATGCAATAAACACTGTGCTGTGCCCCCTTCAATGCAATAAACACTGTGCTATGCCCCCTTCAATGCAATGAACACTGTGCTGTGCCCCAACAATGCAGAGTTCAGCGTGCATGCCCCCTTCAATGCAACACTGTGCTGTGCCCCCTTCAATGCAATAAACACTGTGCTGTGCCCCCTTCAATGCAATGAACACTGTGCTGTGCCCCCACAATGCAATGAACACTGTGCTGTGCCCCCTTCAATGCAATAAACACTGTGTTGTGCCCCCTTCAATGCAATAAACACTGTGCCCCCTTCAATGCAATGAACTCTGTGCTGTGCCCCAACAATGCAGAGTTCAGCGTGCATGCCCCCTTCAATGCAACTGTGCTGTGCCCCCTTCAATGCAATAAACACTGTGCAGAGTTCAGCGTGCGTGCCCCCTTCAATGCAACTGTTCCGTGCCCCCATCAATGCAGAGTTCAGCGTGCGAGCCCCTTTCAATGCAGAGCGCCACAGCATTGTCCCCAATCACTGCAGAGCGCCACAGCATTGTCCCCAATCACTGCAGAGCGCCACAGCATTGTCCCCAATCACTGCAAAGCGCCACAGCATTGTCCCCAATGATTGCAGAGTGCCACAGCATTGTCCCCCAATGATTGCAGAGCGCCACAGCATTGTCCCCCAATGATTGCAGAGCGCCACAGCATTGTCCCCCAATGATTGCAGAGTGCCCACAGCATTGTACCCCAATGGTTGCAGAGTGCCCACAGCATTGTACCCCAATGATTGCAGAGTGCCACAGTATTGTACCCCAATGATTGCAGAGTGCCCACAGCATTGTCCCCCAATAATTGCAGAGCGCCACAGCATTGTCCCCCAATGATTGCAGAGCGCCACAGCATTGTCCCCCAATTATTGCAGAGTGCCAGCATTGTCCCCCAATGATTGCAGAGCGCCACAGCATTGTCCCCCAATGATTGCAGAGAGCCACAGCATTGTCCCCCAATGATTGCAGAGTGCCACAGCATTGTACCCCAATGATTGCAGAGCGCCACAGCATTGTCCCCCAATGATTGCAGAGCGCCAGCATTGTCCCCCAATGTTTGCAGAGTGCCAGCATTGTCCCACAATGATTGCAGAATGCCAGCATTGTACCCCAATGATTGCAGAGCGCCACAGCATTGTCCCCCAATGATTGCAGAGTGCCCACAGCATTGTCCCCCAATGATTGCAGAGTGCCAGCATTGTCCCCCAATGATTGCAGAGTGCCAGCATTGTCCCCCAATGATTGCAGAGCGCCAGCTTTGTCCCCCAATGATTGCAGAGTGCCAGCATTGTCCCCCAATGATTGCAGAGTGCCAGCATTGTCCCCCAATGATTGCAGAGTGCCAGCATTGTACCCCAATCGATGCAGAGACCAGCGTGCGTGCTCCCTTCAAACTTACCTGGCGGCGGAGCGGCTCAGCTTCTTCCTCTTCTGCGGCGGGTCCTTCTCCCTCGTCTCGGCGGCGGGAACCGGCGGGCGGCCTCTCCTTTTCTCTGAGCGGCGGTGACGGTGAGTGACTGACGCACGCACCGGCACCGCCCCCATTGCGATGTCAGCGATATCCTGGATGATGATTTGTCCAGGCTGTAGACTGGACCAATCACAGCCAGGATATCAGAAAGTGGGGGTGTCCAATCGCAAAGACTTGCGCCCAGGATACCCCCCTACCCCCCAGAAGGCAGCCAATCGGCGCCTCTTCTGGGACGTAACCCCCCCCCCCCCCCCAGCCACCAGTTCCTTCAGGCGAGGCCGGCGAACCCAATTTTTTTTTTTTGACAACTTTATTTGTTTGTTTTTTTTTCTTTTTTTTTAGGGGTAGGGGGGCGGCGCCCTGGCGCCCCCTATGCACGGGCCGCCACTGCTTACGATGCAAAAGTAAAAACAGCCACACATATAGCAGAACATTGATCTCAGGATTCATCTTATTTCTGCATTTGGTGACTTGTCCTTTAGCTTTTTGGTATAAGGGGATGTAGCTCAGTGGTAGAGCGCATGCTTTGCATGTATGAGGCCCCGGGTTCAATCCCCGGCATCTCCATGTTTTGAAAGATGATACTTACTTGCTGACAAATGGTAATCATGTTGATTTAAGTAAAAAAAATAAAAAATCTCATAAGCTCCTTTCACATTTCTGTGATTTGTAAGACCCAAAGTCGCAGGACATGCAAAATGCCATGGATTTCTGTGAGACCAAAAGTCGCAGGACATGCAAAACGATATGCAGCTCTCTGAGACCCAAAGTTGTAAGACGTGAAATGCCATGTTGCTTTGTGAGACCTAACGTCATGTACTGTATCTCTATGAGAGCCGTTCCAATTGAAACTACTGAAGTAGCTGTGACTTCAGAAAAGGTCCCTGCACTACTTTGATCCGACTTTGACACGACTTCAATGGCTTGCCCTTTAAGTTCAGGAACTGCTATTTTTAGACCTTTACCACAAGGGGATGTAGCTCAGAGGTAGAGCGCATGCTTCGCATGTATGAGGCCCTGGGTTCAATCCCCAACATCTCCATGTTTTGAAAGATGACACTTACTTGCTGACCAATGGTAATCATGTTGATTCAAATAAAAGTAAAACATGTAAGAATGTTAAAGATGACCGTTCATCCCATTATTGCTGGGGCAACCACCCTCGTTCATCCCATTTTTGCTGGGGCAACCACCCTCATTCATCCCATTATTGCTGGGGCAACCACCCTCGTTCATCCCATTATTGCTGGGGCAACCACCCTCATTCATTCCATTATTTCTAGGGCAACCAACCCCGTTCATCCCATTATTGCTGGGGCAACCACCCTCGTTCATCCCATTATTGCTGGGGCAACCACCCTCGTTCATCCCATTATTGCTGGGGCAACCACCCTCGTTCATTCCATTATTGCTGGGGCAACCACCCTCGTTCATTCCATTATTGCTGGGGCAACCACCCTCGTTCATCCCAATATTGCTGGGGCAACCACCCTCATTCATCCCATTATTGCTGGGGCAACCACCCTCGTTCATCCCATTATTGCTGGGGCAACCACCCTTGATAAACCGGTGCACGTGCAGATGAAATGATGCTCAGTCCGCACACACCAATTCTTGGGTAATATATTGCATTTGTGTGCCCTAAAAATAACGTCAGTATATATTTTATACTGAAATGTTGTGCTAATATTATATAACTGTATGTCTAATATTGGAACCACCACCATTTTTTTCTTCAGGGTCTCTGCTTTTGGAAAATATATAATATTTCGGAGGGTTTAATCTTCTGGCCTAAAATACATTTTTTAAACGCATTCAAAAAAAAAAACAGAAATGCCCAAAAAATCTCTGGAAGTGAAAGGGTTGAACAATTGCATCTCCAATGCTGAGCTGAGAAGATGATCTTCATGCAGAGAAGTCTCATGTACAGAACGTGACAGTTACATAAGATGGTCAATCTGTGAGTTCTGTGAGACCCAAAGTCGCAGGACATGCACAATGCCATGTAGCTCTTTGAGGTCCAAAGTCACAGGACATGTGAAATGTCATGTAGTTCTTTGAGACCATTCAAGTTCAGGGATTGATATTTTTAGTTTTTGTTAATAAGGGGATGTAGCTCAGTGGTAGAGCGCATGCTTTGCATGTATGAGGCCCCGGGTTCAATCCCCGGCATCTCCAAATTTTGAAGAATGATGCTTACTTGCTGAGCAATGGTATTTATATTGATTCAAGTAAAAAAAAAAAAATCTCATAGGCTCCTTTCACATTTCTGGTCTCCATCCCTATATAAGGAAAAAAATCCTTTGATTTGACCTTATTTTTCCTTTTTCCTTATATAGGGATGGAGACCAATAGCATGACCTGCTTGTCTCACACAAAGTCCCAAATAGGAAATTAGGGATTGGAAGGCATTGTGCTTTACAGGCCATGCCCCATATATAAAATCCCTATCTGTCTTTATACTGCATCCACCAAGGGGATGTAGGGGATGGAGGTGTAATGCTTCTCAGCTGGTCCTTTCCAGTTTGTACAATCGTAACAACTTAGCTATTTGAGTTTTGAGACAACAGACCAGTCATGGATGAGAATGGGTTGGGGGAGGTTGGGCTGTCTCCCTCTCACCTATTCCCCCATCCATCCATTAGCAGCCATGTGCTTCCAGTGTGGAGACACTAAATTAAGAGTGTAGGACTGCAGATAAAACAGGGTGCCGTGAAGTGGCTCTGCAGCTTTCACATGCGGTTGCAAATGTGTGTCAACTAAACCCCTGTTCTTTGTATCAAGAGACAGGTTTTATTTGGTTGGTGACAGACTGGAGGGTGAGTACATCAGACTGGGGGCTGGCTGACTTTCATGCACCTCTTATAATCCTTCAATCTCATTTTTTTCTTGATTTAGGGATGGAGACGCCGGGCATTACCTCCTGGGGTCTCACTTAAAGTCCCACCTTGCCTACTGTGTTTAAGTTGTTCTAATTGAGACTACCGATGTTGCTGCGACCCAAAGTCGCAGGACATGTGAAATGCCATGTAGCTCTGTGAAACACAAAGTACTTAAGATGCAAAAGTAAAAACAACCACACAGCATATAATATATAGCAGAACATTGAACCAAAAATATGTAGCAGAAAACAAATTGGCCTAAAATGTAAAACAATTTTGATTTTTTAATTTTTTTTTGAGAATGTTATATAGCAGAATGTGAAAAATATTGTTTTTTTTTCAAAATTGTCGCTTTTTTTTTGTTTATAGCGCAAAAAATAAAAATTGCACAGGTGATCAAATACCACCAAAAGAAAGCTCTATTTGTGAGGAAAGGACATCAATTTTATTTGGGTACAGCATCGCAGGATCGCGCAATTGTCCGTTAAAGTAACACAGTGCCGAATTGCAAAATAGGGCTGAAAGAGTGTATCAAGGTGCCTTACAAAAATTATATTTCATATTACATTTGTTAGGGCTCATTCTACGATAGACTGTGGCCCCCTGCAATTACAGATTTAACAAGCCAGACTAGCCAGCTGTATTTTGCATTTAGACGACATGTTAAACCACCTGTTGATTCATTCATTCGAACACTTGTCAGTTGGATACTTAGCATTTAGATTACAAGACATGTTGCGTAAACAATCGACACTTGCTTACATTAACACATGACAAGTGAATGCAGCCGGGGCGACTCTGTCACAGGACACAAATTATTATACGGGAACACCTCACATTGACACAAATGCATGGCAAAAGCAAAGGCCCTTTCATGTATTGTTCTGTCTGATATGTAATTTGACTGATGAATTGTAAAACCGGTTGGGAGCAGTCTTTCCTGCTCAACAAATGTGCCTTAAATATGAGCTTCACGTGCAATAAAATTAGTTGTGACTGCACGAAGTTTGAGTGCTGTGTGTCGTCATAACTCCCAGCTGGATGGAGGGGAAATTCATTATCTATTGGGAGGTTAGCAACTGAAGGGCTGTAATATCATCGTGATTGCCTCCTGACGAGAATTGAGCTAACAGTTTTGGTGTCAGAAGTGGGATCTGCCAAAAACACAGTATGGGGTAAGTGATTATATTTTCTATTATTATTATTATTACTACCCTATACTGTCAGAGCAGATAAACGGTACCCAGTTAACCGCAAATTTTAGCACCTCCCGGGAATCTGAAATTCCCAAAGATGGGGTCTGATACTCCAGCGCCTGGAGCGCCAAAGATAAAATGGGGTTTGGAACCCGGTTACAAAGCAGTACTGTGTGTGATGGTGAATTCCCCCTCCAAAACCTTGTATATATTTGTATAGACACTTAAGTGTATTTAGTCGTTATATAAGATTTCATGCCATTGTATAGATGTATGTGGAGATTGTATGTGATATTAAGCTGAGCCTGAAGGTATAGAACTTGCCCACCAAAGGATAGTTAACACCAAACCATAAATTGGATATATATATAAATCTAATTATTAAGACGCAGGAAACCACATAAGTTGGGAAACTAGGTTTTTCCAATAAAGTATAAACACTGACGTCACTACCCCTATATAGATATATATAAACCTTCAAACTCAGCTGATCTCACTTTGTATTCTGAGCTTAAGATAATGGGAAATTTTCAAGGTAAGGAGAATTCCGAGAAAATGATGAAATTTACGTTTAGGAAGATTGTATGAAAATTGTATCGTGTATGGGCAACCTTAGATCCATGAATCGTTATGTTGTGTTCGTTTTAACACTGTCCCTATAGGTGCTGTATCAGCAAAGCATTTTATAACATTGAATGAATGTTGGTTGCATAATAATTTGTTTTGTGTTTATGTTTTAAAGTGATGTGATTTTGCCAAGGAAATATATATTTGGTGTGTAAAGTGTGACCTTAAGGACTAAAATTGTATTTCTATCCTGAAAAAAAATCGTAAGCAATTTTGAACTTTTATCATTACGGTTTTGTGTCACCAACTTTTCTTTCTTTATCACTGACCTTTCAAAAAAAAAAAAAAAACACAAAAATATATTTTCTAGTGCCTTTTTTAGCAAACAAACCCCCCCTCCCCCCTCCCCCACCTCTTTCGGTCTGTGACACAGGTAATAGCAAGAAGAACTGTAAACAGCTGTATTGTCATACAAATTAACGATCAGTTTTGCCTTGTAGAGAAAACAAGTTTTAAGGAATGTTCCGAATTGCTAAAGAATGGGTGATGTATGGGTTCTTATATTCAAATGAGAAATTACTAATGTTTTGAGCTGCTCATTTTTTTTTCAACCATGGTGAACAATAATAATTTTTTTCTTTAAGTTTATGGTATACCATAATAATAACAAAAAATTATAGAAATCCACGTGGTAATAATTACTTTGACGTCAACAATTTTTGGTATTAGAGAAGTGCACTGTTAGGAAGGGAAATGTTTGATATGCTTACTGTATGCTCAATTCCTCTAACCGCTGGTTTATTTTTAGGAGTAAAAGTAAAATGTTTTGTTACTAAACCTTTCTGATGCTTATTCCTCAGATAAGTGAAATTTGAGATTTTCAGAACGACCAAGCACAGCCTTCAACAACAACCAACCTCATGGGAGTATTGTTTCCAAATTGTTTTTTTTCTGATTGATTAGACTGTTTTTAAGGGTGTTAGAAAGGTTTTATTTATTGGGTGTCAGATATTTGATGTGTTCTAAATTTGACATATATGAGCTCTGGCATAAATGAGGTGCTATGCTTTAGATAATTAAGCATCTCTGGTCTTTTTTTTAGAGTTTTCCTTTGGTATATTGGTACATACTTTTGTATTCTGGTGCTAAACACTAATTTTTGAATTTATGCACTTATGCTTTTACTACCTTTTCTCTTGACAAGATTATTGGTATGGGATAATGTGCTCAGGCAGATACTGTAGTACTACTCTTATATTATAATCTTGGATACAAATGAAATTTTACAGATTTGTGTACATATACCATATGTAACTCTGGAAACTAGTGAGCTGATTGTCATTTATATGTCACAGCACGTTATCAGATGTGCAGTATGTGAAATCTGTATTGTTAAATAATAGAATAGAAAGCTGTCATTCAAAAAAAAAAAAAAAATAGGATGGAAGTGGTTGGCTTGTTGATAGTATGCTAAGAATTAAAATGAATTTATGCCAGCGTTACTACTTTGATAAAATTTTAAAGGTAACCTCCTGCGGTGAATTCAATTAGTTGATCTCTTTTCATCCAAAAAAGTGACTCATTGCCCAGGTTTTGCATATGAATGGGTCTTGAAGTCAGATTTTGTGTCTCCAAGGTCATTTGGTTTCAATTTCCTGTTCAGGTGTCACCAAGCAATTGTGCAAACCCGTATGGATTTATGTTTGCATGAGTACTGACTTCTAGCTGTTTTGTGTGTCTCTATGTGTCCATGTACACAAGACAGCTTGAATTTCACTCCCTGTTGTTCAGTGATCACAGCATCCTAGCCATGCAAGGGATACTCAGTTCTAGGTAGCTGCCTGCTTGGGTGAGTCAGAGGACTGCAATTTAACCCATCTCCACCTTTGGAGGAATACAAGGCAGTTCAACCCCTCCAAGGGCCCTCACCATTGTTGCATGTGTAGACATGCTGTATTCTCCGAAAACAGTGCCATTAAGTATCCTTCCTGTTACCTGCCTTCCTGTAGGCCCTAAACCTCAGTGCTGCGAGTAGTTTCACTAGCATTTATTTTTGGCTGCCTGTCTATAGGCCAGAAGCCCAGTGGCGCAAAATACTCCTGCCATTCTTGTAAAACTTGTATTTTTGTCTCTGTACTTACCTGCTATTCTTGCTAAAGTCAGAATGACTTCAGACCCGTCTCAACCCCATGAGTCCATTTATTCTCATATCTAGAGATTTTGCAAGAGGAAAATGTGGCAGAATTAATTAATTGAAAAATTAAACAGTGATTATGGTGATCTCTCGTTTCCTTTGCCAACAGGTGCACCAACCCACCCATTCAAGCCTGGTGACAGAATCCTGGTGAAGGCCCCTCCATAAGCTGACGTCGCTAGACCGATCCTACGGACCCCCTGCAATAGTTCAAGCAGTGACCAGAACAGCGGTACTGACAGACGACTCCCCGGTTTGGATCCACGCATCGCGACAGACGGAAGCCCTACCCCTGGACCCCACGACAACTTACCGGAGATTGTGACGAGCACCAGCCGAATCATTGGAGATTGTGACGACAAGCACCAGACGAATTCCAGCTGGATCTAGACAGACGCATTGGTACAATGCCAGCGGACACCTCTACTCCTGGAAGACGTCGCATTCGTGCGACAGTGGTACGCTTTGTAGCAAGCTGAGCACTAGTAGCCACTGTCTGGTTACTTGCAACATGTGCTCACCACCCGAGAACCTCTCCTCATTTTGCCCTTGCTCACCCTAGGAAAAGAGAGAGAGACACGAGACATTCATGTCTCCACTTTACAGTCGAAGTCAAGCCGATTGGACACAAAGGACATTGGTTTTTCGTTATAGCCGCCAGGGACTTGGTCTGACCGCTCTGAACGAGGGTTGAAAGGGAATTATTTTCCTCTCATTAAAACGGGAGGTTTATTTTTTGCCCTTTCCTGGAAAAGGCCTTAGGACATGTTGAAAAATCACATGCCATCGTCAACAGGTGGTATGTGCTGCCATGGTCTATTTTGTAGTGACTTTATTGCCATAATAATGGAGTTGGATTTTTCAGGCTAGGGATTCTTGCAAGCTATGGCCCTCCCCATTGAACATGTCTGTTTTGATTTGATAGAATTCTAAGAAGTTATAGCCCTATGTGCACACAACCAAGTAACCAGCCTACATACACCTTGGAATATAATGTCACCTGTTTTGTGCTATTCAGAGACTCTAAGTGATCCCACCGTTATGAATAAGCTGGGATCAAAGGTTGGGTTGAAAGAGTGTATCAACGTGCCTTACAAAAATTATATTTCATATTACATTTGTTAGGGCTCATTCTACGATAGACTGTGGCCCCCTGCAATTACAGATTTAACAAGCCAGACTAGCCAGCTGTATTTTGCATTTAGACGACATGTTAAACCACCTGTTGATTCATTCATTCGAACACTTGTCAGTTGGATACTTAGCATTTAGATTACAAGACATGTTGCGTAAACAATTGACACTTGCTTACATTAACACATGACAAGTGAATGCAGCCGGGGCGACTCTGTCACAGGACACAAATTATTATACGGGAACACCTCACATTGACACAAATGCATGGCAAAAGCAAAGGCCCTTTCATGTATTGTTCTGTCTGATATGTAATTTGACTGATGAATTGTAAAACCGGTTGGGAGCAGTCTTTCCTGCTCAACAAATGTGCCTTAAATATGAGCTTCACGTGCAATAAAATTAGTTGTGACTGCACGAAGTTTGAGTGCTGTGTGTCGTCATAACTCCCAGCTGGATGGAGGGGAAATTCATTATCTATTGGGAGGTTAGCAACTGAAGGGCTGTAATATCATCGTGATTGCCTCCTGACGAGAATTGAGCTAACAAGGGCCTGGTCAGGAAGGGGGTAAATCCTTCCGGTCTTAAAGAGGTTGTAAACTCGCATTTTTTTTTCACCCTGCAAGAGAAAGACATAATGAGCTAGTATGCATCGCATACTAGCTCATTATGCAATACTTACCTTAGAACGAGCCCCCGCCGTGCCGCTCACTCACCTCTATGACGGGCAACATGTCCAGACGCCGTCTTCCGGGATCGCGGCAACCGGCCATCTGATTGGCCGGAGCCGCGGTGACGTCACTCCCGCGCACGCGCGCGAGAGCCGACAGTCACGGCACGGGACACTGAAGGAATGGCACGAGCTGCTGTTCCTTCAGAGCGCATGCGCCAGTGATGTCACTAGCTGCATGTAAGGTAAATATCTCCTAAACGGTGCATGTTTAGGAGATACCCTTGATAAACCGGCGCATGCGCAGATGTGCTGACCGGATCCATCTTTGGGTGTATGAAGAAAGCGCAGAAAGGAAGCCACGAGAAATGATGCTCAGTCCGTACACACCAATTCTTGGGTAATATATTGCATTTGTGTGCCCTAAAAATAACATCAGTATATATTTTTTATACTGAAATGTTGTGCTAATATTATATGACTGTATGTATAATATTGGAATATTTTCCATTTTCCAATTATCCATTATCCATTATCCAATATCCATTATCCAATATCCAATATCCAATATCCAATATCCGCTATCCGCAAGAAGGGGATGTAGCTCAGTGGTAGAGCGCATGCTTTGCATGTATGAGGCCCCGGGTTCAATCCCCGGCATCTCCATGTTTTGAAAGATGACACTTGCTCAGCAATGCTAATCATGTTCATTCAAATAAAAAAAAATCTCATAGGCTCCTTTCACATTTCTGCAACTTAGGATCTGATTTGTAAGACCCTGTAGTGAAATGCCATGTAGCTCTGTGAGACCCAAAGTCGTAGGACATGCAAAATGACATGTAGCGATGTGAGACCCAAAGTCGCAGGACATCTGAAATGGCATGTATCTCTATGAGAGTTATTCCAATTGAAACTACTGAAGTCGCTGCAACCCAGAATTGCAGGACATGCAAAATACAGCTCTGTGAGACCCAAAGTCGCAGGACATGCAAATTGCCATGTAGCTCTGTGAGACTCAAAGTCGCAGGACATGCAAATTGACATGTAGCTCTGTGAGACTCAAAGTCGCAGGACATGCAAATTGCCATGTAGCTCTGTGAGACTCAAAGTCGCAGGACATGTGACATGCCATGTAGCTCTGTGAGACCCAAAGTCTCAGGATATAGTTACATATTTAGTGAGGTTGAAAAAAGACATCAGTCCATCCAGTTCAACCTATGATGAGTGTGCGTGTGTTTGCTATTAAAAGTACATTGTATACCCCTGTATGTTGTGGTCTTTAACCACTTCCATACCGAGTCATGTAAAATGACGTCGGCAAAGTGGTTGTCTAGATCCGGGCCGCCGTCATATGACGTCGGCCCATTCTAGCAGCCAGTGCGCGCCCCCGGCGGCGCGCAGCGGCACGATCAGGGATGAGCCCATCCCTGATCAAGGTAAACAGCCAATAGAAATTGGCTGTTTACCACATGATCGGCTGTGTCAATCACAGCCGATCACATGAGCGGCTCCAGCACGAGCCGCTCGTTCTCTCTGCAATGCGCGCCCCCGGGGGCGCGCAGAGCAGCGATCGGGGACGAGGCTCGTCCCTCGGACAGAGTCGATCCCCGATCTAGGTAAAGAGCCAATGAAATTGGCTCTTTACCACGTTACCGGCTGTGTCCAATCACAGCCGGTCACAAAAGTCAACAGAGAACACGGTAACTAGCTGTCACCGTGTTCTCCTCCTCACACACTGATCCTGTGTGAGGAGGAGATTGTGGTAACAGCTAGTTACCAACTACAGTGCACCCTAAACACACTGATTGCCCCCCCCAATAAAGAGCACCTGTCACTAGCCCATCAAAGTACCTGTCACTAGCCCATCAAAGTACCCGAGTACCTGTCACCAGCCCATCAGGTACTCAGATGACAGGTACTTGGGTACTCTGATGGGCTGGTGACAGGTACTCGGGTACTCTGATGACGGATACTCTGATGACAGGTACTCGGGTACTCTGATGACGGGTACTCGGGTACTCTGATGACGGGTACTCGGGTACTCTGATGACGGGTACTCGGATACTCTGATGACAGGTACTCGGGTACTCTGATGACAGGTACGCAGGTACTCTGATGACGGGTACTCGGATACTCTGATGACGGGTACTCGGGTACTCTGATGACGGGTACTCTGATGACAGGTACTCGGGTACTCTGATGACAGGTACTCGGGTACTCTGATGACAGGTACTCGGGTACTTTGAGTACCTGTCAACGGAGTACCCATCATCAGAGTACCTGAGTACCTGTCACCTACCCATCAGAGTACCCAAGTATCTTCCACCTGCTTATCAGAGTACCTGACGCCTGAAGTACCCGAGTACTTGCCGCCTGCTCATCAGTACCCATCACTACTCATCAGTACTCATCAGTACCTATCACGTATCAGTACTGATCATCAGTACCCATCAGTACAGTATCACCTATCAGTATCAGTACTACTCATCAGTACCTATCACCTGCCTGTCACCTGCCCATCAGAGTACCCGAGTACCTGTCACCTGCCTATCGGAGTACCCGAGTACCTGCCACCTACCTATCGGAGTACCCGAGTACCTGCCACCTGCCCAACAAAGTACCCGAGTACCTGTCACCCTTCATACAGCCACCATGTCCAAGTCCAAAAAGGTTTATATACGTCCTCCGTTTAAACCTAAATACCGGTGTTATGGTAGCAGATAGCTGCCATAACCCTGGTATTTTTTTAAACGGTGGACGGTTGGCTTTCCGATAAGGGTGGTCCCAGCGGTGGATTCGCCGTGGGATCACCCTTCCGGGATGGCGGAAGAGGCGCCCCCCCCCCCGCGTTCCGGTCCTTTTCCCCGTTTACCGGACCCGCCGGCAGCGGGGAAAACGATCCGGTCCCGGATCCTCACAGACAGGATGTCGAGTGAGGGCACGCTTGCCCTCACTTGACTCTATGGTCTTGGAGGACCGGAGCTACGGAAAATGTTGTTGCCTAGCAACCGGTTTAAAGGTCCTTTTTTTTTTTTTTCATTTTATATAATAATTTTTTTTTTTTTTTTCTATCTTTTTAGTGTACTTGTGAGATCTGAGGACTTTTTGACCCCAGATCTCACAAAAAAGAGGTCCTGTTTCTATTACGAGGAATATTTATATTTCTTTTAATAGAAATAAAAATGATCAATTTTTTTTTTTTAAACGGTGTAAAAATAAAAAATAATAAATAAAAAAAAAAGTAAAAAAAAAAAAAAAAAAAATTAAAGCGCCCTGTCCCCGTGAGCTCGCGCGCAGAAGCGAACGCATACAGAAACCCCACCCACATATGTAAACGGTGTTCAAACCACACATGTGAGGTATCGCCGCGATCATTAGAGCAAGGGGAATAATTTGAGCCCTAGACCTCCTCTCTAACTCAAAGATGGCAACCTGTAGAAATTTTTAAATTGTCGCCTATGGGGATTTTTAAGTACCAAAATTTGTCGCCATTCCGTGAGCGTGCGCAATTTTGAAACATGACATGTTGGGTATCTATTTACTCGGCGTAACATTATCTTTCACATTATGGGCTAACTTTACTGGTTTCTTATTTTTTAATTAAAAAAAGTTAATTTTTTCCAAAAAAAATGCGTTTGGAAGACCGCTGCGCAAATACGGTGTGATAAAAAATATTGCAATAATCTCCATTTTATTCTCTAGGGTCTCTGCTAAAAAAAAATATATAATGTTTGGGGGTTCTAAGCAGTTTTCTAGCAAAACAACTGATTTTAGCTTGTAAACACCAAATGTCAAAAATAGGCCTAGGCAAGTGGCTAGGATGCATGATGATGCTCCTTGGATGTTAGGCCCCTCTATATGGCTAGGCTGTGAAAAAGTCTCACACATGTGGTATTGCCATACTCAGGAGAAGTGGCAGAATGTATTTTGGAGTGTCATTTTTGCTGTGTACATGCTATGTGTTAGGAATATCCTATAAATTGACAACTTTGTGTAAAAAAAAAAAAAGTTTTCATTTTTTTCCCACATTTTCCAAAAACCTGTGGAAAAAAATGATATGTTCAAACGACCCATAATGCCTCATAGAATATACGTTGGAGTGTTTGCTTTCCAAAATGGGGTCATTTTGTGGACTTTTCCATTGTATTGGTGCTCTAGGGCCTTGAAAAGTGTGATAGGTAGTAAGAAAGTTTTATGTGTATTTATTCTCCTAGAACGCCTGAATGTGCTTCTTGGACGTGGAGTCTCTTTTTGTGGCCAGGCTATGTAAAAGTCTCACACATGTGGTATCGCCATACTCGGAAGGAGTAGCAGAATGTATTTTTGGGTGTAATTTTTGATGTGTACATGCTATGTGTTAGAAATAGCTTATAAATTGACAACTTTGTGGGAAAAAAAAGAAAAAAAAAATTTTTCTTCATTTTCCCAAGAATTGTGGGAAAAAATGACAACTTCAAAAAACCCACCATGCCTCTTACTAAATACCTTGGACTGTCTACTTTACAAAAAGGGGTCATTTGGTTGGTATTTGTACTGTCCTGACATTTCAGGGCCTCAAGAAAGGAGATAGGCCGTCAGTATATCTGGTGTGATCAATTTTCAGTAATTGGTACCATAGCTTCTAGACTCAATAACTTTCACACAGACTAAATAATATACACTAATTTGGGATAATTTTACCAGAGACATGTAGCAGTATACATTTTGGCCCAAATGTATGAAGAAAAATTAATTTTTTGCAAAATGTTATAATTGAAACTAAAAAAAAGTCTTTTTTTTTCAAAATTTTTGCTCTTTTTTTGCATATATCACGAAAAAAAAACCCCAGTTGTGATCAAATACCACCAAAAGAAAGCTTTATTTGTGTGAAAAAAATGATAAAAATTTTGTTTGGTTACAGTGTAGCATGACTGAGCAATTGTCATTCAAAGTGTGAGAGTGCTGAAAGCTGAAAATTGGTCTGGGCAGGAAGGGTGTCTAACTGCTCTGTATGGAAGCGGTTAAGGTGCCCATCCAATCGTTTTTTGAAACTATCGATGCTCCCTGCGGATACCACTGCTTGTGCGAGAGAATTCCACATCCTTACTGCTCTGACAGTAAAGAACCCTTTAAGGTTAAACCGCTTCTCTTCTAGTTTTAGTGAGTGGCCACGTGTCTTATTGAATTCCCTTTCAGTGAAAAGTTTGTTCCCTGTGCTAAGGTCACCAGTTCGGTATTTGTACATTGATATCATATCCCATCTCAAGCGTCTCTTCTCCAGAGAGAATAAATTCAATGCTTGTAGTCTTTCCTCATAGCTGAGATCCTCCAGTCCCTTTATTAGCTTTGTTGCCCTTCTCTGGACTCTCTTCAGTTCCAGCACATCCTTCCTGAGGACCGGTGCCCAGAACTGGACAGCATACTCCAGATGTGGCCGGACCAGAGTCTTGTAGAGTGGTAGAATTATCGCTTTATCTCTGGAGTGAATCCCCTTTTTTATACATCCCAGTATTCTGTTGGCTTTGCTTGCAGTTGCTTGGCCTGTTGTCTACTAGGACCCCCAGGTTATTTTCCATCTTAGATTTACCCAGATGTTCTCCCCCTAGAGAGTAACTTACACTCGTATTTCTGGCAACTGCTTTACCTTACATTTATTAATATTAAAACACTCATCTGCCATGTAGTTGCCCACCCCATTATTTTGTTCAGGTCTTCTTGTAAGGTTTCCACATCATGTATAGAAGATATTGGCCTGCTTAGTTTAGTGTCGTCTGCAAATATCGAGATTGTGCTGGATATCCCATCCTCTAGGTCGTTTATGAATAAATAAAACAGGATTGGTCCCAGGACAGATCCTTGGGGGACCCAACTTTCCACACCCAACTAATCCAGGTACTCACCCTATGATCCATACCTACATACCTTATTTTGTACGTAGGTAAGTGTTTGTGGGGAAACTGTATCAAATGCCTTTGCAAAGTCCAGATACACCACATCCACAGACCGTCCTTTATCTAGATGGCAGCTTACTTCTTCATAGAAGGTTAAAAGATTGGTCTGGCAAGAACGATTTTTCATGAATCCATGCTGATTACTACTAATGATACTGTTTTCATTACTAAAGTCTTGTATATAGTCCCTTATCATCCCCTCCAATATCTTACAGACTATTGATGTTAGGCTAACTGGCCTGTAGTTCCCAGGGATATATCACGGCCCTTTTTTAAATATTGGTACCACGTTGGCGTTTTTTCAATCAGCTGGCACCATTCCTGTCAGTAGACTATCCATAAAAATTAGGAACAATGGTCTGGCTATCACCTGGCTGAGTTCTTTAAGGACCCTCGGTGGTAAGCCATCTTGTCCCAGTGACTTGTTTATGTTAAGTTGTTCAAGTCTAGTTACATAGTAGCTGAGGTTGAATAAAGACATCAGTCCATCCAGTTTAACCTGTACAGGTGTGTGTGTGTATCAGTGGCCTGCTCATTTCCCATAACCCTGAATGTTGTGATCTGTAAAATGCATGTCCAAGAGTCTTTTAAAAGTAGCCATACTCCCCGCAGCTACCACCAATTGTGGAAGAGAGTTCTACATTCTCAGTGCTCTTACAGTGAAGAACCCCTTACGCATCTTAAGGTTAAACTGCCTCTCCTCCAATCTCATTGTGTGGCCACCTGTCTTCATGCATTCCTTGGGACTAAATAGTTTTCTACCTATGTTAGGATCGCCATTGATGTATTTGTAAATTTCTATCATCAAATTCAAAAGTGTAAATACACTAAATGACATGATACAAAGCTGTGATCCTAACCGATTACACTGTATCATGACATGCAAAATGCCATGTAGCTCGGTTAGATCCAAAGTCACAGGACATGCAAAATTACATGTAGTTCTTTGAGACCCAAAGTCGCAGGACATGCAAAATAACATGTAGTTCTGTGAGACCCAAAGTCGCAGGACATGCAAAATGACTTGTATTTTTTATAGCACAGAGCCACAAGGGGATGTAGCTCAGAGGTAGAGCGCATGCTTCGCATGTATGAGGACCCGGGTTCAATCCCCGGCATCTCCATGTTTTGAAAGATGATGATTACTTGCTGAGCAATGCTAATTATGTTGATTCAAGTAAAACAAGTCCCATTTCTGTGACTTGTAAGACCCAAAGTCGCAGGAAATGCAAAATGCCATGTAGCTCTGTTGGACACAAAGTTGCAGGACATGGATAATGCCATGTTCCTCTGTGGAACACATAGTCACAAAATGCCATGTATTTTTAGCTATCTGCCGCAAGGGGATGTAGCTCAGTGGTAGAGCGCATGCTTTGCATGTATGAGGCCCCAGGTTGAATCCCTTGCATTTCCATGTTTTGAAAGATGATCCTTGCTTGCTCATACTTGTTGATTTAAGTAAAAAAACAAACTCATAGGCTCCTTTCACATTTCTGTGACTTGTAAAGCCCCGTACACACGTACTGATCATCGGCCGTCTTTTGTCAAGGGCTGTCCTGTCCACTGAAAAGTGCAAAAGACTGCACACGAATTTTGTCGGCCAACAACAGCCGACTGCAGAAGTGAGGTCATGTGATGGTTAACTTTCCGTGTCTTTTTTCTTTTCTGAGCATGCCCAGTCTTGCTAATCTGCTCTTTGTCGGCCGAAATCTGTACTGACTGGCGAACAATCGGACGTTCTGGTGACGGCCAACAAATATTATAAAGTCTGCACGACAGATTCTGTTCGGCCGTAAATGCGCTGTCGGTTGTCGGAAGCATCATACTAACAAGCCTACAATCGGCCGATCGATCGGCGGCCGAATATTTACGGCCGACAATCGATACCTGTGTACGGGGCTTTAGACTCAAAGTTGCAGGACATGCAAAATGCCACGGATCTCTGTGAGACCAAATGTCGCAGGACATGCGAAACGCTTTGCAGCTCTCTGAGACCCAAAGTTGTAAGACGTGAAATGCCATGTTGCTTTGTCAGACCCAACGTCATGTACTGTATCTCTATGTATCTCTATGAACGCCAGAACAGTATGTCCAGCCACTTTGAGTCTCACAGAGCTGCATGGTATTTCACGTCCTGCAGCTTTTTGGGTCACAGCGACTTCAGTAGTATCAATTGGAACAACTCTCATAGAGATACATGCCATTTCGCATTTCCTGCGACTTTGGGTCTCACAAGTCAGAAATGTGAAAGGAGCCTATGAGACTTTTTTTTTTATTAAATCAAAATGAATACCATTTCTCAGCTAGTCAGAATCATCAACTTTAAAAACATGGAGATGCCAGGGATTGAACCCGGGGCCTCATACATGCAAAGCATGCGCTCTACCACTGAGCTACATCCCCTCACGTGTGATAGTTGAAAATATCACTTTCTGAATTTAAATGGCAAGCCACTAAATGCTGAAATAAGATGACTCCTGGGATCAATCCTCTGCTAAATATTATATGTTGTGTGGTTGATTTTACTTTTGCGTCGTAAGTACTTTGGGTCTCACAGAGCTGCATGGCATTTCCCATGTCCTGCGACTTTGGGTTGCAGCGACTTCAGTAGTTTCAATTGGAACAACTCTCATAGAGATACATGGCATTTTACATGTCCTGCGAGTCTGGGTCTCACAGAGCTACATGGCATTTTGCATGTCCTTCAACATTGGGTCACTGCGACTTCAGTAGTTTCAATTGGAACTACTCTCATTAAGATACATGACATTTCACATGTCCTGCGACTTTTGGTCTCACAGAGCTAAATGGCATTTCACATGTAGAGTGCAGAGTAGTTGGGTGACAGTTAGGAAGGGTAGAGGGGAAAGAGTCAAGGAGGCCCATCCTGGGCTGGAACATCACAATAAATACACCCTGTTTCATGATGTTGGGAAAGCCAGTCAGGGACCAGCATTGCTGGAGCAGAGCGACGCCCCTAGCTGCCAGGGGAAGAACACCTCCAGTGAGGGCAGGAGTGAGTCTAAGGGTAAGGAAAGACAGGTTCTGGTGGTAGGGGACTCAATTATTAGAAATACAGAGAGGGCAATCTGTCAAAAATACCGTAAGTTCCAAACTGTTTGTTGTTTACCGGGCGCTTGATTTCGGCACATCAGGGATCTGGTGGACAGATAATGGGTGGGGCTGAGGAAGACCCAGCTGTCATGGTACACGTAGGGTGCCAATCACAACATTAGATGGAGATGGAGAGTCCTAAAAAACGGTTTCAGGTACTTAGTTGCTAAATTAAGGAGTAGGACCTCCAAGGTAATATTCTCAGAAATACTATCTGTACATCGAGCCACGCCAGAGAGGCAGCAGGGGATTAGGGAAGTAAACAAGTGGCTGAGGAGCTGGTGTAGTAAGGAGGGTTTCAGGTTGCTGGAGAACTGGGCCGACTTTTCAGTCGACTACCGGCTCTTTAGTAGGGATGGACTGCATCTAAATGGGGAGGGTGCAGCTGTACTGGGAGAGAAGATGGCCAAAAAGTTAGAGGGGCTTTTAAACTAGGTGATGGGCGGAAGGGTCCAGATGTAGAATTAGCCAGCAGGGAGCAAGGTTCAGCAGGCATTAATGGGGGCATTAGCGGTAGGGTGACCAGAGATCCAAAGCCCAAGGTAGGTAGGCTGACAAATACAAAGTGCAGCCTCATAACATCTAACAAGGATATACTATGCAACTGGACAAAATTACGAGGTTTGTATGCCAAAACTAGAAGTCTGGCCAACAAGATGGGAGAGCTGGAGCTGCTAATGTACGAGGAGGACTTTGATTTTATGGGAATTTCGGAGACTTGATTTGACAGCTCTCATGATTGGTTTTCAACCATTCAGGTGTATTCCCTTTATCACAGAGATAGAGAGGATAAAAAAGGGGGAGGCGTATGCCTGTATATCAAGAACAATGTGCAAATGAATATGAGGGACGATATCATGAATGGAGCTAGGGAAGAGGTAGAATCCCTATGGGTAGAGCTTCAAAGGGAAGGTACTAAGGGGAAAGTAATATTGGGGGTATGCTATAGGCCTCCCAAACAGAGGGAGGAGGGGGAGTCGGAACTCCTATCACAACTTGGAAACTTGGAATGGCAGCAAGGATGGGAAATGTCATTATAATGAGGGATTTTAATTACCCAGATATAGACTGGGCAGAAGGAACCACGCATTCATCTAAGACTCGTAATTTCCTAAATGTTTTCCAGGACAATTTCATGGGTCAGATGGTGAACGCATCGACAAGAAAAAATGCGTTACTAGACCTACTGATTACTAACAATACTGACCTTATCACGGATTTAGAAATACGGGGCAACTTAGTTAACAGTGACCATAGGTCAATTACTTTCAGTATAAATCATAAAAATAGGAAACACAAGGGTAATACATGGACACTGAATTTCAAAAGAGCCATCTTCTCTAAACTGCGCTCTTTGTAGACAATATAAAATGGGATAGAATCCTTGGAACAAAGAACACAAAGGAGAAATGGGAGTGCTTTAAGAACATACTAAGAAAAGGGATTGACCAGTGCATGCCAAAAGGGAATACATTTAAAAGAGCTAAAATAAACCCTGGGTGGCTAAACTCCAACGTAAAAATGCATATAAAAACTAAAGAAAAGGTCTTCAAAAAATACAAAGCTGAAGAGTCATTGGCAGCATTCCAACATTACAAAGAATGCAATATGAAATGTAAGAGCGCAATCAAAGCGGCTAAAGTAGAACACGAAAGGCACATAGTGGAAGCAAGTTAAAAAAAAAACAAGAAATTCTTTAGGTATATAAATAGTAAGAAAGTGAGGCCAGAACATATTGGCACCATAATGGAAGATGAAAGGGAATATTGCTACCAAGGACAGAAAAGAAGACAGACTCAGAACTAGACTTGAAAAACGTAACAGAAATAAGTCCCCGGGACCAGATGGCTTACATCCGAGAGTCCGAAAGGAACTCAGCCAGGTGATAGCCAGACCATTGTTCGTATTTTTATGGAAAGTCTACTGATGGGAATGGTGCCAGCTGATTGGAAAAAAGTCAACGTGGTACCAATATTTAAAAAAGGGCCAAGATATATCCCTGGGAACTACAGGCCGGTTAGCCTAACATCAATAGTCTGTAAGATATTGGAGGGGATGATAAGGGACTATATACAAGACTTTAGTAATAAAAACAGTATCATTAGTAGTAATCAGTATGGATTCATGAAAAATTGTTCTCGCCAGACCAATCTATTAACCTTCTATGAAGAAGTAAGCTGCCATCTAGATAAAGGAAGGTCTGTTGATGTGGTGTATCTGGACTTTGCAAAGGCATTTGATACAGTTTTCCACAAAACGGTTACTGTACAAACTAAGGTACGTAGGTATGGACCATAGGGTGAGTACCTGGATAGAGAACTGGCTTTAAGGGCAAGTCCAGAGGGTGGTGATAAATGGGGAGTACTCGGATTGGTCAAGTGTGGAAAGTGGGGTCCTCCAAGGATCTGTCCTGGGACCAATCCTGTTTTATTTATTCATAAACGACCTAGAGGATGGGATATCCAGCACAATCTCTGTATTTGCAGATGATACTAAGCTAAGCAGGCCAATATCTTCTATACAGGATGTGGAAACCTTACAAGAAGACCTGAACAAAATAATGGGGTGGGAAACTACATGGCAGATGAGGTTTAATGTTGATAAATCTAAGGTAATGCACTTGGGTGCCAGATATACGAACGCAAGTTACTCGCTAGGGGGAGAGCCTCTGAGTTAATCTAAGATGGAAAAGGACCTGGGGGTCCTAGTAGATGAGAAGCCCAGCAATAGCATGCAATGCCAAGCTGCTGCAAGCAAAGCCAACAGAACACAGGCATGTATAAAAAAGGGATTCACTCCAGAAATAAAAAGATTATTCCCCCCACTCTACAAAATTCTGGTCCGGCCACATCTGGAGTATGTCGTCCATATCTGGGCACCGGTCCTCAGGAAGGATGTGCTGGAACTGGAGAGAGTCCAGAGAAGGGCAACAAAGATAATAAAGGGACTGGAGGATGTAAGCTATGAGGAAAGACTACAAGCATTGAACTTATTCTCTCTTGTCTTTGGAAGCTCTCCATTTCTAATGCATGCTAACATTCTGCAGACTTTGGCAGCTTCAGCTTGATATTGCATACTATTGCTTAGTCTATCTTTCACTAGAACCCCCAGATCTTTCTCCATCCTTGATTCCCCCCCTTGTGAGTAATTTGCATTTATGTTTTTAGCCCCCAAGTGCATTACCTTACATTTCTCCACATTAAACCTCATTAGCCATGTTGTTGCCCACTTTGTTAGTTTGTTCAGGACCTTCTGTAAGATGTCCTGATGTGAAGTTATTGCCCTGTCAATTTTTGTGTCATCTGCGAAAACTGAGATTGAACTAATAATCCCATCCTCTATATTATTTATGAATGAATTGAACAGAATTTGTCCCAGTACAGAGCCTTGGGGTACCCCACTTACCACTCCAGACCAGTCTGAGTACACATTATTTATCACCACCCTTTGGACACAGCCCTTTAACCAGTTTTCTATCCAAGAACAAACCTTGTGGTCGATGCCTGCAGTTCTTTGCTTGTAGATTAAACGTTTATGGGTAACTGTATCAAATGCCTTCGCAAGATCCAGATACACCACATCAATCGGCCTCCCCTGTCTAGTTCGTTGCTCACCTCCTCGTAGAATGTTAACAGATTGGTCTGGCAAGAACGTCCCTTTGTAAACCCATGCTGATTACTACTAATGATACTGTTGTCCTCAGCAAATTCTTAGATATAGTCCCTTATCATCCCCTCCAATAATTTACATACTATTGATGTCAGGCTGACTGGCCTATAGTTTCCCGGAATATGTCTCTGCCCTTTTTTGAATATTGGTATCACATTGGCTTTCTGCCAGTCAGCTGGTACAGTTCCTGTCAGTATACTGCCCGCAAAGATTAGGAACAATGGTCTAGATATAATCCGACTGATTTCCTTGAGTACTCTCGGGTGTAAGCCATCTGATCCTGGTGATTTATTTGCGTTAATCTTATCAAGTCTTTCCTTGATTTCAGCCTCTGTTAACCACAGCGGTACGTCCTGTGATGTGCTGCTAACAATACTGTCGGGGTCAGTATATCCCTCCTTTTCTTGTATAAAAACTGAGGAGAAGAAAGCATTTAGTACAGTTGCCTTCTCTGTGTCATCTGTAACCATCCTCCCATCATCGTTATTTATGTGTGCTACATGCTCTGACCTCGATTTTTTACTATTAATATATCGAAAGAATTTCTTAGGGTTTTTCTTACTCTCCTCTGCTATGTGTCTCTCGTAGTCTTTTTTCGTCACCCTAATTTTGTTTTTACATTTCTTGTTACATTCCTTATATTGTTGGAAAGCTGCCAGTGTCCCCTCTGTTTTATATTTCTTAAAGACCGTTTTTTTTTCTCTAATAAGTATTTTTACTTTGCGATTTAGCCACCCCGGTCTGACCTTGGCTCTTTTGTATTCATTTACCATTGGAATACACTGTGTGATGCCTTTGTTTAATATGTTTCTAAAGCATTCCCATTGTTCCTCCATGTTTCTAGGGTTAGGTCCCAATTGATGCCCTCTAGCATTGAGCACAACTCAGAAAAGTTTGCTCTTCTGAATTTTAGTGTTCTTGTGCTCCCCTCGTGCCTTGTTTTTCCATTATTTATGCTAAATGTGATCATCCTGTGATCGCCTGATCCCAAGTTGTCCCGTATTGCCACATCTGAGATTAGACTTAAATTGTTGGTTATTAGTAGATCTAGCAATGCATTCTTTTTAGTCGGAGAATCCACCAATTGAGACACAAATTTGTCCTGTAAGATATTCATGAATTGACAGACATTTAATGAGTGAGCTGTCCCCACATCCCAGTCAATATCGGGATAATTGAAGTCCCGCATTATGATGACATTTGCCTGCTTCGCTGCCATGCCTACCTGTGATAGAAGGTCCAACTCCAGCTCCTCCCTCAGGTTGGAGGGCCTTTAACATACCCCCCTATTACTTTCCCCCTTACTTCTTCCCTGTGGAGTTCTACCCACACGGATTCCGCCTCCGGCCTCATCTCTTCCACAATGTCACTCTTCTCTACCACCCTTACATCATTTTTGCTATAGAGACATACCCCTCCCCTCTTTTACCCTCCCTGTCCCTCCTATACAAGGAATACCCTTGAATATTTGCCATCCATTCGTGTAAGGTGTTGAACCAAGTTTCTGCCACCCCAACAAAGTCGAGGTCCTCCTCATGTATTAACAGTTGCAGTTCTTCCATTTTGTTTGCTATGCTCCTGACATTTGTGTATACTCCTCTCAGTGTTGTATGAGTGGATATTAATTTCTCATTAAGTTTTCTCATGCTTGTTTGTGATTAGACCACTCATTCACCCCGGTAGTTGACGTTACCGCTATATTGCCGCTGATGACTCCCATTAACCACTTGCCGACCGCCGCAAGTAGATATACTGCGGCGGTCAGCCCCGGCCAGGCAGAGTGACGTATATATACGTCACTAGCCTGTGACCGGCTTGTGAGCCAATAGCGGGCCCCGGCTCGTTCACTGAGAAGTCCGCGCGTGTGACCGGCGGACCCGATGTCCGCCGGTCACACTGCGATCGTCGGTAGAGAGGGAGAAAGGCAGGCGGCTTATGTAAACAAGCCGCCTGTCATTCTCCCCTGTGTAAAAATGGAGATCAGACGGTTCTACTATGTAGGACCGTTGATCTCTGTTTTTACAGTAGTAGCCATGTCTCCCCACAGTTAGAAGCACGCCCCTAGGACACACTTAACCCCTCCCTCTCCAATACAGTTAACCCCTTCCCTGCCAGTGTCATTTTTACAGTAATAGTGCATATGTATAGCACTGATTACTGCAGTAATGTCACTGGTAACCCCAAAAGTATCAAAAATGCAAGTCAAGGGTCCGATCTGTCCACCGCAATGTCGCAGTCCCACAAAAAAATCGCAGATCGCCGCCATTACTCGTTAAAAAAAAAAACACCAAAAATGATAAAAATCTTTCCCTTTGTTAGTAAACGTGATAACTTTTGCGCAAACCAATCAAAATACGCTTTTTGCGATTTTTTTTTACCAAACATATGTAGCATAAAACAATTGGCCGAAAATGTTAAAAAATTTAGATTTTTACATTTTTTTGGGGAATTTCATATAAAAAAATTTGAAAAATATTGTTATTTTTGCCAAATTTACGCTCTTTTTTTGTTTATAGCGCATGATCAAAAATCGCACAGGTGATCAAATACCACCAAAAGAAAGCTCTGTTTGTGGGAAAAAAAGGACGTGAAATTCGTTTAGGTACAGCGTCGCGCGACCGCGCAATTATCTGTTAAAGTCACGCAGTAAAAAATCGCAAAAAAAACCCTGGTCAGGAAGGGGGTAAAATCTTCCGGGGCTTAAGTGGTTAAACCCTCTGTCCTTTGCTCACTGCTACTACCTTTGGACCCTCCCCCCCCCCCTCCCCCTCAACACCTAGTTTCAAAGCCCCTCAAACTTTGTGGCCATCTTTCTTCCCAGTAGAGCTGTACCATCCCCATTAAGGTGCAGACGTCCTCACTAAAGAGCCCAGTAACCAACTGAGAAGTCAGCCCAGTTCTCCAAGAACCCCAAACCCTCCTTCCTGCACCAATTCCTCAGCCACTTGTTCAGCTCCCTAAGCTCTTTCTGCCTCTCTGGTGTGGCTCGAGGTACAGGTAGTATTTTGTATATCCTGAACGTACATGACAAGCCACTAAATGCAGAATTAAGATGAATCCTGGGATCAATGTTCTGCTATATATTATATGTCGTGTGGCTGTTTTTACTTTTGCGTCATAAGTACTTTGGGTCTCACAGTGCTACATGGCATTTCAGATGTCCAGCAACTTTGAGTCTCCAAGAGCTGCATGGTATTAAACATGTCCTGCAGCTTTGGGTCGCAGCAACTTCAGTAGTTATAATTGGAACAACTCTCGTAGAGATACATGGCATTTCACATGTCCTGCGACATTGGATCTCCCAAGTCAGATCCTAAGTTGCAGAAATGTGAGAGGAGCCTATGAGATTTTTTTTCACTTGAATCAACATGAATACCATTGCTCAGAAAGTAAACATCATCTTTCAAAACATGGAGATGCCGGGGATTGAACCCAGGGCCTCATACATGCAAAGCATGCACTATACCACTGAGCTACATCGCCTTGTGAAGGATAGCTAAAAATAGCAGTTCCTGAATTTAAAGGGCAAGCCACTAAATGCAGAAATTAGATGAATCCGGGGATGAATGTTCTGCTAAATATTATATGCTAAATATGGCAGAGATACACGGCATTTCACATGTCCTGCAACTTTGGGTCTCACAGAGCTACACGGCCTGCAACTTTGGGTCGCAGCAACTTCAGAAGTGTCAATTAGAACAACTCTCATAGAGATACATGACATTTCACATGTCCTGCGACTTTGGGTCTCAAAAAGCTACATGGCATTTCACATGTCCTGCGACTTTGGTTCTAACAGAGCTACATGGCATTTCACATGTCCTGTGACTTTGGGTCTCACACAGCTCTATGACATTTTGCATGTCCTTTGACTTTGGGACTTACATAGCTACATGACATTTTGCATGCCCTGGGACTTTGGGTCTCACAGAGCTATGTGGCATTTCATATGTCCAGCGACTTTGAGTCTCACAGAGCTGCATGGTATTTCACGTCCTGCAGCTTTTTGGGTCACAGTGACTTCAGTAGTAGAGATACATGCCATTTTGCATTTCCTGCGACTTTGAGTCTCACCAGTCAGAAATGTGAAAGGAGCATATTAGACTTTTTTTTGATTAAATCAAAATGAATACCATTGCTCAGCTAGTCAGAATCATCATCTTTAAAATCATGGAGATGCCGGGGATTGAACCCGGGGCCTCATACATGCAAAGCATGCGCTCTACCACTGAGCTACATCCCCTTATGGCTGATGTCTGAAAATATCACTTTAAATAGTGAAAAGTACTTTGGGTCTCACAGAGCTGCATGGCATTTCGCATGTCCCGCAACTTTAGGTTGCAGCGACTTTAGTAGTTTCAATTGGAACAACTCTCATAGAGATACATGGCATTTTACATGTCCTGCGACTTTTGGTCTCACAGAGCTACATGGCATTTTGCATGTCCTTCAACATTTGGTCACTGCGACTTCAGTAGTTTCAATTGGAACAACTCTCATTAAGATACATGACATTTCACATGTCCTGCGACTTTTGGTCTCACAGAGCTAAATGGCATTTCACATGTAGAGTGCAGAGTAGTTGGGTGACAGTTAGGAAGGGTAGAGGGGAAAGAGTCGAGGAGGCCCATCCTGGGCTGGAACATCACAATAAATACACCCTGTTTCATGATGTTGGGAAAGCCAGTCAGGGACCAGCATTGCTGGAGCAGAGCGACGCCCCTGGCTGCCAGGGGAAGAACACCTCCAGTGAGGGCAGGAGTGAGTCTAAGGGTAAGGAAAGACAGGTTCTGGTGGTAGGGGACTCAATTATTAGAAATACAGAGAGGGCAATCTGTCAAAAAGTGCCAAACTTTTTGTTGTTTACCGGGCGCTTGAGTTCGGCACATCAGGGATCTGGTGGACAGATAATGGGTGGGGCTGGGGAAGACCCAGCTGTCATGGTACACGTAGGATACCAATGACAAAATTAGAGGGAGATGGAGAGTCCTATAAAACGGTTTCAGGTACTTAGGTGCTAAATTAAGGAGTAGGACCTCCAAGGTAATATTCTCAGAAATACTATTTGTACCTCGAGCCACGCCAGAGAGGCAGCAGGGGATTAGGGAAGTAAACAAGTGACTGAGGAGCTGGTGTAGTAAGGAGGGTTTCAGGTTCCTGGAGAACTGGGCCGACTTTTCAGTCGACTACCGGCTCTTTAGTAGGGATGGACTGCATCTAAATGGGGAGGGTGCAGCTGTACTGGGAGAGAAGATGGCCAAAAAGTTAGAGGGGCTTTTAAACTAGGTGATGGGCGGGGGGGGGGGGCAAATGTGGCATTAGCCAGCAGGGAGCAAGGTTCAGCAGGCATTAATGGGGGCATTAGCGGTAGGGTGACCAGAGATCCAAAGCCAAAGGTAGGTAGGCTGACAAATACAAAGTGCAGCCTCATAACATCTAATGAGGATATACTATGCAACTGGACAAAATTACGAGGTTTGTATGCCAAAGCTAGAAGTCTGGCCAACAAGATGGGAGAGTTGGAGCTGCTAATGTACGAGGAGGACTTTGATTGAGAATTTCGGAGACTTGGTTTGACAGCTCTCATGATTGGTTTTCAACCATTCAGGTGTATTCCCTTTATCGCAGAGATAGAGAGGATAAAAAAGGGGGAGGCGTATGCCTGTATATCAAGAACAATGTGCAAATGAATATGAGGGACGATATCATGAATGGAGCTAGGGAAGAGGTAGAATCCCTATGGGTAGAGCTTCAAAGGGAAGGTACTAAGGGGAAAGTAATATTGGGTGTATGCTATAGGCCTCCCAAACAGAGGGAGGAGGGGGAGTCGGAACTCCTATCACAACTTGGAATGGCAGCAAGGATGGGAAATGTCATTATAATGGGGGATTTTAATTACCCAGATATAGACTGGGCAGAAGGAACCACGCATTCATCTAAGGCTCATAATTTCCAAAATGTTTTCCAGGACAATTTCATGGGTCAGATGGTGAACGCACCGACAAGAAACAATGCGTTACTAGACTTACTACTTACTAACAATACTGACCTGATCACGGATGTAGAAATATGGGCCAACTTAGGAAACAGTGACCATAGGTCAATTACTTTCAGTATAAATCATAAAAATAGGAAACACAAGGGTAATACATGGACACTGAATTTTAAAAGAGCCATCTTCTCTAAACTGTGCTCTTTGCTAGACGATATAAAATGGGATAGAATCCTAGGAACAAAGAACACGAAGGAAAAATGGGAGTGCTTTAAGAACATAATAAGTAAAGGGATTTACCAGTGTATGCCAAAGGGGATTATGTTTAAAAGAGCTAAAATAAACCCTGGGTGGCTAAACTCCAACGTAAAAATGCATATAAAAACTAAAGAAAAGGTCTTCAAAAAATACAAGGCTGAAGGGTCATTGGCAGCATTCCAACATTACAGAATGCAATATGAAATGTAAGAGCACAATCAAAGTGGCTAAAATACCAATATTTAAAAAAGGGCCAAAATATATCCCTGGGAACTACAGGCCGGTTAGCCTAACATCAATAGTCTGTAAGATATTGGAGGGGATGATAAGGGACTATATACAAGACTTTAGTAATAAAAACAGTATCATTAGTAGTAATCAGCGTGGATTCATGAAAAATTGTTCTTGCCAGACCAATCTATTAACCTTCTATGAAGAAGTAAGCTGCCATCTAGATAAAGGAAGGTCTGTTGATGTGGTGTATCTGGACTTTGCAAAGGCATTTGATACAGTTTCCCACAAACGCTTACTGTACAAACTAAGGTACGTAGGTATGGACCATAGGGTGAGTACCTGGATAAAGAATTGGCTTCAGGGGCAAGTCCAGAGGATGGTGATAAATGGGGAGTACTCGGATTGGTCGGGTGTGGAAAGTGGGGTCCCCCAAGGATCTGTCCTGGGACCAATCCTATTTTATTTATTCATAAACGACCTAGAGGATGGGATATCCAGCACAATCTCAATATTTGCAGATGATACTAAGCTAAGCAGGCCAATATCTTCTATACATGATGTGGAAACCTTACAAGAAGACCTGAACAAAATAATGGGGTGGGCAACTACATGGACGATGAGGTTTAATGTTGATAAATGTAAGGTAATGCACTTGGGTGCCAGATATACGAACGCGAGTGACTCGCTAGGGGGAAAGCCTCTGAGTTAATCTAAGATGGAAAAGAACCTGGAGGTCCTAGTAGATGACAAGCCCAGCAATAGCATGCAATGCCAAGCCGCTGCAAGCAAAGCCAACAGAATACTGGCATGTATAAAAAAGGGATTCAATCCAGAAATAAAGAGATTATTCTCCACTCTACAAGACTCTGGTCCGGCCACACCTGGAGTATGCTGTCCAGTTCTGGGCACCGGTCCTCAGGAAGGATGTGCTGGAAATGGAGAGAGTCCAGAGAAGGGCAACAAAGCTAATAAAGGGACTGGACGATGTAAGCTATGAGGAAAGACTACAAGCATTGAACTTATTCTCTCAGGAGAACAGACGCATGAGAGGGGATATGTTATCAATGTACAAATACCGAACTGGTGACCTTAGCACAGGGAACAAACTTTTCACTGAAAGGGAATTCAATAAGACACGTGGCCACTCAGTAAAATTAGAAGAGAAGCAGTTTAACCTTAAAGGGTTCTTTACTGTCTGCGCAGTAAGGATGTGAAATTCTCTTCCACAAGCAGTCGTATCAGCAGGGAGCATCGATAGTTTCAAAAAACTATTAGATGGGTACTTTAAAGACTGCAACATACAGGGGTATACAATGTACTGTTCACAGAAAACACACACACTCATCATTGGTTGAACTGGATGGACTGCTGTCTTTTGTCAACTTCACCAAATATGTAACTATGTCCTGCGACTTTGGGTATCACAGAGATACATGGCATGTCACATGTCCTGCGACTTTGGGTTGCAGCGACACCAGTAGTTTCAATTGGAACAACTCTCATAGAGATACATGGCATTTCCCATGTCCTGCGACTTTGGGTCTCACAGAGCTACATAGCATTTCGCCACATGGTCTCACAAATCAGATCCTAAGTGGCAGAAGTGTGAAAGGAGCCTATGAGATCTTTTTTTCTTTTTTTGATTGAATCAATATGATTACCATTGTTCAGCAAGTAAGCGTCGTCTTTCAAAATGTGGAGATGCCGGGGATTGAACCCGGGGCCTCATACATGCAAAGCATGCGCTCTACCACTGAGCTACATCCCCTTGTATTTGCACCTTCTCCACTTCTAACATGTCCTTTCTGAAGATTGGTGACCAGAACTGGACAGAATACTGCAGATGTGGGCGGATCAGAGTTTTATAAGGTGGCAGGATTATAGCTTTATCTCTGGAATACATCCCCTTCCTTATACTATTGCTTAGTCTATCTTCCACTAGAACCCCCAGATCTTTCTCCATCCTTGTGAGTAGTTTGCATTTATGTTTTTAGCCCCCAAGTGCATTACCTTACATTTCTCCACATTAACCCTCATTAGCCATGTTGTTGCCCATTCTGTAAGATTGTTCAGGAGCTTCTGTAAGATGTCCTGATGTGAAGTTATTGCCCTGCCGATTTTAGTGTCATCTGCGAAAACTGAGATTGAACTAATAATCCCAGCCTCTATATTATTTATAAATGAATTGAACAGAATTGGTCCCAGTACAGAGCCTTGGGGTACCCCACTTACCACTCCAGACCAGTCTGAGTACACATTATTTATCACCACCCTTTGGACACAGCCCTTTAACCAGTTTTCTATCCAAGAACAAACCTTGTGGTCGATGCCTGTATACCCCTCCTTTTCTTGTATAAAAACTGAGGAGAAGAAAGCATTTAGTACAGTTGCCTTCTCATCTGTAACCATTCTCCCATCATCGTTATTTATGTGTGCTACGTGCTCTGACCTAGCTTTTTTACTATTAATATATTGAAAGAATTTCTTAGGGTTTTTATTACTCTCCTCTGCTATGTGTCTCTCGTAGTCTTGGGTTTGGTGGATGGAACGCCGCTCCACGCCTGCGTTCCGCCAAACCGGATCTCTACGGTCTCACGCTCCCGACACACGTTTCGTCAGGCCGTGCTGACGTCATCAGGGGATCAATCCACCAAACCCATCGATTGTTGTGTTTGCATTAGAAGGCGTTTTTCAAGTGTAATGGAGTAAGTGCAATTTTAACATTAAACCCTCGTTATATTGACATATTACACTATTGGAGTCTCCTTTCTATTTTGCATTTTGGATGTCCCTATTACCGGAGTTCCCTATAGCACCTGGTCATGTTTCTTTGCTGATGAGGAGACAGTGATAAGGATGGCTTGGAGCTTTTATGAATATCAATGCTGATTATGACCCCCTGTAATTAAGGGGTCATATCCCTGGTAAGAAGTACCTAATCAGAGCACTGGGTGAAGGTTTTGAGGTGAAGGCTTTCCATCATTTCCACCAAGTCCACGCTGTTCACATTGCTGTGATATCACTCTGAATTGAGCACCTTAAGGACTTTATTTATTCACAATATTTATTCACAATATATTTATGTATATTTTATAATTTTATATAAGCTAGTCTTTTGCTCTTATCCATTATTGCAGTTGTTGCTATTTATGGTTTTAGCATTTTAGATCCTATATCGGCTTTATATTATGCACATTAGCACTTTATTGTGAGCTATATTGTTGAGCGCAATATTCACCCCCCTTTTTGTTCACATTCCTTATATTGTTGGAAAGCTGACAGTGTCCCCTCCATTTATATTTCTTAAATGCCATTTTTTTTTTCTCTAATAAGTATTTTTACTTTGCGGTTTAGCCACCCCGGTCTGATCTTGGCTCTTTTGTATTAATTTCCCATTGGAATACACTGAGTGATGCCTTTGTTTAATATGTTTCTAAAGCATTCCCATTGTTCCTCCGTGTTTCTAGGGTTAAGTCCCAATTGATGCCCTCTAGTATTGAGCACAACTCAGAAAAGTTTGCTCTTCTGAAGTTTCCATGATTTATGCTAAATGTGATTATCGTGTGATTGCTAGATCCCAAGTTGTCCCGTATTCCTGGGTACAGAGGCAAGGTGGCTGGTGGTTGTAATAGCGGCTGTGAGTCTGATCATCGGGCATTCTCCCCAGCTGTGGAGCAAAGCAGTCTCACACAGCGGCCATTAGCTATTATGGTCGCCATACCCCCCTAAAATATTCTAATTTGTATATGCATACTTTATGTCCAGCAGCAGGGAAAATAGGTCAATTCTCCTTTAACAGACAGTGTAAGGAAGGGCATGCCAGTAAGCAAGAAAGCCCCTTGAGGTGGGTTCTTGTGCGCAGTTGCAAGCCAGTTCCCTACCCTTCACATGCATTCAGGAAACGTGCGTGTGATCATGTGTACGTGTCTGTGTCAGTTCATGGTGCCAAATGGGCTATTTAAACTGAGCAAGCGCTCTGCTTCAGTGTTTCATCTACAGAGTTCTCATGCAACCTGCATTCTGTTACTGTGCATCTGATTCTAGTTACTGACCCATCTTGTCTGTACCATTCCTTGAACTCTGCCTGCACCAACCCTAGCTTGTCTCCTGACCTCTGCTTCTGCCTGCTCTCTTTGCTTCTGCATGGCTGATCTGTTACCAACTCTGGCTTGTACCTTGACTACACCTCTGCCTGCACACATTTGCCTGATCCAACTGCTGACCCAGCTTGCCTGACTCCACTACTGTTCAGGTCTGCTGCTGGTCCTCCAATGCAAGCATCTGTCTGCTACCAGTTAAGTGTCTACTCACCACCTGTCTGCTACTAGTCTATGCCTCACCAGTCTGCTGTCACTAGTGCCAGCCTGTCCCTGCCTGCTGCTGACTTGCCACGACGCAGCTTACCTACTCCGCAGTGGTCTGCTGTCGACTTCCTGCTACTTGGCCTTGACATCCCATTGGCTCCACTGTTAACAAGACCAACGGGCATTTGTCTACTCTATTAGGGGCCCCGAGCCATAGGTGTAAGAGAGGCCTTCCTCAGCACATAAGGCTCTTCCACCAGGTACATGATAGACAGGGAGCCACATTGTGATGCTCTCCATGCAACCCATTACTGAAAGCACCCAGGAAGAAGCGCACCACTGCCCTATTTTTGGCAGGGCGCTGTTCAAGAAAGCACTGCTGGAAGATGAAGAAAAAATAGAATAGTTTATTTGCTCAAAGCGGAGACCTATCTACCACACCCTCTGAATTTTAAATTACTCTATCACTTAAAAAGAATTGTGAGCATAAGATCTATCTGGAAAGAAGGCAGTGGATACTATACAGATACTCTTCCGTTGCCCGTGCCACTAAATTAGAGTTCAAGGAAAAGAAATCACCTCTTAACGTTTCTCCAGAAACTGACACTTCCAGGAATGTTGATCTCATGTGTTCAAGTCTGTAAAATGGATTCCTTCCACCGAGACCATTATGTTTGTATAAGAGACAATAAAGTTGAATGGGCTAGTGGAAGAAACCATTGAGTGCATTCAGAAACACTGGAGATCGACAGCTCTGAAAGTGTCTATTTATGAAGAAAGAAGAAGACTTATCTTTAATCAGAAAGCATTTAGAGAGTAGGAGAAGTAAGTATCCATTATCTTCCTTTCAGGTAGACCTTTCATTCATACTTTAAGTGGCAGTGCCATTTTAAACCAGGACTTACAGTAAAAAGTAAGGTCTGCATATTAGGTCCAGGCTCCCTCCACTTGTAAAAACCACTCTCTAGTAGTACTTCAGAAATGTATCTGTTTTGAAGGAAAAAAAATTATATATATATACAGTGGGTACGGAAAGTATTCAGACCCCCTTAAATTTTTCACTCTTTGTTATATTGCAGCCATTTGCTAAAATCATTTAGGTTCATTCTTCTTCCTCATGAATGGACACATAGCACCCCATACTGACAGAAAAACACAGAATTGTTGACATTGTTGCAGATTTATTAAAAAAGAAAAACTGAAATATCACATGGTCCTAAGTATTCAGACCCTTTGCTCAGTATTTAGTAGAAGCCCCCTTTTGATCTAATACAGCCAGGAGTCTTTTTGGGAAAGATGCAACAAGTCTTTCACACCTGGATTTGGGGATCCTCTGCCATTCCTCCTTGCAGATCCTCTCCAGTTCTGTCAGATTGGATGGTAAACGTTGGTGGACAGCCATTTTTAGGTCTCTCCAGAGATGCTCAATTGGGTTTAAGTCAGGGCTCTGGCTGGGCCATTCAAGAACAGTCACGGAGTTGTTGTGAAGCCACTCCTTCGTTATTTTAGCTGTGTGCTTAGGGTCATTGTCTTGTTGGAAGGTAAACCTTCGGCCCAGTCTGAGGTCCAGAGCACTCTGGAGAAGGTTTTTGTCCAGGATATCCCTGTACTTGGCCGCATTCATCTTTCCCTCGATTGCAACCAGTCGTCCTGTCCCTGCAGCTGAAAAACACCCCCACAGCATGATGCTGCCACCACCATGCTTCACTGTTGGGACTGTATTGGACAGGTGATGAGCAGTGCCTGGTTTTCTCCACACATACCGCTTAGAATTAAGGCCAAAAAGTTCTATTTTGGTCTCATCAGACCAGAGAATCTTATTTCTCACCATCTTGGAGTCCTTCAGGTGTTTTTTAGCAAACTCCATGCAGGCTTTCATGTGTCTTACACTGAGGAGAGGCTTCCGTCTGGCCACTCTGCCATAAAGCCCCGACTGGTGGAGGGCTGCAGTGATGGTTGACTTTCTACAACTTTCTCCCATCTCCTGACTGCATCTCTGGAGCTCAGCCACAGTGATCTTTGGGTTCTTCTTTACCTCTCTCACCAAGGCTCTTCTTCCCCGATAGCTCAGTTTGGCCGGACGGCCAGCTCTAGGAAGGGTTCTGGTCGTCCCAAACGTCTTCCATTTGAGGATTATGGAGGCCACTGTGCTCTTAGGAACCTTAAGTGCAGCAGAAATCTTTTTGTAACCTTGGCCAGATCTGTGCCTTGCCACAATTCTGTCTCTGAGCTCTTCAGGCAGTTCCTTTGACCTCATGATTCTCATTTGCTCTGACATGCATTGTGATCTGGAAGGTCTTATATAGACAGGTGTGTGGCTTTCCTAATCAAGTCCAATCAGTATAATCAAACACAGCTGGACTCAAATGAAGGTGTAGAACCATCTCAATGATGATCAGAAGAAATGGAAAGCACCTGAGTTAAATATGAGTGTCACAGCAAAGGGTCTGAATACTTAGGACCATGTGATATTTCAGTTTTTCTTTTTTAATAAATCTGCAACAATGTCAACAATTCTGTGTTTTTCTGTCAGTATGGGGTGCTATGTGTACATTCATGAGGAAGAAGAATGAACCTAAACGATTTTAGCAAATGGCTGCAATATAACAAAGAGTGAAAAATTTAAGGGGGTCTGAATACTTTCCGTACCCACTGTATATATATATATATATATATATATATATATATCTACAGTATATATATATATATATCTACAGTATATATATATATATATATATATATATATACACACAGTATCTAACAAAAGTGAGTACACCCCTGACATTTTTGTAAATAGTTTATTATATCTTTTCATGTGACAACACTAGAGAAATGACACTTTGCTACTATATAAAGTAGTGAGTGTACAGCTTGAATATGAGTATAAATTTGCTGTCCCCTCAAAATAACTCAACACATAGCCATTAATGTCTCAACCGCTGGTAACAAAAGTGAGTACATTCCTAAGTGAAAACATCCAAATTGGGCAGAAGCGTCAATATTTTGTGTGGCCACTATTTCTTTCTAGCACTGCCTTAACCCTCTTGGGCATGGAGTTCACCAGAGCTTCACAGGTTGTCACTGGAGCCCTCTTCTACTCTTCCATGGAGACATCACGGAGCTGGTGGATGTTAGAGACCTTGAGCTCCTCCACCTTCCACTTGAGGATGCCACACAGATGCTCAAAAGGTTAGGTCTGGAAAGATGCTTGGCCAGTCCATCACCTTTACCCTCAGCATCTTTAGCAAGGGAGACGTTGTCTTGGCGGCAGTGGCGGCTGGTGCTCAAAATTTTTTTGCAGGAGCGCAAACAGAAAAATGTAATAGGCATTGCTTTGCGGCAAAAAACACTGTAAAAAATTGCGTGACTTTGAGGTCGCAAAAGTGTGAAAGGGGCCTTCGGTAAATAAGGTATAGCGTGCCCCCTTTCAATGCAGAGTGACCAGCGTGCCCCCTTTCAATGCAGAGAGACAAGCGTGCCCCCTTTCAATGCACAGTGACCAGCGTGCCCCCTTTCAATGCACAGTGACCAGCGTGCCCCCTTTCAATGCACAGTGACCAGTGTGCCCCCTTTCAATGCACAGTGACCAGCATGCCCCCTTTCAATGCACATTAACCAGAATACCCCCTTTCAATGCAATGACCAGCGTACATGTCCCCTTTCAATGCAGTGACCAGTGTGCCCCCTTTAAGTGCACAGTGACCAGCATGCCCCCTTTCAATGCACAGTGACCAGCATGCCCCCTTTCAATGCAGTGACCAGCATACATGCCCCCTTTCAATGCAGTGACCAGTGTACATGCCCCCTTCAATGCAGTGACCAGCGTACATGCCCCCTTCAATGCAGTGACCAGCATACATGCCCCCTTTCAATGCAGTGACCAGCGTACATGAAAAAACAAATTTAAACCCGCGCTACACAGTAGTGATATGTTATTCTGTGAAAAAACTGTGAAGGTGTGCAGCTGCTGCAACACTAAGAAATTCTTAGAATAAATGAATAAAACCAAATTAATGCAGCGCTAGCAACAAATTACTACAAAAAATTACAAATTATTTAAATTGAAACCAATCTATATCATGTGAATACAATATGTAATAATAAAATATATTAATCACATTAAGGTGCATAAATTTCTATAGAAATATTTTAAAGTGCATATTTAAACTAGAATGTAAACATTCAAAATGTGAGATTTAAAGTGCAAAATGGTGGGATAAAGTCCTTATTGATGATCCAAAAAGGTGCCAAAGTGCCAAGTAAATAAAGGTGCTTGTGAGGTGAAGGTGCCCTCTTGGTTCCCCACTCACCGGAATTAGATAGTATAAAAGCCCTTGGTTTTATTGCACATTTGCCCAGGATCAGGTATGGAATTCCTCCGATGTGTCCTCCGTATGGAAATCGTTCCCGATAACACCTGGAACACAGGAGAGTGTACAGCAGGAGGAGCGTACATGCCCCCTTTCAATGCAGTGACCAGCATACATGCCCCCTTTCAATGCAGTGACCAGCGTATATGCCCCCTTCAATGCAGTGACCAGCATACATGCCCCCTTTCAATGCAGTGACCAGCGTACATGCCCCCTTTCAATGCAGTGACCAGCGTACATGCCCCAATGCAGAGATCAGCGTGCATGCCCCCTTCAATGTAGTGACCAGCGTACATTCCACCAATGCAGAGATCAGCGTGCATGCCCCCTTCAATGCAGTGACCAGCATACATGCCCCCAATGCAGAGATCAGCGTGCGTGCCCCCTTCAATGCAGTGACCATCGTACATTCCCCCAATGCAGAGATCTGTGTGCGTACCCCCTTCAGTGCAGTGACCAGCATACATTCCCCCAATGCAGAGATCAGCGCGCATGCCCCCTTACTTACCTGGAGCAGCAGCGGTGGCGGGCGGCTTCTCATCAGTGTCCCGGCGTCAGCTTCTCCTCCGTCCCGGCGGAGCGTCTCCTCCAGTCCTCCCGCTCTCGCCTCCTTCTCGGTCAATGGCATGGGGTTTGCCTTGCGGCCAATCAGGAAGCGCGTATCGGACGCGCTTCCTGATTGGCCAGGAGGAGGATCAGTGTGACAATAGCGAATTTTCATTCGCTATTGTCACACAATGGGTTGGCTCGGGGCGCACTGCTCTGTGCCCCAGCTCCACCCTTTGCATCACCCTAGTAGAGCCTCTGGCTCTAATCAGGTGATTTAAAAAAAAAACATTAAGCTTCATGCAGATTAGGGGGCCGGACGCATGTATGGGGGGGGGGGGCGCCCCTGCCCACTGGCCGCCACTGCTTGGAGGTGTGTTTGGGGTCAGAATCATGTTGAAATATTGCCCTGAAGCCCCATCTCTGAAGGGAGAGGATCATGCTCTGCTTCAGTATGCCACAGTACATGTTGGCATTCATTGTTCCCTCAATGAACTGTAGCTCCCCAGTGCCGGCAGCACTCATGCAGCCCCAGACCATGACCTTCCCACCACCAAGCTTGACTGTAGGCAAGGCACACTTGTCCTTGTACTCCTCATCTGGTTGCCGCAACACACGCTTGACCCCATATTAACCAATAAAGCTTATCTTGGTCTCATCAGACCACAGGACATGGTTCCAGTAATCCATGTCTTTAGCCTGCTTGTCTTCAGCAAACTGTTTGCGGCCTTTCTTGTGCATCTTCTTTAGAAGAGGCTTCCTTCTGGGATGACAGCCATGCAGACCAATTTGATGCAGTGTACGGCGTATGGTCTGAGCACTGACGGGCTGACCCCCCACCCCTTCAACCTCTGCAGCAATGCTGGCAGCACTCATACATCTATTTCCCAAAGACATCCTCTGGATATGACGCTGAGCACGTGCACTCAACTTCTTTGGTTGACCATGGCAAGGCTTATTCTGAGAGGAACCTGTCCAGGTAAACCGCTTTATGGTCTTGGCCACCATGCTGCAGCTCAGTTTCAGGGTCTTGGCACTCTTCCTATAGCCTAGGCCATCTTTATGAAGAGCAACAATTTTTTTGTCAGATTCTCAGAGAGTTCTTTGCCATGAGCAGCCATTTTGAACTTCCAGTGACCAGTATGAGAGAATGAGAGCAATAACACCAAATTTAACACACCTGCTCTCCATTCACACCTGAGACCTTGTAACACTAACGAGTCACATGACACCGGGGAGGAAAATGGCTAATTGGTCCAATTTGGACATTTTCACTTAGGGGTGTACTCACCTTTATTGCAAGCGGTTTAGACATTTATGGCTGTGTGTTGAGATATTTTGAGGGGACAGCAAATTCACACTGTTATACAAGCTGTACACTCACTACTTTACATTGTAGCAAAGATATAGTCTTGAAAAGATATAATAAAATATTTACAAAAATGTGAGGGGTGTACTCACTTTCGTGAGATACTGTATATGTTCCCTTAACACCATCTCCTCTCTGTGGGGCCTAATTGAGGGTGACATCATTATCCTTCTGGCGAGATCTTAGGACACTTTTGCACTGGACTGGAGTGACTTCCTGAGATTTTGGGATACTCATCATTCCTCAGAAATCTTCCAAAAAGGATAGCGAAGTCATGCCCCGTATATATTCTATAAATTTTTACATAGGAAAAGAGCCCGGAGCTAATCAATGGATCTTGCATTATACTGAACGTTCCACTTTAATGGGATTGAACTGAAGCTGAACCAACTTTACCTTTCATTTTGCACAGTTGTATAGGTTCCTTTCCTGTACTGAAATTGGTTATTCTAACTTCACTGCATACCATAAACGTCTCACAGTATGCATTAAAAGCTGAAACAAATCAGGTATTGCTTATTAGGTTGTGATTTTTTTTCCTGAGCAACAAAGGATGCATGTTGCATTAATCTGCAATACAGCAGGCGAAAGCTATAAAGGCCACGTGCAATAAATTAACAGGAGACACCTATTTCTTCTTATTCAGTTCTTGTTTTTATATGGTCACGCTATATTACACAGTTTTGCAGAAAGTACATTAATTGCCTTGAGGTTTGATTATTTCCGGTCCATTTGCTCTTGTATTCTGTTTGAATTCCACTTTTGGGCGTTCCCCAAAATGCTATAGGTGGTTCCTCCTTAACTTTATCATGCATATGATTGACACATTCTACCCGTTGCCAGTTGCTTGAGATCTTAAGATAATCAGGAGAAAACAGCACACAGAAGAGAGAGAGACACTGCTGATATCCCTCTTGTATATAAAAGCATGTTGTATCATATGCCGGTATCTTAACCTGATCAACCCCTGATAGATCTCATGACTAGATTTAAGTTATCGCTGTTTGTACATTCATTAAATTTATGTGTCTGTGAAGTTATATTACATATTAAAAGTATCACAAAATTCCCTCAATAATATATTTTCATATTTTGAAACTCCTACACTATTAGATTTTACGTTTGCTATAATTTTTTGTAGATCTAAGTGCCATTTTTATGTGAATTCATATGATATAGTTCTTTCATTTTATGTACAACATAATTTTTTAATCATGATAAATGATATGTCTCTTTAATTTACGATAGATTCGATTTACAGTTTCATTTTATCATTATGGGAAAAATATTTGTTTGTGCTTTATTTGTACTTTATCACACACTCTACTATGAATTTTAAACTTCCAATGTAATTAGGCGTTATATTTATAAAGACAATAATAGCTATATTATCTATGTCATCTTTTTTTTTAATTTTTTTTTTTTTATCCCTAATGAAGGGACAGCTTTCTATACACTTTTGATCTGATTCTACATTGGAATAAATTTATATCTCATGCTTTCTTAACTAGGTGTCCTCCAGAGGTTTGCTAGGGGTAATAGAGCAATGAACAGTTTCTACCTCTCATACATGTAACCACTGACACCAATAATATTTTTAGCTATCTGTAAGTTAGCATCTTTCTTACTAGGCATAATTTGTGAACACAGAGACCTTTGCTTATTGGTGTTCCCTGTTGTTAAGAAGTTTACACCTAAAAAATTTGCCTATTAGGTGTATTTAAACCTGATCACTAGTATCTTATTAATTCATTATTTTGCCAGTAAGATTTCTTGTACAAATCGTTTCATTTTTAGCAACATTAAGATCTTATAAAGACTAAAAAAATCAGCGCAACCAACACCAACACTAATGATGAAGTCTAACTAGTCTAAAGGCTACAGACACTAATTATGCTAACACTAGTAGGTAGTAGGTAAAAGATCAAAACAACAACAGTGCCATGCCAAATAGCATAATAAATAATAAATAAACTGCTGTAATGCTATAGATAAAGTACATAAAGTGAACATGCTGTAACACTAAAAGGTCAAAAAAGACACAAAAATATTAAAATGTATTGAACAGTGAAATAAAGCTGATGAGTATGCTATAAATGATAGAACTTAAACCAAAGAATGCATATGCTAATTAATGCATAGTAAAAAGTGCAAATAAAACAATTGTGCAAAAGTGCAATGTACAGTTCATAACCCAATATAACAATAATAACTAAGTAGAAAAATTTCATATAGTAAACCATGTAAATTCTGCAAAAGTCCATAAGTGCAAAAACACCCGATACACCTCACGTACACCCGCTCCTGCACTTTCCAGCCTGCACAGCTTATGTGCTTTCCATGTAAGTGTAATACTTTTTTATGATCCAATACATTTTTAAACGGAGAGCATTAGATCTTGGTGTAATTTCTCCTAGATCCACGCCGAGAACATTTGAGAGACTTAGATGAGAGATCTACATTTGGCTGCCTTCCGTTCTCAGGATATTGGATTGCTGCCATCCCCCTTTTGGAATATGCTGGTTCCGACCCGCTGGTATAACAGGGGTCAGAATGGGAGGTGAGGAGCCATTTCTTACGGTGGAGGATTACCACAAGCACTTTTGGTCTAGCACTGATCAGCACCTTCATTTTGCACCCTTTGCACCATTTGTATATTGCTGCACTTTATGGACCTTTTTAGATTATTCCAGTATGAATTTGCATAGCTAAGTTTGTCTACTATTAGCAATTATACTGGTTCGCCCAATTTATATTTTGCAAAATTGCACGGTTTACGATATGACATTTTTCTACTTAGTTATTATTGTTATATTGGGCTATGAACTGTACATTGCACTTTTGCACAATTGCTTTATTTGCACTTTTTACTATGCATTAATTAGCATATGATACAGGGGGTAAAGGACCGCGCTCAAAATCTAGTAAATACACACAAACAGTTATTGAATAGGTTTAACCACTTTACGACCGCCCGCTGCAGTTATACTGCGGCAGGCAGCCGCTCCTGGGCAAACCGACGTTACTATACGTCGATTGCGCGCAGGCAGCTAGGCCCGGCACGCTCCTGCCCCCACTCGTCAGCAGGGAAGCAGATGCAGCGGGCAGGCAGCTCCAATTGCCACCTGACACCCTCGATCGTTCCCCGCTGAGAGAGAAGAACGATCAGCTGTTGTAAACACAGCTGACCGTTCTTCTCTCTGAAATGATCACAGAGCCCCTGTGATCCTTCTATATACGATCAAAGGTCTCTGTGTTCATTTCACAAGCCCAACCCCCATACAGTTAGAAACACGTCCCTAGGTACACATTTAACCCCTTGATCACTCACAATGTTAACCCCTTCCCTGCCAGTGTCATTTTTACAGTAACAGTGCATATTTTTAGCACTGATTACTGTAGTAATGTCACTGGCCCCCCCAAAAGTGTCAAAAATGTCAGTCAGGGGTCCGATCTGTCTGCCGCAATGTCGCAGTCCCGCAAAAAATCGCAAATTGTCACCATTACTCGTAAAAAGAAAACCAAAAAACAGTAAAAATTACATAAATCTTTCCCGTAGTTAATAGGCATGATAACTTTTGAGCAAACCAATCAAAATATGCTTATTGCGATTTTTTTTTACCAAAAATATGTAGCAGAAAAAAAATTGGCCTAAAATGTTAAAAAAAAATAGATTTTTATTTATTTATTTATTTATTTTTTTTGGGAATGTTATATAGCATAATGTAAAAAAGATATATATATTTTTCAGAATTGTCGCTCTTTTTTTGTTTATAGCGCAAAAAATAAAAATCGCACAGGTGATCAAATACCACCAAAAGAAAGCTCTATTTGTGGGAAAAAAGACATTAATTTTATTTAGGTACAGCATCGCATGACCATGCAATTGTCCGTTAAAGTAGCGCAGTGCCGAATCACAAAATATGGCCTGGTCATTAAGGGGGCAAATCCTTCCGGTCAAGAAGTGGTTTTAATTATAATGGCTCCTCCTGTAAATACCAATATACCAACTAAATTAAGTTATATAAAAAGCAAGATTAACGCTGGTTTAAGTGCTGGACCTGTTGAGGGGGACCCATGGATGGTTTAACCGAATACTATTGATTTGGTGCCTGATTTGACTACCTGTAATGGGGGTCAAATACATCTGGTAAGCAGTGTGTGCATAAGGATATCGGTGGAGGACTTTCATATTTCACAAAGAACGGGTGATTCACTGCTATTTGAAGGATAAAGGAGAAGCTGTCATCTTTCACATATGCCATTTTTCACATTTGGATTTGTTTTTTTACAATAATATCACAAAGTTGCACTAATATCACGAGTAAATTTACTCTTGATTTTTATATAACTCAATTTAGTTGGTATATTGGTATTTACAGGAGGAGCCATTATAATTTAAACCTATTCAATAACTGTTTCTGTGCATTTACTAGAATTTGAGCACGGTCCTTTACCCTCTGTATCATATTCTGAGTTTTGTTTACTCATCTGATGTGCTGCTCAAATGAATTAATTAACCAACTTATTTACCTATTTATTTATTCTTAAACTTAATTTAATATTATAAAAATGTTTTTTTTAAATCACAGATTAATTAAACAGATTAATTAATTAAACAATTATATTTAATTATATTAAATATTTATTCACACATTAACAACCAATTACTCGCACTATCCTGTGCGCAATTGTAGTAGTGGTTAGCACTATATTTTTTTTGAGAAGTTTATTAATTAGCATATGCATTTTTTGGTTTAAGTTCTATCATTTATAGCATACTCATCAGCTTTATTTCACTGTTAAATACATTTTTGATATGTTTGTATCTTTTTTGACCTATTCGTGTTACAGCATGGTTCACTTTATGTACTTTATCTATAGCATTACAGCAGTTTGTTTATTATTTATTATGCTATTTGGCGCAGCACTGTTGTTTTGATTTTTTAACATTAAAATCTTGCTGAAAAAACCCGTTGGTCATGCCAGTCTTTTTCTCTTGGTAGTCAGTTTGTGTCTCTCGGCTTCTAATCTAAGGTGTGGTTTCGTAGTTATCATGGCTGACATGTCCCTTTGCCCAGCCTTGCTTGGTTTGAAAGTTGGAAGACAAAAAACATATTCCATGCCTGCTAATTTAGTTAGTCAACCCAGCCATACCCCCTCAATCAATGCGGCCATGTCCCTTTCAATTTTACTTTCATTTCGTTTTAAATTCTCATTCCCAATAAGAATTATTTAGCCAATGCACTTTGCACTCTGGAGACAATTTTTACCAGTATGTAGGTCTCAGATGCAAGGCAATCTATGTAGTCTGAAAAGCCTCTCACAGATTACCAGTGCGCTGCTAAATAAATTTGCGAAAAAGTAAATTTAGAAAAATACATTTCTAAATAAATTTGTAAAAAAGCTGCTGTTGCTAACATTCCTAAGCATGTTAACACACTTTATCATGAACCATATAAAAAAAGTAGTGTAGCACTGCCAAAATATATAATCAAACATAAACAATTGTAAAACACAGTAACGTACAAAGTGTAAAATAATTGTAATCAAACTCCGGGTGCTGTAAACCATCCAAACCATGCCATGCAATAATATATTTTGTGATGGTAATTCTGGTCCTTCAAATCAGATGCAAATTATAATCCTCTTCTACGTGTTTGTGACCAGGATCCCAGTACAACAAATATTATAGACAACCGTGAAATAGAAAAAAATAAAAGGGGAAAAGGGTGCAGTGCTATAATTGGTATATGAAGAACTGGGACTTCAACAGGTAAAGGAATCCTGAAACAATCTCAGCCTTTTGTGAGTGCAATACTCCATACGTGAAAACGGGATGGGAATGGAATAAAATTTAAAATATAATACTCACTCCATAATATATCAACAAGTGAAAAATATGTGCATAAATAGGGAATATAAATATGTCTTGTTAAGAAAAAATTGGTATAGGACTGAATATAAGCATATACTGTATAATGTGCTAACCAACAAAGGTGAATACACCTGTCCCAATTAAGGCAAATAAACAAAACAATGTGTGCAAAATTATTTTTGTATATATAAAGGATTGTCCAAAGTCACTCGTGATAAAACTCTGCAGGAAGAGTGCTCAATAGATTTGAAATATAACGCAACTCCTGTGTTTAAAGGTGGATGTCATATGAGGTCCTTAGTTTGGAGTGGAGACATCTGAATGATGCCCGCAGGCATCATTCAGATAGCATTTTTTTCAGCTGCCGATTCCCTCTCATGTAAAAGCAATCATAGAAGCTGTTCAGCTACTTGATTGCTTTAACAGGTGGCGAGAGGAAACAACCCCCCCCCCCACGCCCTTCGCTTCTTTTCTCAGCTTGCCCGTGTAATCAAGGAGTTGGAGAAGTTACCATAGTGCTGATTGGGGACCAGATGGTCCTGGACCATCTCTATGACCCTCGGAGGCGGAAGGCGAAGTCATTACATCACTTCCGGCGCTGGCAGATGTAAAAACACTGTAATTTTTTTTAGCTGAAAAGCCTGCAATTATTTTTTTTTTTATTTGATCTCAAGCTATCCAGCATAGGGGAGAAATTTGGGGACTTATAGACCCCAGATCTCTCCATAAAGAGGACCTGCCATGCCCTATTCCTATAAGGGATGTTTACATTCCTTGTAATAGGAATAAAAGTGATAAAAAAATTAAATATATAAACAATAAAATAAACAATAATAAAAAATAAATAAATAAAGTGCCCCTGTCCCCGTGTGCTAGCGCAGGTTGCACTGGCATATGTAAACAGCATTCAAATCACACATGTGAAGTATTGCCGCAAATGTTAGAGCCAGTGCAAAAATTCTAGCACAAGACCTCCTCTGTAACGCTAAACTTGTAATAAGTTTTAAAGCGTAGATTTTTAAGTACAGAAGTTTGGTGCCATTCCACGAGTGTGCGCAATTTTAAAGCATGACATGTTAGATATCTATTTACTTGGCGTAAAATCATCTTTAACATTACACAAAATAATTGGGCTAACTTTAGGGTTTTGTTTTGTTTTTAATTCATGAAAGTGATTTTTTTTTCCCCAAAAAATTGCGTTTAGAAAATTGCTGCGCAAATACCGTGTGACATAAAAAATTGCAACGACCACCATTTTATTCCCTAGGGCCTCTGCTAAAAAAAAAAAATATATATATATATATATATATATATATATAATGTTTAGGGGTTCTGAGTAATTTTCTAGCAAAAAAATATGCTTTTTTTCCATGTAGGAGGGGAGTGTCAGAATAGGCCTGAGCTCAAAGTGGTTAAGATGGACTCCCACCTCCAAAAAAGACCATCACAGATCTTGTCACACATTTCCCACTGTGGGGTATGCAGGCTTCTCCGGTTTGGCTTCTCCTTTAAGAAACCACTCTGGTACTGCCCCTTTGAGCCTTCTGCTTCTTAGGTATTACACTGCAGATACTCAAGACCAGAAAGTGTCCACCATAGTGTAGTATAATGCTTCACTCTTTTATTAAAACAATGGTAAATCAAGGCACTCACATATGCACAGAAATAGTGGGCATATACTAGATTAGGACAGCTGCCAGCATCCAGCTAGCAAAGTCACTTTAGACTCCGATGTAACGCATTGCGCCACACATCACATGGCTTCATCAGAGGATGGTCTCCGTTGTTCTATATTTTTCTGAGCAGCAAAGTCTTTATCAAGTTATCTGGCCAGATGAGTTTGAAAGTAAAGCATGGATTTTTCTAACAGCACTGTTTAAATGAAAAGCATATAAATTGCTTTAGGCTGGGTTCACACATCTGCGGCTGCGGTTTGCAGTCCGGAGTCTGGTACATTTCTGTTCTCCGGTACAGGTGAGAATCAGGTGCAAATTTATTCCTGAATTCGCACCTGAACCAGACCCAAAAACGCACAGGACCCTTTTCAAAATTGCACCATGGCTGCCCCGCACATATGTGAACCAGCTCCATTGAAAGTCGGTCACATATACATGTTATGCGAATTGGATGCAAATAAAAATGCATCCTAAAGTGGACATAAAGTGGACTTCTGTCCAGGTATGGACATAAAATTATTTACATACATCAGCGATCCTGGCCCTCTCCCTCCTCACTGGCTCAGAGACAGTAGTGGGAGCCATAGGGAAGGGAGTGGAGGGCAAAAGATACACAGTGCGGGAGGAGCCCAGAGTGCCAACAGGAGACATAGGAAAAGGAGGATCGGGGCAACTCTGTGCAAAACTGTTACACAGAGGAGGTAAGTGTAGCACCCTCTTAGCTAGATGCTAGAATAGAGAATATTGTTTTTGGATCTTTTCTGCTTACCAGAGAGATTGGTAAGTAAATTTATATTGCTCTGCCATCCAGAGAGCAGGATCTGCTAGTGAGATATGCTCACGGTGCTTAGGTGCAGCTCAGTTTGTCTGAAGGGTCTCACACTGGCCCAATAGGGAGGCATATTGGACAGTGGGAGGAAACCTGACAAATGAGTGCACAGGCATTTAGTACAGCCCTGGTGATTGGCAGAGGAAAGTGCCTCAGTGTATGGTGGAGAGCTGGATCCTGGAAGGAGGGGGCAGCTGCCCCTCCTCTTTAGAAGTTGCCATGAAGTCTCAGGTGGCCAACCTGAGGGCCTGAGAGTCAGAGGGGAGCTTAACCCAGAAGTCCTTCAGAGCTAACTGGAAGGGAGACACTGGAAAGGATCTGATTCTGCATACAATGAGTACAGATCTATGTCAAGGGGCCTGTGCTGAGAGGGCCATCCCTTCAGCTAGAAGAGTCAGTGGATGGGTGTCAGTCAACTGGATGCTAGAGAGTATCCTGAAGATAATGTAGTTGCATCAAGTCTGCTGCTAGAGAAAGCAAGAGGACTTAATTCTTCCATACAATTGGCAGTATGGTTAAAGCAGCATGTCTGCTTCCACAAGTAACCTGGTGAGGCCCAGTGCAGGTTGTCCTTATCAACTGTAAATAGTTAAAGTTGGAGTATCCCACTATTCCCTTCTACCATTCAAGTTCCACAATGAATATAAAAACAAATCCCCTGGACTGGTTATTGAGTAACAAGCAACTGGAAATAAGGATGGATGAGTGAACTGTCCCTAAGTGACTGTCTGCAGGTAATCAGAGGAGGCCCAACAAGTCATCACACAGCAAACCCTATGGGGACAGTGCTACATTTGGGGGTGCCATCCGGGATTTCCCCTGAGTTACAGCAATGGTTGCTACAGGCAATGACCAGACATTTACCCAGGGAATGCCATGTCTTCTCAAGTAAAGTACTGGAGTGACACGTCAGGGTTTGTGTCAGTGCATGTGCTGTGGAGGAAAATGTCTTGCCTATAAAAGAGCTGTCAAAGCTGAAGAGCGGCATACGGCAGGACGCCTCACAAGGGGTGAAGCGTTTTTGAATTTTTTTCTATTTTTCGGGTCACGGGCGTCATGATTGATGATGGATTTACATTGAGGGACACTTTTTTTTTTTTTTTAATAAAGGACTTGTCAAACACTGTGTTCTGTGGTTTTTCCTTTTCTACACTTTTTTGGTGCATGGGTAGGGGTATGATGTACCCGATACCCATTCACATGGGGGGGGGGGGATGGGATCTGGTGGGCCCCTTGTTAAAGGGGATTTCCAGATTCTGATAGATTATGACGCGCAGACCCCCACAACCAAACCCCAGGGTTGTCGGGAAGAGGCCCTTGTCCCCATCAACATGGGGACAAGGTGCTTTGGGTGGGTACCCCAAAGCACCCTCCCCATGTTGAGGGAAAGCTGCCTGATATGGTTCAGGAGGGGTGACGCTCGCTCATCTGCCCCCCCCCCCTATCCTGACCTGTCAGGCTACATGCTCGGATAAGGGTCTTGTATGGATTTTGGTGGTAACATAATTTAATGTTAATAGCAACAAAGGAGGTTTATCAAAAATAATGCATCAATGAAGCCTCACCAGTGCCCATAAATGCAGCCTCATCAGTGCCTATCAGTGCCCATCAATGCAGCCTCACATGTGCCAATCAGCTTAGCATCATCAGTGCCCATCAATTCTCATCAATTCAGCCTCGCCAGTGTCCATCAATGCAGCCTGATCAGTGCCCATCAATGCAGCCTCACCAGTGCCCATCAGCTCAGCCTCACCAGTGCCCATCAATGCAGTCTCACCAGTGTCCATCAATGCAGCTTGATCAGTTTCCATCAGCTCAGCCTTTCCAGTGCCCATCAGTGCAGCCTGTTCAGTGCCCATCAGATCAGCCTCACCAGTGCCCATCAGTGCAGCCTTTCAGTGTCCATAGAATGTATGAAGGTAACCACTTTAACTGTTTGGAGGGGGAGAGGGGGCAGTTGATTAATCTACAATGCTATTTGTATTATGCAGAATGGAGGGGGTAATGTATTGCCATTGGTCACTGATGCATTAGTGACCAGTGGCAATGAATTAAGCCCTTGGTGCTGCATTAATGGTACCAGTGTCAGTGTTTATTAATCCCTTCATGCTGCAGCACAAAGGGGTTATTACCACTCCCACTGGTGCCACTGCCACTAGAGCAGTATGAATAGGAATTTTGAAGAAATCAACCTGCAGATTGAGAAAGTTCCAAATTAAAGATTTATTATCAAATGTAGCTATGTGAGAGCATATCTTATTGCCGCCCTATATGCTCTGATCTGATACAGCTCAGACTTCCCTTTTTAAGGGATTCTTATCACATACAACACATTTACAGTACATTTATGCTTTGTCATTCTAATACCTGGCCACTTCTGATAGCATCTTAAAATGGAGTTCCACCCATTTTTGGAACTTTAGATCTATGTAATCCCCTTTAAAATGGCTTTTACCAATGGAAACTTTTTTTTTTTTTTTTGCTAGTAAATACCTTAATTTCGGCTTTATTCCTCCTCTCCTCACTTCCTGGTCCGATCGGCGATGACGTCATTCGGCGATCCGCAGTGTCTGCTGGGATGTATTCTATTCCAGAAATCTCGCAGTAGCTGTATCTGTACTGAGCCGTGCCTGCCCCGCCTCCGCCCCACCTCCGCCCCGCCTCCTCTAATTGAGTTGCATTGTATGAATGTATTAAGGCTGTTCTCTGCCCCGCCTCCGCCCCGCCTCCTCTCATTGAGTTGCATTGTATGAATGTATTAAGGCTGTTCTCTGCCCCGCTTCTGCCCCGCCTCCTCTCATTGATTTGTAAGAGGAGGCGGGGCAGAGGCGGGGCAGAGAACAGCCTTAATACATTCATACAATGCAACTCAATGAGAGGAGGCGGGGCGGAGGCGGGGCAGGCACGGCTCAGTACAGATACAGCTACTCCGAGATTTCTGGAATTGAATACATCCCAGCAGACACTGCGGATCGCCGAATGACGTCATCGCCGATCGGACCAGGAAGCTAGGAGAGGAGGAATAAAGCCGAAATTAAGGTATTTACTAGCAAAAAAAAAAAAAAAAAAGTTTCCATTGGTAAAAGCCGTTTTAAAGGGGATTACATACAGCTATGTATTCCAACCTATTAAAAATGGATGGAACTCCGCTTTAATTGAAAACATGTGTTGATAGACATAGACATGTTTGATAAATAAGTTTTTAACAATCTTCCAAATGCTATTTTAGCTTTGCATTTATGAATATAGATAATACAGTTCTAAGATACATGTTTATTAATTATACTCTTTTATAATAGTTCTATGTTGTTTTATTATATATCTATATGTTTAATTATGTATTATTGTTTTTATTATTTATGTATTGTCCTGTATTATGATGTAGGTGTCATTAAGGAGCACTTTATCCTTATACAAAGGGGTTAATTAATTGCCAGCAAAAAAACATAGCTTAAGGTGAAAGCTCCTGAAATCAACCTTGTTTGAGCACAGGAAGAGGGTGCTGCTCTGTTATGCATAACGTGTGAAAACAAAAAACGTCTGCACGACCGCACTCCGATGCAACTCACATTTATTGGGTTATATAAAGTCCTTACAGCATTGTAGAGGTACAGTAAAAGAAACAGCTGATGCCTTTAACACTTATATCAGTGCTTAATCATAGCTATGATTAGGCACTGATATAAGTGTGAAATGCGTTAGCTGTTTATGTACCTCTACAATGCTGTAAGGACTTTATATAACCCAATAAATGTGAGTTGCATCGGAGTTCGGTCGTGCAGACATTTTTTTGTTTTCATATGTTAATTAATTGCCACTGGTCACTAATGCATCAGTGACCAATGGCAATATGTTAACCCCCTCCAGGCAGCATATTACAAATAGCATTGTAGATTAATTAACCCCCCCCCCCCTCAAAATAAAAGTTAACCACTTCAGTAGGATCACACAGATAAGACACAGCAGTGCTGCAATGTTATCAGCTTCTGCCCACTCACTTGTCCATGGTAGTGGACGCTCCCAGCAGGTCACAGTGGCAGCACTCCTCCTTTTCCATGCCATGCTCCTAGCCTCTGATCCATCATGCCAGGTGGGGCCTAGGAGATCACTCCTCCGCTGCAGCTCTGCAAATATAACACTATGTAGCGGTGGCTGGCAGCTATATACAGTGTCTGGCCCCTACAATAATCCAGCCCAGAGTGGGGTCTTTTTACCCGTCATCAGAGCGGTCCGGGGGGCGATTGTCACCCTGTCCCCTAGCCCAGTCCTCCCCTGCAACCATCTGCCAAAAAAGGGAGACTTACATCTCAGAGGAGCCATGCACACAAGTTGTAAGGGCCCAGCAGTGATCACAAGGTGCATTAGTGATGTAGAAAATTTGCAGGAACCACGTCCTGCTAGTGGTGGATTTTAGAGGCACTCACATGGAACGAGATATAGATTTAAAAAAATAATTTATTAAACATCATATAAAACATAATAAACACCATAATGGCTTGATAAAAAACAACACACATGAGGTATGCATTGATTACACATAAGTAGGGATGATCGAACTTTTGAAAAGTTCGGTTCGGCCAGAACATCCGAACTTCCCGAAAGTTCGGCCCGGATTTCAGAACCCCATTGAAATCAATGGGACCCGAACTTCGGTAATCAAAAAACACCATTTTGAAGCCCCTAAACCCAATAAATGCCCCTAAAAAGTGCCTAGGGTTCTGAGTCATGCCCCATTAACTATTAATCACACAAAAAAAAGTTCTTAAAAATTGTCATTTTTGATAAAAAAGCCAATTATTGAAAAAATTAAAAAAAAAAAAAAAGAGAGATTTTTTGATTTTGACTTTGGATTTAGTATCTGTGGGGGTCTAAAAGGTGTGCATGTGATGTTTCAGCTCTGTAGCATGTCCAGAACCATGAAAAAAAAAAAGATAATTTTTCAGTAGAACAGGGATGTGGGTCGGGACCCTCCTTTAACTTTAACACCTATATGATCTTTTTTTCTGGTTCTGGACATGCTACAGAGCTGAAACTTCACAGGTACACCTTTTAGACCCCCCAGACACAAAATCACACAAAAAAAGTTCTTAAAAATTGTCATTTTTGATAAAAAAGCCAATTATTGAAAAAATTAAAAAAAAAAAGAGAGATTTTTTGTGTACATCCATATATTTATATACACACCTAGACATATATAGGTGTGATAGTAGCAGAAATATATTACTGTAAATATGATTTGCGCAAGCATTTATTTCTGCTACTATCACACCTATATATGTCTAGGGGTATATATTCAGACATATATGTCTATATATACCCCCTATACACATGTTCAGATGTCATGTCTGACATCAAACATGTCCTCAAAAAAGCACTGGCAGTGGCAGCCCCTGCAGCATAAAAAATGCTTGGCTGGTGAGAAGCCATATTCCTGTGCCGAAGCTATTCAGAGAAATGATCATTTCTCTATAGCGGTCACCCTGCTATGGAAGGGTTTGGTCACCCTGCCATAGCAGTCACTGCCAGTTAACCCTACACTACACTACGGTCCCCTGACACTTAACACTTTCCCTACAGAAACTAAATTTTTGAAGCTAACTAAAGTGTAAAGGAGCACTCTAACTACACTAGATATCCCTTTCATCACACTAATAAATAGCTAAATGACACTTTTAAAGTAAAATTAACAGAACTGCTTCCACTCTCTTCCATGTCCAGTATAACAATGCTAGGAATATGGCGGGGCGATCTTATATACTGGGGGCGTATTCACTAATGATTGGTCTAGGGACCCCCTATCACTCCAATCACATTCCTAGCATTCTCCTGCCCCCTCAATTGGCTTTTGCTAATGGTTCTGGTCCAATCACAGGCTTTTAAAGCCCATTTCCTGAAGCATTGCATTTTGGGCGGTTCTGGTTGCCAAATTCCGAACTTTTTGGGCAAAAAGTTCTAAATTCGGCCGAACCTCGAACACCCAATGTTCGGGCCGAACCGATGGTGGACCCGAACCGATGGTGGACCCGAACCGTTTGATCATCCCTACACATAAGGTAAGTGGCATAGATATAAAACCATATTGGGCTTTTGTGATATGTAAATTATGATCATTATTTGTAATCATATGTAGAATTATAGTAAAATATTCTTTCTAATGCTAAATCAATAACAATATCTGTTTTGTAACTAGATATAAGCACGAAGCAAAATGCATCGACCACTATGCCAATCCAACACCTCTTGTGTCATGTAGAGGTTTTATATCTATGCCACTTACCTTATGTGTAATCAATACATACCTCTTGTGTGTTGTTTTTATCAAGCAATTATGGTGTATATTATGTTTTATATAATGTTTAATAAATTATTTTTTAATCTATATCTCGTTTTATGTGAGTGCCTCTAAAATCCACCTTTAGCAGGACATGGTTCCTGAAAATGTTCTACTTTAGCAATTACCCAGATGTGGAACAGGTTAAGATCCTTTTCTTTTTTTCTATGTGAATTGGTGATGGTTACAGCAACCAACAGTCCAGCTCTTAAGGAGGCAAAGGGGCGTTAATGGACCCAGAATTTGAAGTCCTCCAGTTCGCCCAGTGAGGGGGAGGCAGGGGCCATTGATGTGGGGTCACCCAGTTTCAAGTGTCCTTATGGATCCCTGGAAGAGGGAATCAATGACTCGGGATCAGAAGTGGAGGCTGAGTGGGACTGGGAAACTGAAGGAAGAAGAAGTCCCGCAAGTTCCAGTTCACTTAGTGAAGAGACAAAGGCAGCAGTCGTTCGGATGAAGTGTTCATGGAATCTGGGGTTCTGTGAGGCTTATGCCACTAGTGCCCCGGACCTATCCCCACACCGCACATATGCCTGAGCACAGAACGATGCCTACTCCAAGCTGATCGAGAAAGTAGAGACTCCTTACACCCCACCTGGGAGAGTTGTCCAAAGGAAGGTGGGCATGGAGTACGGATACGATTATCCATATGCTCCCTGGGAGATAATGGAAGACATTTTTTTATAACTATATAAAGGAAAAAAAGGACTGAAAATTTTGAGAAAAACTATGTACCTTACTTTCTATTATAAAACATAGCAAATAAATAATCTTCCCTCATAAAACTCCATAGACAATGAGGTTAGCCATTAAGGTTAGAACTTTTCTCCTGTTCCGGAGTTCTGCTGTGAACCGAACAGTGGGGTGTTCGGCACATCTCTACTCCTGAGCAGAACGATGCCTACTCCAAGCTGATCGAGAAAGTAGAGACCCCTTACACCCCACCTGGTAGAGTAGACAGGCAGAAACTTTCCAGGTTCGCACACCTTGTCCAAAGGAAGGTGGCCATGGAGTACAGATACGATTATCCATATGCTCCCTGGGAGATAATGGAAGAAATAATTTTCCCTCATAAAACTCCATAGACTTCAATGAGGTTAGCTGTTCTAGTTAGAACTTTTCCCCTGTTCCAAAGTTCTGCTGTGAACCGAACAGTGGGGTGTTCAGCCCATCCCTACTCTTTAGCAGGGGAAAGGTTTCACACTGGATGACCGCACAGATCTGAAAGAAATATAAAAAGTACACCAAGATTCAAGAGAAAATGCACATGCTTCTTATATTTAGACAATATTTGGTTATCCGAGAATTCAGCCTTGAATTGTTTTGGGTCACTGCCACAGTGAATATGTACAAAGAAGGTAGAACTTGTGCCTCAGGGTTTTAGAGTTTACAAAGAAGCTTCACAGGAAGAAAAGTATGCTTTCTTTTATAGCAATGAAATTATCACAGAAATTTGATTTTTTACATTTATTAATTGTTTTGGAATGTTGGACCAAATATAATAATGGCATTATATGGGAAATGACTGAGCTACTGTCATGGAAAACAGCTACTGGCACTACTATACATTAATATTGTCCAAAGCAAGAAAAAGTGCCGTGCTATAAACATATGCTTTTTAAGTAGATACATTTGCAAGAGTATGCATAAGATAATCAAACATATAAAGTGCTACATAGAAACATAGAGTGTTTGGTATATAAGTAGTTGTAAAAATTGCAAAAGGAGAGCCTGCAGTGGAGGACGGGGTTCAGCTTAGCAGAAGGAGAGCTTGCTCTTTGAAAAACAGACTATTGCCCCGTACACACGTGTCGATAGTTGGCCGTGAATTTTCGGCCAACGTCCGATCGGCCGATTTTCGGCTTGTTAGTATGATGCTTCCGACAACCGACTCCGACTTTTCGGCCGAAAAAAATCTGGTGTGCAGGCTATAACATTTTTGTTGACCGTCACCACAACGGCCGATTTTCTGTCAGTCAGTACAGATGTCGGCAGACAAAAATCTGATGAGCAAGACTGGGCATGCTCAGAGATGAAAAAACACACGGAAAGTAAACCATCACATGACATCACTTCTGAAGTAGATTTTTGTTGGCCGAGAAAATTAGTGTGCAGTCTAGAGCACATTTCAACCAACACAACAACACTGGACAAAAGTAGGCCGATAATCGTTGCGTGTGTACGAGGCATTACTGTCTGGATCGGATAAAAATAGAAGAAATAAAACCTTAAACAAGAAAACGAATGCACCCATCACATCTAAGAATTTGTATCTGAGTTCCTATACACTTAGAGAAGATTTGATAGAGAAGACATTGACATTGACAGCCATCCAGAGATCATTGTGTCATCACAGTTTTATTACCTTTTGGTTGACCATCTCTCTCTGCCACTGGCAATGGAGTCCATTAACTCTGGTATGCAGTTTTGACTCTCCCCTGTGGTGCCGGTCGCTCCTTTCTGGCAATCTTCCATTCTGAACATGGGATTATCTTTTAAGGATATTGACTCTATCTTCTATTTGAATACACATTATTATTCACGTTTCTGAGGATTATACATTTTTTATATTTTTTTGTTTTCTATTCATATAGAGTCATATAGAGGTTGCTTATTTGTACATTTGTCACTTTGCACTTTAAAAGGTTTTGCAATTTTCACAGCTACTTATATATCAAACACTGTGTGTTTCTATGTAGCACTTTATATGTTTGATTATCTTATGCATTCTCATGCAAATGTATCTACTTAGAAGGCATATGTTTATAGCGCAGCACTTTTTCCCTTTCTTCCACATATAATAATGCCATGAAAGAGGTGTAACTTTTAACCACTTCTGGACTAGAAGGGTTTGCCCCCTAATGACCAGGCCATTTTTTGCGTTTCGGCACTGCGTTACTTTAGAGGACAGTTGCGCGGCTGCGCGACGCTGTACCCAAATAAAATTGATGTCCTTTTTTTAACCACTAATAGAGCTTTCTTATGGTGGTACAGTATTTAATCACCTGTGCAATTTTTATTTTTTGTGTTATAAACAAAAAAAGAGCAACAATTCTGAAAAAAAAAAATAAAAGATTGTCAGATCTAAAAAATGTTTTTACTGTACTGTGCTTAGATTTGGTGTAAATTTCAAATTATAAGAATTCTCATTCAAATCCATAGGGAAATTATCCAATTAAGCCTCAGAACCTTTATAAATGAACACAATATTGTCAATAAAGCCTTTGCATTTAACTAGATTTGCATACAGTTACATTCCGAGTACCAGTGAGACGTACCAAGTGGAAATTAAAAGTTAGGATTAACCACTTGACCTCCAGAAGATTTACCCCCTTCATGACCAGGTCACTTTTTGCAATACGGCACTGCATTACTTTGACAATTGTTCGGTCGTGTGACAGTTTACCTAGATAAAATTGATGTCCTTTTTTGCCACAAATAGAGCTTTCTTTTAGTGGTATTTGATCACCTGTGCAATTTTTATTTTTTGCGCTATAAACAAAAAAAGAGTGACAATTCTGAAAAAAAAACAATATTTTTTACATTCTGCTATATAACATTCCACCCCCCCCCCCCAAAAAAAAAATGTCATCCTTGTAGGCAAATTTGTATTCTGCTACACATTTTTGGTGAAAGAAATCGCAATAAGCATATTTTGATTGGTTTGCGCAAAAGTTATTGTCATTTTTATTTATTTTTATTTTTTTAATAGTAATGGTGGTGATTTCCAATTTTTAGCAGGACTGCAACATTGCGGCAGGCAGATTGGACCCCTAAATGACATTTTTGACACTTTTAGGGGAATCAGTCACATTACTACAGTAATCAGTGCTATAGTAAATAATGGGAACAAGATTCCCAAGTGTGCCGTCAGCTAAGACCTAAGGTGCAAAGGCGTGAGCTTGGGCAGGAAAGAAGCGCAAGACAAGGGGGAAAAATTAGAGAAGGGAAAGAAAAAGAAAAAGAAAAGGGGGGGGGAAGGGGAAAGGGAAAGAATGGGGGAGGGGGGGGGAAGGGGGGAAGGGGGGGGAAAGGCAAGGAAACAGTAAAAGGGGAAGATAGCCCCTGCTAGAAAGGAGAGAATGAAACAGCAGTGCAGTGGGAGCAATGTAGAGAGGGCTGATGGGACTTTGTAGGTACCAATAGAACCAAAGAATAAAGATTACAATAAAATCATCGAAAGTTTATTCATATAGCATATTAAAAACAAGATGGGTATTCCAGGGAGTATACATATTATCTGACATACGAATAAGCTGAATGTATAAGATCATATGTAGAGACACAAGGCAAAGAATTATACAAATATTCCGGTCCAATGAGGAGCATCAAACCAATCCCGACATGCTTCGCGGGCATGGATAGTCCGCTTCTTCAGGGGAATAGAGATATGTTAAATATAAGTTGCCTTGATTAGCCTGTACAATACAATGGTAACAAAAATTTATACATATACAAACATATAAACAACAGTGAGATAGATAGTGCATGCCGATATGGAACTCCCATGTGCATCCAAAGACAACCACCACCGTGAACATGCTCATCACCGATCAGATGTGGCGAGGGTGCCCCCCCTAGAAAAACGTCTCCCCAGCGAATGTGGAGGGATAGTAGAGGCGGGAGATGAGATGGAATGAAAAATAGGATCAAAAAAAGCATATGAACAGCACCACAGTGCTGGAAAATTATTCTGTACCTTTTAAGGTGTCTCGTTGGAGAAATTTATGTACCCATTGGGGGAGGGGAAGAATAGAAATGGAGAGGGCAATTACTGTGCGGCTGGGGCTGGGATTCAGCGTAGGCAGATCTTCTACATAAATAAAAGTGAGAAATATATGAGCACTCTATGCCCTACAATGAGAGTGATCTCCAGTGAAGGTATCAACATAAAAAGGCAAATTTACCTGCTGAGTATCAAGTCGTGAAAACTGAATTTAATGATGGTAAAATGGAGCAGAGTAAGTGAGCACATACATCATTGCGGGGTATACATAGAAATGCCGCATGTTAGGGAATGGACCCAGGCTTTAAGGGAATCTATAAGGCATAATACAAGAAGGAAAGTTTGTTAGAAAGATGGTATGCCAAAGCTATAGAATCCCATCGTGCCGAACATCTTACCCGCAACCCGCCGCCATGCCGGTGAACGCCGTCTCCTTAGTGAACAGAGGGTGAGGTCCCGCCTATTAAGGCCCTCAACCCGACGCCGCACGGCGCATGACGTCATACGCCGTGTGGGCGGGTCAGGCCCCCAACTGCGCGCGCATATGGAGGTGCGCGCGCAGTGCCACTCTTGACGTAGGCCACAACATGCAGCCCAGAGCGGCCGCAACATACACATCCGGAACACGCGAGCGCGTCAGATGCGATGTGCAAGGGGACCACACATCCGCTGAGAAGTCAGAGGAGCACGCCACCACCTGGGCGGAGGGAGCAGCACACAGGAGGGTGTAAAAAGGATGCAAGCTAATACTGGGCGTCCAGAAGGGCATGCAATATACTGTATACAAATATAATACATCATGACAATCCTGATTATATGTGCAAAACATCTTACTAAGGGTGCAATGTGATCCTGTAGGCGTACTACAGCTTGGTATCTGCGTTTAACAGGGAGATGGGTCTATAAATAGCTCAATTCTTTGGGTCCCTGTCCAATTTTGGTAAAACTGTTGTGTGTGCTAATAGCGCCTTGTCAGGTAATGGGTTATTGGAGGCGATAAAGTTAAAATACTTATTAAGGTGGTCAGCTAGAGTAGAAAATTATTTTATATGATATTGGTTTCTGAAACCATCTGGTCCCAGGCTCTTGCCCAATGGAAGATTAGCCACTGCTTTGCGGAGTTCCTCCACAGTGATCGGCTTTCCAGTTCCTCAATACCCAGATCAGAGAGAGCCAGAAGGGCCGATTCCTGCAGATAGGCCTCAACCTTATCCTTAAAAGACCTGGTAACATCAGGGGGGTGGGAGGAAGATAGATTGTAAAGGGAAGAGTATAACCGCTGAAATTCTTTAGCATTAGCGTGGGTGTCCATTACCTGCTCATTTGAACCGTCAAGCCAGCACGTGGCAAAAAGCCTGTCGTTTCTGCAAAAGGCGACCACATTTGATCCCCTGCTTGTAGAAACGATGCGCATAAAATCTAACTTTGTCCCTGGCTCTCTGATCCAATCACTGAGCTAGGGAAGTGCTTAAGGCGTCTAGTTGCTCAGCGTCCGCTGGAACAAAAGGTGTTTTATGTTTAGGTTTAAGAGTATGAATTTTGTCCAGCAGTTCTACGATTTCCCTTTGCTTCTCTTTCCTAATTCTGGTTCCATGTGTGATCCCCCTTATCACAGCCTTGTGGCCTTTCCATACTGCCTGTCCTGTGTGAACACATCCTCAGTTAGTTTCAAAATAAAAATGTAGGGAACAGGAAACGGCCTCAACGACAGTAGAGTCGTCAAGAAGGTTTTCATTGAGTCTCCAAACCTTCTCAGAGAGTCATCAAAACCATTGCATGATCTGAAATTGTAATGGACTCAATTGAAGTAGAGAAGACATTGCTCAGGTAAAACTGATCAATACAAAGAAGGTCCAGACCGGGAATAAATATTAAACTTTTTGGAGTAATAACTATAACCTTTGGTAGAAAGTTTAAACTCCGCGCTAATGGTCTATCTGGATGTAAAACAAAAATGTGAACAAAAGTGTATGTGCAAATGAGAGATATAAAATTGGTGTAAATGGGATGTATATTGGAAGAAAATATGAAATATATAGGCTGCAGCCTCCCTGGATATTAGTCCGAAGACTAAAAATAGAATAGAAAGGTAGGGTGGTGGCGCTGCCTAAAATTAGAAAATGCTAAGAAATATAAATATAATGCGGTAAAATATCAGTGATAAAACTCAATATATAGTATTAAGCATATAAAGTGACAAGTGCAAATAAATATTCGATTAGGATCTTAGAAGAATCAAGAATGAAACAAATATTATTAACTATAATAGTGCAATTCTAAAAGTGCATATCAAAAAAAGGTGCTGGAGTGCACGTGAAATCTCCCAACTATACCACACACTGTGGTATTCAGGTGCAATAAAGTGCTAATCACATATAAGATAAAAATTGTAACGGATATATTCATAGACAGTCCAACATCAATTAAATGTCTCTATGCCACATGCAGTGACTAAATACAATGTGAAAAAATCCCAAAAAATCCCAAAAAAAATAGATAGTAAGTGACAACACTCTAAAAATATAGCTTTAAGGAGTGACCCCGTGCTGGAAGGTGAGGTGCTGGGTGATCCTTCTGGTAAAAAAACTCACTCACCAGAAACACACACCCCACACAGGGGTATAAGGCGGGTGTACAAAAGTATCCAGCGACCAGAGATTCTCGGTATCTCCCCTACTCCTGGATAAGGGCGTCCTGGAAGTGGTCTAGGAGATCCTATATGGAAGTATCCCTGGAGTAATGACGGGTCTTACTGAACTCCTATAAGCAGGTACTGGTCCGAGATGTCCGCAGGCAATCACTCATAACGGTGTACCAGGGAATAATGAATAGACAAGGCACATAGTGTGATACCGTCTAGGTAGTTTAATAACACAAAAATAGAGAGGTACTCACATAACAGGAGAAAATACAGGCATATAATCGGGAGTCTGGAGCGCAATGCGGTCCAAGCCTCGATCTCGATCATGAGGAACCAGAAGTGACGCGACACTCTGTACTAAACTACAGTACAGTTATAGTATAACTATAACCTTTGTCCCTGGCATGCATTACTCGTCAACTGTCCACTAGGTGAAGGGCAAAGAGGAGCTCCTTGACATGGCAGAGCGCTTTATGTGGTATAAAAGATTTACCTGAGGAGGTGTCCAGACTGGGGTCGAAGATGAAATTAAAGTCGCCCCCCCCCCCCAAAAAAAAAATCACCATACCCTCCTTAAAATCTGTCAACTTTTTCAGGGTGATGGAAAAAAAGGTAATTGTATGGGAGTTTGGTGCATAAATGACCGCAAAAGTATATGTATGGCCATGAATGAAACCCTTAAGAAAAAGAAAACAGCCTTCTGAGTCAGTTAGCATAGAAGACATGGAGAAGGAACAGGACTTCTTAATTGCTATAGATCTCCTCTGGTTTTAGGGATAGGGGATGCACAATGAAACCATTTATTAAAAGTGGTGAGGGGCATAGGAGGAGTCGAGGTGGCAGTAAAATGTGTCTCTTGTAGAAAGAAAATATCAGGGCACAGGTGGCGCATTTCCTGCCAAAGTCGACCCCTTTTTTAGGGAGAGCACAGTCTCCTAACCCTATTTGAAATTATTTTCATCATACCAGTCATGGCTAAGATTTAATGGAAACACAACCCAATAAATGAGTAACATAAAACCCCATCAATGAGTGAGCAGAAGGCCCCTGAAATAAGTAACCAAATACATTGTTGTAAAAATCCCTTGTGTACCTGAGTAAAAAGGAATGTAACTGGGGGGAACCCAGTAACCAAAATAGAAAAAGAAATAAACAGTATACAACAAGGTCTATCTAAAAAAGGACCAACTTGTGAGAGGGCAACCGTGGGTTGGGGGAAGGGGGGAGAACTCTTCCTATAGGGGACCAGCCTAACGTGGGGGAAGTGACTGAGCACATGGATTACATATGCACGCAGCCACCCCCAAGAAATATTAACTGTGCTCGATCAGATACAAGAATAATAATAGTAGCAGCAAACAGGATCAATATACTGTAAACAACCAGTCAGGTCATTGCTGGATAAAGAACAAAATATGAGGCCTGGTAATCTCAAATGAGATAGAACAAGGCCCTTGCCAACATGAAACAACAAGTCTTGTCAACTAGCGGAGGAATCAGGAAACTCACAAAACCAAAAAGGACCCCACAGAAATCAGTCAGGTTGTAGGTGGAGGAGAAGCATCTTGGGTTCGGCGACCCGTGCGGTTCATTCTGTCAAGCTCTAGAAGAGGCTTGTCGCCAATGCTGTGAGCGCTGAGGGAGAGGGATGTTGCTGCGCAATCTCCAATCCAGGAAGTGTGTTGGAGGGAGATCCAAGATATCTAGAAAGGATATCAGGTCATCTTTGGTGTGGAGGGTTGCAGTCTTCCCATTCCTTGTAGCTGACAGACGGAAATAGATTCCCCAGCGATAGGGTATATTCACTGAATGTAGCGCATCATCTACAGGATCTTTAAGGGTTCTTCGAGAAAGGTCTGGGAATAGAGCTATCCTGCAGGATGGGTTGGAGGGCTCTGTGAAACCTATCGATCTTGATATCAGCTGGAGCAGCATCACCCAGGAGTTGGCAAATAGGTCCTGCACCCTATGCAACAAATCAGGAGCACGAGTCGCCTCAGGTTAACCTGGAATACGGATATTCTGCCTCCTGTTCCGGTATTCGTAGTCATCAAGTTGGTCAAGGAGAGAGTCAAGAACCTCCTCATGATGTGTGGCAGTCTCCTGTAGGGCTGCAATGGTATGCAAAGTCTCATCCTGGCTAGTCTCTACAGCCTCCACTCTGTGCCCCAAAACTGTAGTTTCTTCTTTAATTCCCTCAATAGCCTGCTTACAGGAGAGCTCTGTTGTATGTCTGTTTTTGTAGGCAGGGCTCTAATGTGTTCTCTTAAATCTCAGGCTGCCTCTGCTTTATCAGGCTCTGATAGTGGGGAGAATCTCCCCCCTGAAAGTATAGATGATGTGGGGCTCGGTACCTAGGGTGAGGATGAGGGATCCATTAAGCCACTGCTGTGTGCCGATGAACGGCGATGTGAAGCCTCGTGTCTGGGAGCCATCTTGGCCCTATTCCTGGAGTCGGCTGTGTGCAGCGTAAAGAATGATTGCAGCCCGCTCACTATGGATCTGTCACCACTGGCTGGCTGGGATAAAGGGCGCCATTTAGGAGGCATTGTCTGGGCAGGTTTGGAGGCAGGGGATCGCTACTGTAAGTTGATTTGCCCAAGGGTATGCGGGAGCTCAGTGTCCAAGCATCCTCACGCCATAACAGTCAGGCCACGCCCTCTGCCTAGCCAGTATTTTAGTGTACTGTGGGAGGTGCTTTTTCCTAGGGGAAGGCTATGCATGAACGTAGGATCAATGCCTTTCCTACTGACAGAACGGCAATCTGCCTTGCTTACATAGGTAAACCGCCATTCTGGCTCTCTGCCTAAAAATCAGCGGGTGGCAGGGGATATCAAGTCCATGGCCCAGAAGTGCAGGATCACGTACTAGGTGCATGATCCTGCGCAGCAGAGCCACCTAATAATGTAAGTTATACGGTCGGCAAACGATTAGCGAACATTTTTGTAAGATTTTACATTGCCAAAGATGCTTTAAGGAATTTCATAACAAAAGGGAGGCATCGTCTGGGCAGGTTTGGAGCCAGGGGACTGCTGCTGTAAGATGATTTTCCCGAGGGTATGCTCAGTGTCCAAGCGTCCTCACGCCATAACAGGCAGGGCACGCCCTCTGCCTAGCCAGTGTTTTAGTGTACTGTGGGAGGTGCTTTTTCCTAGGGGAAGGCATTGATCCATGTCCCTGCTTTGCAGGTAAAGCAGGATCAATGACTTCCCTACTGACAGAACAGCAATCTGCCTTGCTTACATAGGCAGACCACAAGCAGCACAAGCAAGCAGCAAACATCAAGTCACTAGGTGCGTGATCCCGCACAGCAGAGCCACCTTATAATATAATGTATATGGTAAGCAAACGGTTAATGAACATTTTTGGAAGAATTTACAGGGCAGTGACAAGAATGTCGTCCCCAAACGCTTTAAGGAATTTCATAACACAAGTTTAAAGGGGACTACCTTCTGGGGGAGTGGAATGCATAATACCTGATTGGAAGGGTGGAGATTTTATAATGAAAATGTCACGGAGCCAGTTTAAGTTGATTTACAAACCGGACACCCTAGCACCATAGGCATTAAACAATGATATAGAACTCCTCTGTGCCTTTGATGAACCAAGTCAACTCCTCTATCTTTGTATCTCCTTCTTATTCTTTTTGTATTTTATATTTTTTTATTTTTGAGATGCTTCTATTCTTTTTTATACCCTTCCGACTAATACTCATGGAGAACTGTTATTTTTTATTCAGTGACTGTTTTTATACATCTAATTTCTAGTGATTACGTTCATTTTTAAGGTATGCATTAGATGAGATTTTTTAATCATTAATAAAAATAATTCTAGCTTTATATAATTAAATCTAATTTCATTTGCTATGATTTATTTTAGTGTGATTATTTAGATGGATTCATGTACTTGTGTCACTATTTATTAAAATGGATTTTTAGTGATTCTGCACCTTGTTATATTTGGATGGTTCCAACTTAAAGAATAAAGTTCACTTTTACTAAAAAAATAAAATAAATGCACATTTTATTGCAGGTAAAAAATATGCTTTTATTTTTTTGTAATGGACACAACCAGGCAGTTACACTGTGACAGGAGGACTTAATGAATTACCACAGCGCTCAACAACGCCATGGTAGTTCATTAAAACTACAAGCCAGCCGCTGCAAAGACTGTCGGACCTTGTCGTTTTCCCGTTCACAAAACACTGTGTGGGGGCTCCTCCCGCCCAGCCACATTTTTTGCAGATTGTGACAGGTAGCCGGGGGAAGAAGATCCTCCGCTAGCTGTCATAACGGGGGAACGGGGGCCGGTGCATCTATAACATGTCACACCCTGAATATGGGTGTAACAAGTAACATATTACAAAAAGGTGAACTTATCCTTTAGGAATTCTGCTGGTAGCTGTAAGAGTTAATTAAATAATCAGTTTGGGGGTTGGGACAGACACATTCATTAGCAGCTTTCCCACAGCCAGTGATCCCTCTTTGACAAAGAACAGCATTTACTGTTTGAAACAAGTTTGATTAGGTCACTGATGACATCACCAAAGGCAGGGGAGCCTGGTCTAAGGTTGCATATGTTGCAATCCACCAGAACAAAAATTACAAAAGGGTGCTTATGTCCAATGGATCCTGTGCCAGTGTGAACAGAGCTGTAGATTCCAAAAGGAGTGAGGGCAGGGGGAGTAGAAGCTAAAATCACTGGCACCCGAGCAGCTCTTCTGAGAGTGGAAGCAACTCTTAGTGCAGTATTACACAGTTTATCTGATCAACACAATAAGACAAGATCACAATATCATACAAGATGTACGTGTGTGACGAGTTCATCGGACAATCACAATCCAAGACCAGGTTCCTGCCCCTGCGGCTCGGAGTCCCCTTGCCAACCAGCAGGGTTTGGAGGTATCAATGACCATTAGGATAAGGATCTGTCATCCGGAGGTGACGGTGGAACGCACACCACGCTCGTGGACCACAAAAAACAAGGAGTGACATCAGAATGTGTCACATACCTGGTCAGAGGCTGAAGTGCTGAGAGGGCTCCCCTTCTGGCTAAGTGCAGAACACCCCTGGAGGTGGTACAGCGAATGCAGTGCCCAAAGAAGCATGGGTTGCCAGTTGTAATAGTCTGCAGAGTTGATCACCGGATGGCAGCAGGAACAGACAGGTTGCTCTGTAGGGCAGGTGTCCTTACAGTTAAGGGCATACTTGGCAGCAGGGCAAAGCAGGAAGCAGAACCAGAAGCCAGGTCAAGGATCATACATGGTGGATCAGTCAGTAGCATAGGCAGGTAGCAGAAACTGGAACAAGCTGGGGTCATACACGGGTAAACAGTTAATAGCAGAGTCAGTGAGCCAAGCCAAGGTCAAACACAGTGGATCAAGCAGAAGCAAATCAGATGTTCAACCAGGGGTCAGAGCCAGGAATCAAGGTGAATCAGGTCAAAAGGCTGATAAGCCAAGCCAGGTAGATAATAGGAGGTCCAAGATGAGGAAACACAAGGCACAGGAACACGGGAAGCTGACAATCATCCAGCAATTAGTGGTTGCTGCTGCTGGCTTTAAACAGGCCACTGGGTGCCATACTCTGTCACACATTCCATTTACAGATATGCCAGTTCTTCTGTGGATTGTTATCTGACAATGTGGGCAGTAATGCCTTTCAGAGCATGCATACAATGTGGTCTACTGTATGGTTGCTAAATATTTTTTTTTTTTCCATGTAAGAGTCCTTGTCTGGTGATAGTCAATTTACACCCCAAAACGCATTTTACTACCTCCCTCATTTGTAAGATATTTTCAAAGCTTGAACTTATCATGTACTTTTTATTACATTTTGTGGCACATAAACCAACCAGCCATGTATCAAAAACAGTGTATTGTAATGTTTGCTTCTGTACAAGTTGGCAGGGAATATGGTTTAGTGCAGCTGCAACTATTGCAGTCCCTCTTACTATAAGTCAAACAGGTCCAACCTGGCCATCCTCAGGAATAATCCACAATGTATGTTTACTTGCCAGGAAATACAAAAGACTGAACAAAAGAACACTTGTGGTTCCAGGAGTGCAGTTCTCTGCAGGAGATGGCTGGGACTGGTGTCTCACAGGAATATAGGAGTTAATTTACTAAAACTAGAGAGTGCAAGATCTGGTGCAGCTTTGCATAACCTCTTCTATCTTCATAACAATAAAGTGGTGGGTGGAACCAATAGGAAAAACTGCTAGAGTACCAACATCCCTGAAATTTAAAGGAAATAGTGCATGGAATGTGGGACTTTTAGGGTAATCAGGGACTTGAACAAAGATACTGCTGATACAAAAAAATATATTTATCTTAAAACCATTAATATTTTATTTTACATATATTCATAAAAAACAAACAATAACAAATTTTGAGTGTCTTATGAGGATATAACCATACAGTTTCTTTATATTAAACTTCAATTTCCGACCGGTTTCGCCGAACAGGCTTCTTCAGGGAAATTAAGATATATACAAAAAGAACATACGTGTAAGACAAATTTGTATTTCATGCATTATAACACAATACTGTATAGTTTCTATATGCCAGAAAACCACATCAATGCACAAAAAAAGAAGAAAAAGGGAAGCATGGAGTCCCAAGGTTATTAGAGAAGGTTGAAAAAAATGTGTAATGGGACTACACTTCCAGATGCCCAACAATCGTGCCTGCGAGAGGAGCGACCCCCACCTAATGAATCTCCCGCAGAGGGGGTATCCTGCCCCACATAAGACAGCTCACGATAAATAAAAACCTGTCAAAAATATATATGTGTATTTTATAGATATATTGTATAGATTAAAGTCTTTATTTATGTTTATTCATGTTTTAAAAAAATATTATTATATATACTTACATAGTATGGTGGAGTGAAATTAATGCACAATAGGCGCTACAAATATGCAGAACTCACTCACCCAGCGCTCAGATTAAACAAGAGATATAAATTGTAAATACAGGGGAACCCTGATATAGGGGTCACAGCTGCTGCTATAATGAAAGAATATATAACAACAGTGTAATAGAAAAATCCAAACTATGTAGATAAAACCACTACACTAGCAGCGTTAATAAGTATACATGATATATACTATAAAACACTAAACGTCAATCCTGCAAGGAAGTAATAATACAAAGTCTCTGATTAAAATCTATTCAGAATCCAGTGAGGCTCAGTCCAAACTTAGGGAAAAGGTGTGAAGGATCTCTCAATCATCCACCAAGTCTCCACCTCCACCGGTGCTCCCCCCTCTCTCTGGACACTCACCAGATAACAGATCAAAACTCTCCTTTAGACAATGTACCGATCCTCAAATGATGCATCTCCAAACTCATAGGATCCAAATTCCAAGTGACGTTTAATAGCCTTCACAATACACTCCATTCATCATACCATGTAAATAAATAGAGTGGGGACACATAGCGTAATTCCGCAAAACTTTAATATAGTAAAAGCAAACACACTTGCCCCTCTCCCCTCCAGGTTCTACTTACAAAAGGAAGCTGTAATGAAGGCATTTAGCAACACATGCACGCTCTAAGACCTCCGCTGCAATGGTCCCGAATCCAGCAGGAACTCATAGCATGGCCAAGCGTGACATCAATGGTTGGCGACCGTGCACACACGCCCTGACACGTTTCGTCGTAAAGGACTTCCACTGAGAGCGCTTGGCCACGCTACGAGTTCCTGCTGGATTCGGGACCATTGCAGCGGAGGTCTTAGAGCGTGCATGTGTTGCTAAATGCCTTCATTACAGCTTCCTTTTGTAAGTTTGCTCACCCCCCCCCCCCACCTCCCTTTCCTGGCCTGCCAGGCTGCATGCCCGAGGAAGGTTCTGGTATGGATTTTGGAGGGACCCCCACACTGTTTTTTTTTTTTTTTTTTTATAGCAGGGTGCTGGCAATTGTTACCATGAGTCATTTTAAATGGGATTTGACTTTTTTCTTTAGAAATGACATTTTTGTGAAGCATGTTTTATGCATGCTACAGATGAGCCACTTTACAGGCATATTAAGGGGACCCCCCAGGCACAATATTAAAAGTAATTTTTCATTTTAATTTGTTGCACTTTAGGCATAATTTAAATCACTGCTCCTGAAAAAACAATGCTCATTTAAAAATTGTGTTTTTTACAATTTTTTTTTTTCATTGACACATGTCCCCCAGGGCAGTACCCAGACCCCCATACCCCTTTTATGGCCAATTACTTGCATATAAGCTTTCAAAATGGGCACTTTTGATTTTTCCTGTTCGACTCCCATAGACTTCAATGGGGTTCACCGTTTGGGTTTGAACATTTCCCCTGTTTGGGAGTTCTACTGCAAGTGTTTGGCCCATCCCTACCTACTACTGTTTTTCCCTGAAAATAAGACCGGGTCTTATATTAATTTTGGCTACAAAAAACACACTAGGGCTTATTTTTAGGGGATGTCTTTTTTATTTACAGTATTTACAATGGCGATCCTAAAGTGATTGTAACCCTAAAATAAATAAATAAATACATAAATATCTTGATCCTTTAAAGCATAATAAGACAGCACAGTGCTTGCGTTGTGAAAATTTAGCCCTCTCTATGTTCTAAAAAACCTGGAATCAAACAATAAAATGTTAAAAAAAGTTCTTGTGTCCCCTGTCTTCGCTCCTCCTCCTCCCCCTGTCAGCTCAGGAGTCAGGATATTCTGTAATTCCAAAAATAAACCTTGGATTAAGTCATAGTAAAATTATGTAATCGATTTTGTAAAACGATTATGTAATGTGCAGTGAGTCTCCTTTGTAACTTTATTGTGGAAAATACCTTATTTACAGCGCCCTCCGAAGCTCTACTTTCCCTCTCCGAATACTGCAGAGGGTGGGGCCACGGATGTCAGCCGGGAGGAGAGGAGAAGATTTCCGGCGGGTCACGTGAGCATCCAGCGGCGCTGTAAATAAGGTATTTTCCACAATAAAGTTACAAAAGGAGACACGCTGCTCATTATATAATCTTTTTACAAAACGGATTACATGTTTTTACTAGGGCTTATTTTCGGGAGAGGGCTTATGTTGCAGTCATCCCTGAAAATCACGCTAGGTATTATTTTTGGGGTAGGGCTTATTTTCAGGGAAAACAGGGTATCTCCTGCTCTGTCCGCTTTCAGACAATAAGAAAGCAAAAATTTGCCATGCTGTTGGATTGTGTTATAAAGTGAAAAAGTGCTTATGCATATAAATATATGTTAGCCAAAAATAAAGTGCATAAACTATGTGCAAAATCGCATAATGACAGTGCTAAAATGTGCAACTTATAAAGTATCTAAGTACTTCAATACATAAAGTGCAAAGTTGTATATGGACCACAAAATTACCGCAGTACTAAGCAATAAAGTGCAAAAAAAAAAAAAAAGTGCAAAATTATATATGAACCACAAAATCATAAAAAAAATATATATATATATATATATATATATATATATATATATATATATATATATATATATATATATATATATATATATATATATATATATATATATATATATATATATATATATATATATATATATATATATATATATATATATATATATATATATATATATATATATAATATATGTAAGTGAATGGGTGATAAAGTGGCTGATGCTGTTAATGCAAAATGCTCATCATAGCAAAAAGTCCACAGATTCCACCATAGACGTGCAAAGGTGCTGATAAGTCTTCTATTGGGAAACTATAAATGGGCCTTTTTCACGTCCTATTCAACATAGGCATGTACACAGTGCTGTATCTTGGCCTAGGCCAACAAGGCCCAGGCCTAGGGCGGCACTTTGCAGGGGGGGCAGCAAAAAGCTGCACCCTGCACGAAAAAAAAAACAGCCTCCTCCCGGCACGAAAAGGGTCCCCGCAGGCTTGCGCTACACTTTTTGTATAGTGCCAGGCTTATGTGGTGAATTGGGCCGGGAGGCAAATCAGTCTGGTACCCCCATAAAGCGGTCACATTGCTACCTACCAGTATGATAATACCGGCCGGTCAGGACATTTTGACAGACCGCAGGCCGCCGACCACACTTAATACAACTGGCCCGGCGACCGCCAATGCTAATAAGTGTGGCACTGCAGCCAAATGCTCCACCTACTCTCCTCTTCCCCCAGGCACTGATGGGCACTCATATGCTGCACTGGTGGGCGCTAATAGGCTGTACTAATGGGCACTAATATGCTGCTCTAATGGCCACTGATGAGGCGGCAATGGTGGGTACTGATAAACTGCACTGATGGGCACTAATGAGGCTGCACTGATAAGCCAGCACTGATATGCTGCACTGATAGGCACTGATATGCTGCACTGATGGGCACTGATGAGGCTGCACTAATGAGGCTGCACTAATGAGGCTGAACTTATGGGAACTGATGAGGCTGCACTAATATACTGTGGTTGTGGTCTGTGGATTACAGATGACAGGGCGGGTCATAAACAGGAAGGGGTGTGGCCTTTACAGGAAGGGGTGGTCACATTTAAATTAGGGGGTGCACAAGTTTAGTCAGGCCTAGGGCAGCACAAAACCTAAATACGCCACTGCATGTACAACAAATAATAAATAGACACTGGGGCATTCCATAGTTTGTAGACGCTATACCTTTTGTGCTTGTGCAAACCAATCAAAATACACTTATTAGGATTTTCTTTTACCAAAAATATGTAGCAGAATACATATTGGCCTAAATTGATGAAAAAATTAGATTTTTTTTTACATTTTTTAATGGAAATGTTTTATAGCAGAAAATAAAAAATATATATATTTTCTTTCCAAAATTGTCGCTCTTATTTTGTTTATAGCGCAAAAAAATAAAAACCACAGAGGTGATCAAATACCACCAAAAGAAAGCTCTATTTGTGGGAAAAAAAGATATCAATTATATTTGGGTACAGCATCGCACAACCGTGCAATTGTCAGTTGAAGCAATATCACAAAAAAATGACCTGGTCAGTAACACGGTACAGCCTTCCAGAGCTGAAGTGGTTTCACACTTCAATAACGGACGCTTTCACCTCCTTCCTGCCCAGGCTAGTTTTCAGCTTTCAGTGCTGTCCCACTTTGAATGACAATTACTCAAGTCATGCAACCCTGTACCCAATGTAAGTAATTCTTTTTTTTTTTTTCAAGACAGATAGAGCTTTCTTTCGGTTCACCACTGGGTTTTTATTTTTGCTAAAAAAAAAAATGAAAAAAGACCAAAAGTTTTGAAAAAAAACAACACAGTTTTCTTAGTTTCTGCCATAACATTTTGCAAATAAGTAATCAATTACTGTAGTAATGCCACTAGACCCCTCAAAAGAGTCAGTTTGGTGTCGGATCTGTCTGCCGCAATGTCGCAGTCCCGCTAAAAAATCGCTGATCGCCGCCGTTACTAGTAAAAAAAAAATTAAAAATAAAAATGACATAAATCTTTCCCCTAGTTTGTAGACACGATAACTTTTGCACAAACCAATCATTATATACACCTATTGGGATTTTTTTTTTTTACCAAAAATATGAAGCATAATACATATTGGCCCAAATTTTATTTTTTATTTATTTTTTATTGGGAATGTTATATAGCAGAAAGTAAAAATATATACTTTTTTCTGAATTGTCGCTATTTTTTTGCGTATAGCGCAAAAAATGAAAACCACAGAGGGGATCAAATACCACCAAGAGAAAGCTCTATTTGTGGGGAAAAAAGGACATTCATTTTATTTGGGTACAGCATGGCACGATCACGCAATTGTCAGTTAAAGTAATGCAGTATCATAAAAAATGGCCTGGTCATTAAGGGGATAAAACTTTTGAGTCCTTAAGTGGTTTATGATGCCTAAATTGCAAAAATAAAAATTAAAAATTTCTTTAAATATCGTGCCTGGGGTTTCCCCCTAATGCGCCTTTAAAGTGGCGTATCTGTAGCATGTGTAGTTCTTCCTACAGCAAAAATTGCATTTCTAAAGAAAAAAAAACGAGTTAAATCACATTTAAAATGACTATTCATTTAAAGAGGTTGTAAACCCGTACAACTTTTTTTTTTTGGCAACCTGTAAGAGAAACACATAATGAGCTAGTATGCATTGCATACTAGCTCATTATGCAATACTTACCTTAGAACGAGCCCCCGCCGTGCAGCCCGCTTACCTCTATGATGGGTGACATGTGCAGTCGCCCGTCTTCCGGGATCGCGGCATCCGGCCATCTGATTGGCCGGAGCCACGGTGACGTCACTTCCACGCACGCGCACAGGAGCCGACAGTCAAGGCACAGGGCTCTGGAGGAACGGCACCAGCGGCCGTTCCTTCAGAGCGCATGCGCCAGGGACGTCACTGGCTGCATGTAAGGTAAATATCTCCTAAACGGTGCATGTTTAGGAGATATTTACAGTACCTATAGGTAAGCCTTAATATAGGCTTACCTATAGGTACAAGTGTCAGAGGAGGGTTTACTTCCTCTTTAAATTGCCGGCTTCTGGCTATTAAGAAATTCCCTTCAGGTCTGGTATGCCATTTACCTCTTCTAACCTAGTGGCAGGGTCTGGCGCTGTCACAATATGTACGTATACACACATCAAAATAAATAAATAAAAGAAAACAATATTTTGCCACCAAATGCATGAGATGTACTGTAAGTACCTGAATATGATCTGACATCAGTCTCTTGTATCATACCTGGATTCAAAGTGAAATGACAGCAAAACCTTGTTTTGCAAATTTCATCTTTTTAGGTTCAATTACATTTTGTTTTTGGCTGAGGTTCTGATTAAAGTGGTTGGAAACCTCTTAAATGCAAATAAACAGAGCATAGTCCTCTATAGTTTGTACTTGCCTCAGTCCAAAGCACCTATTGTGATTTCTGTCTGTTATCTATTCCCTAAGTTACTTCCGATAATGTATCCTGACATCACAGAATGGTCACCCCTGGCCCCTATCACACGCAAGGTAATTGACAGCCTTGGCTGTGCATGTTTCCCTATAAGACTGTGTAGAGGTCCATTCCCTCCACTCAGGTCTAAGATTACACTAAGCTCCCTGATCTATGCTGTGCAATGTGTGACATTGGATCCCCTCCCCCTGCCCTCGGGAGCTCAGATATAGGTTTGATCCTTGTTCTTTAAAAGACTGTAGAGAGGAGAGGGCTACATATAAGCAGATACAACTTATGTATACATCTCTGTGTATCACCTGAGGCTTGTCACTTCAGTAGGTATATGTAAGAGTTTACAATGACTTAATGGGGTATGTCACACTCTACCTTATCACATACCCTAGAAAAAAGAGCAGTATATTCTTCATCTGATGGGGATTTCTTTAGCATCACCTGTGTTCTGCTTTAACCTCCCTGGCGGTATTCCCGAGTGTGGCTCGGGGTGGAATTTCAGTGCCATTAGCGGTAACCCCGAGCCACACTCGGGGTAACTCCAGGGAGCATCGCTGGATCCTGGTAGAGGTTACTTACCTTGTCCCCGGGATTCCGCGATGTGTCACTGCAGCATACAGTGGCCGGATCTTCCGTCTGATGCTGTGAACCCCGGCTTCCGTCTCCTGCGAGCGTCACGTCGCAGGGGGGTGGAACCGGCGGCAAATTCAAATAGTAAAACACACAAACACACTGATATATTGTTATCCTATTGGATTACATTACTAAATAAAATAAATTGCCCTTAGTTTGCCCCCCAGTGCCCTTTCCTGCAGTCTTACTTTACTTTTTATATAAATAAAAAAAAAAAAAATATATATATATATATATATATATATATATATAAATAATACATGTATACGTATATATATATATAAATAAATAAATAAATAAATAAAATTAATTGCCCTTAGTTTGCCCCCCAGTGCCCTTTCCTGCAGTCTTACTGTGCTTTTTATATATATATATATATATATATATATATATATATATATATATATATATATATAGATATATATATATATATATATATATATATATATATATATATATATAGATATAGATATATATATATATATATATATATATATATATATATATATATGTATACACACATACATATATATATATATAAATAATATATGTATACGTATATATATATATATATATATATATATAATATAATATATGTATACATATATATATATATATATATATATATATATATATAATATATGTATACTTATATATATATATATATATATATATATTTACACATGTATACTGTATATATATATATATATATATATATATATATATATATATATATATTTTTTTTTTTTTTTTTTTTTTAATTTATTTATAGTTATTTATTATGTTATAATTTATGATTTTGTGTTTCAAACTTTATCATACCTGAGATGTTATAAAGAAGAGCGCACAGTAAAAAAAATCATATGTAAATAGTTGGTTTGGGCTGCTCGTCCTAAGAATTACATGCAAAATCATTGTACCGCTTTCAGCACCTAAAATCGGAAACAATCATACCGCCAGGGAGGTTAAGTGTTTATTTCAAATCAAACTAAATGAAGGGAAAAAGTTTTTTCGATTTTGAGCTTATGCAGTTTCTTCCAAAACAACTCATCCATGACACAAAGATCTTTTGTTAGACAGATGGCTTCTTGGCACCTAAACCACATATTTTATAAATTATCCTGCTTGATTTTCTTAGCTGCTTCTTTAGAACAGCAAACATAGTCATAAGTGATATAGTCATAAGTGTACCCACTTGACTATTTCACCCGCTCCTTTAATCTGCAGTCAGGGGACTGTTTGGTCCGGGATGCCAACATCAGAAGAATTTTCTCTGGGCACTCTGATAACATTAAAACAGTACTGAAGCAATATTCCATGTTGGTGATCCTAACCTGGATCAGCATTTGGTGCAGGACCTCCTAGACTTCACGTCCAGAAAAGCTTTGGGACACTACCCTAGGTGATCTGCTCCTCACTAACACTGGAGAATCCAATATCAGGAGGTAGAAGAGACAAGGAGAGACTCTAGTCTTCAGAACTGGGCTCTGCAACCAGAACTCCACCAGTGCTACCAGGTATCCCTATGCTAGAGGCAGCAGCTGCCAAGTGAGAGGTACAGGCATCACCTAACATCAGCCTAAGGTTCTTTATAGGACTGTTTGGCCCTGGTGTGGACAGGTATTGGTATTTTGACATTAGATTAAGATGCTTCTGAGATCATTCAGAACACATTGACATGTGCATTTGACCTGCAGTTGACCTATTTTAGACCTGCATTTGATCTGCTTTAAGAAAAAAAACTAAAAAGGGAAGACTGTAGCGCTCTGCCCCTACCTAAGAGGAAGAGGAGAAACCCCGTAGCTTATGAAGGTAGGTGTGTGTTAAAACCTTGTGCTTTCTGTGCCTAATTGGTAGGTAAGAGAAAAAATCTTGTGTCAGGTGTTATTTCATGGACCCATAGCAGACTTTCAGCATCATTTAAGTACAAAATTATCCATTTTTTTTTTACAATAAGAAAGGTTTATTGATAACAAATGAGATACAATTGACATATAATGCATTTTCACATAGATAATAATCATATTACAATCTGTGGTAAGTCATGAAGCACAACATTTAATGGATGCTGCATATTTTGTATTTTTTTAATGCATATAATAATGAACTATGACTTTGTAAGATGTCAAAATATGTATATATTAACCACTTAAGACACGGAAGATTTTACCCCCTTCCTGACCAGGACCTATTTTGCGATTCGGCACTGCGTGATTTTAACGGACAATTGCGCGGTCGTGCGACGCTGTACCTAAACAAATTTGATGTCCTTTTTTTCCCCACAAACAGAGCTTTCTTTTGGTGGTATTTGATCACCTGTGCGATTTTTTGATCATGCGCTATAAACAAAAAAAGTGCGTAAATTTTGCAAAAATAACAATATTTTTCACATTTTTTTATATGAAATTCCCGCAAAAAAATGTAAAAATCAAACTTTTTAACATTTTAGGCAAATTTTTTTTTTACCATATGTTTGGTAAAAAAAAATCGCAAAAAGCGTATTTTGATTGGTTTGCGCAAAAGTTATTGCGTTTACTAACAAAGGGAAAGATTTTTGTCATTTTTGTATAATCAGTGCTATACATATGCACTGTTACTGTAAAAATGACACTGGCAGTGAAGGAGTTAACTTTATTGGAGAGGGAGGGGTTAAGTGTGTCCCTAAGGGCGTGTTTCTAACTGTGATTGGCTGTGGCTACTAGTGTAAGAACAGAGATCAACGGTCCTACATAGTAGAACCGTGTGATCTCCATTTTTACACAGGGAAGAATGACAGGCGGCTTTGTTTACATTAGCCGCCTGCCTTTCTTCTGGTGTAATGGAAGATCGCGAGTGCCCGGCGGACATCGGGTCCGCCGGGCACACGCGCGGGGGAGTCTGTGACCGCGCAGGAGAGGGAGCGCGCCTCCGGCGGCAGGCGCTCGCTCCCTAGAGCCTCACAGGCTAGCGACGTAGCCCTACGTCGCTTTGCCTGTAAGGAACTGACTGCGGACGTAAATAGTCGTGCGGCAGTCGGCAAGCGGTTAATACAGCAGATAATTATAACCTTTATGAAAAAAGTATTAATAAATTGAGCTCTAAATTATGAATAGTGCCATATTCCGAACTTCTTTTGTTAGTTTCAAAGGGAAGGGGAGAGGAATAGAAGGTGAAGTAGGTAGAGGGAAACAGGTAAATTAGATCAGAGGATGGATGAAATGAAAAGATCGGGCTCTGGATGAGTAGTATTGTCAGATACAATCCGAGGGTGGATAACATGTCTAGCTCTTCGTAAGATCTGAGAAAACCTCAGATAATTTGGACAAAAACGATGGTGTCCAGCAGTCATGGAAAAGAGAAATAGAATCATGCGCAATGGCATGTGATCTCCCCATTTCATAAATGTAATTTACTTTTCTTAGCCATTCTCTAGCCATCGGCACAGAAACGGACTTCCAGTGTAGTGGGATGAGTGATTTAGCTGAATTCAATAGATTTTTGATTAGTCAATGTTTGTATTTTTTTCAATGGTAGAGGATTTATATGTAGGAGGCAACATTCAGGTGATAAATGAAGTTTTGTTTCATTAATCTGAGTGATCAGGGCTATGACTTTTGTCCAATAGGGAATAATGTGGGGGCAGTGCCACCAAATGTAGAACATCATGCGCTGTGATTGTCCGCTTCTCCAGCAGTTATCTGATGTGTGGGAGAACCAGCATTTGAGCTTGTCTGGTGTGGCGCACCACTGAGTGAGAACTTTATAGGTGGTTTCTTGGGTTCTAAAACTTAGAGAGAATTTGAGTGCCAGTATGCAAGCTTTGGTCCATTGGTGGTCTGAGATGTTGATGTGCAGTGCAGCTGTCCATTTGTCTCTAAATCTGTCAGGCTATTGATCTGTTCTTTGTTGTAGCCAGACATGTGAAATGGAGATGGTTCTATCAGCTTTTCTCCTTTGAGGCAGAGTGTTTTAAAAGCCATTAGCAGTCTGTTGAAAAAGTTTGTAGACTTATGTGAGGTAAGGTAGTTACGGATTTGTAGGTAAGTCCAGTATGGAAGATTTTTGAAGTGATAATCATCCATTAGAGCGGATCGTGTTTTGAAGACCCCTGCCTCAAAGAAAGAGTAGCTAGTAAAGGTTTAGCTAACGACTTAGCAAAATGGTATGAGGGGGGCAGGGGAAGAAAAGATATTGTCTTTCAAAATAATGCAGGGAAGGTTTGTAGTGTGGCTCCTATCAGAGGATGTTGCAGGAGTATCCTGGGGCATTTTGATAGTGGGATTCACAGTGTGGTTTCACGTTGGGAGGAAGTAAATGACCTTTCTAAATGTATCCAATCTTTAGTGTCTGCGTGGCAGTTCCAGTCTATCACTCTAGCGATATGAATTGCGTGATAGAAGTATTGCCTGAAATTAAGAAGTCCCATACCTCCTCCAACTTTTGTTTTAGTCATGAGGTTTAAGTTGATGTGGGGCTTCTTGTAGGCCCAGACAAAGCGAGTTTGAACAATTTTTAAAAGTTTAAAGAATGTGGAAGGGATAGTAATTGGTAATGCTTGCATTTATGTAAAGTAATTGTGGTAGAGTTGTCATTTTGACTATTGATGCCCTTCCAAACCATGAAAAGTTTTTAACTGACCATTTTTTAAGATCTTGTTCGATGGATGCCAACAAAGGCGAGAAGTTGTGTTCAAAAAGTTTGTTACGGTGTTGCGTAATCTTTATGCATAGGTATTTTAAAGGTTGGGGTTCCCATTTGAATGGACAGTTCTGTTGTATGTCAGTTAGATCTTTAGTCAGGAGAGATATGTTTAGAGCTTCTGATTTATGATAGTTTATCTTCATGTTAGATATGTATCCAAAGTTGGAAAAAGCTGCTAGAAGATTTGGTATCGAAGTACGTGGGTGGGAAATTTAAAAGTGGAGAATGTCTGCGTAAGCTGGCGATTTGTATTCCCTTTCTCTGATTTTCAGACCTCTAATGGATGAGTAATATTTTAATATAGCGTATGAATGGCTCCAGAGTTATGATAAACAGCAACGGGAGACAGAGGACATCCCTGACGTGTGCCGTTGTGTATTGAAACGGATTCGGACAATGATACATTGATTTTTATTTCGGCAGAGGGTCTATGGTATAGGGAGGAAATCCAGTTCAGCATACGATCACCCAATCCTATATGTCTGCATGTGGTAAACATATAGTCCCATGCTACTCTGTCGAAAGCCTTCTCCGCATCTGTAGACAGGAGAAGACCCCCGACTTTGTCTGAGTGCATTTTGTGTACCAAACTCACCGCCTTAATCACATTATCTCTTGCCTCCCGTCCTGGCAAAAAAAAAAACACTTGTGCTGATCCTATAACCTTTGGGAGGAGCGGTTTGAGACGGTTGACCAGAATTTTTGCTAAGAGTTTCAAATCAAGGTTTAGGAGTGAGATTGCCCTATAACTCGTGCATTCTGTAGCATCTTTATTAGATTTTGGGATTACCGTAATATGTGCCAAAGTTAATGAGTTTGGTATGTCTTGTGATTTGCTAAGTGCGTTGAAAGTTTTAAGAAGAGGGATTTTAGGTAGTTGCATAAATGTTCTGTAGATTTTTGCCTGACTTTAACCACTTAAGCCCCGGAGGATTTGGCTGCTAAAGGACCAGACCCCTTTTTTCAACTTGGCACTTTGTGACTTTAACTGATAATTGCGCGGTCATGCAATGCTGTACCTAAATGAAATTTACGTCCTTTTTTTCCCACAAACAGAGCTTTCTTTTGGTGGTATTTGATCACCTCTGCGCTTTTTATTTTTTGCGATATTAATAAAAAAAGAGCGAAAATTTAGCAAAAAAATGACATTTTCAACTTTGTCTTTTAAAAAATATCCAATATACTCAATTTATGTCATTTTTTTTGGCCAAAATATATTTAGCTACATGTCTTTGACAAAAAAAAATCAATGAGCGTATTTTTATTGGTTTGCGCAAAAGTTATAGCGCCTACAAACTATGGTGTAAATACTGAAATTTACGAAGCTTTAATTTCTGACTGCCTATCTCATTTCATGAAGTGCTAAAATGGCGGGGCAGTACAAAACCCCCCCAAACTACCACTTTTTGGAAAGTAGACATCCTAAGGAATGTTCTGAGAGGCATGTTGAGCTCATTGAATATTTAATTTTTTTGTCAGGGGTGTTTGAAAAATGACTAAAAATTTTTTTTTTTTTTTTTACACAAAGTTGTCATTGAAATGATATATTGCTCACACATGCCATGGGTATATGTGTAATTACACCCCAAAATATATTCTGCTGCTTCTCCTGAGTACAGGGATACCACATATGTGAGACTTTTTGGGAGCGTAGCTGTGTACGGGAGCCGGAAAACAAATCACCACAATCAGAATTTCAAAGGGCGTACATTTTTCATTGCATTTTCTCACTACCTATAACGGTTTAGGAGGCCCTGAAATGTCAAGATACCACAAAACCCCCCCAAATGACCCCATTTTGGAAAGTAGACACCCCAAGCTGTTTGCTGAGAGGCATGGTGAGTCCATGGAATATTTTATATTTTGCCACAAGTTTCGGGAAAATTAAATTTTTTTTTTTTAATTTTTTTTTTTACACAACGTTGTCACTAAAAGATAAATTTCTCACACATGACATGGGTATATGTGGAATGACACCCCAAAATACATTCTGCCGCTTCTCCTGAGTACAGGGATACCCCATGTGTGAGACTTTTTTGCAGTCTAGCCGAGTACAGGACCCCGAAAACCAACCTCCACTTTCAGGCTTTCCAAGGGCGTAAATTGTTGATTTCACTCCTGACTACCTATCACAGTTTCGGAGGCCCTAAAATTCCAAGATAGCACAAAACCCCCCCAAATGACCCCATTTTGGAAAGTAGACACCCCAAGCTATTTGCTGAGAGGCATGGTGAGTCCATGGAATATTTTATATTTTGCCACAAGTTCCGGGAAATATATATATATATATATTTTTTTTTTTACACAAAGCTGTCAGTAAATGATATATTGCTCACACATATCATGGGTATATGTGAAATGACACCCCAAAATACATTCTGCTGCTTCTCCTGAGTACAGGGATACCCCATGTGTGAGACTTTTTTGCAGTCTAGCCGAGTACAGGACCCCGAAAACCAACCTCCACTTTCAGGCTTTCCAAGGGCGTAACTTGTTGATTTCACTCCTGACTACCTATCACAGTTTCGGAGGCCCTAAAATTCCAAGATAGCACAAAACCCCCCCAAATGACCCCATTTTGGAAAGTAGACACCCCAAGCTGTTTTCTGAGAGGCATGGTGAGTCCATGGAATATTTTATATTTTGCCACAAGTTCCGGGAAATATATATATATATATATATATATATATATATATATATATATATATATATATATTTTTATTTTTTTTTTACACAAAGCTGTCAGTAAATGATATATTGCTCACACATATCATGGGTATATGTGAAATGACACCCCAAAATACATTCTGCTGCTTCTCCTGAGTACAGAGATACCCCATGTGTGAGACTTTTTTGCAGTCTAGCCGAGTACAGGACCCCGAAAACCAACCTCCACTTTCAGGCTTTCCAAGGGCGTAAATTGTTGATTTCACTCCTGACTACCTATCACAGTTTCGGAGGCCCTAAAATTCCAAGATAGCACAAAACCCCCCCCCAAATGACCCCATTTTGGAAAGTAGACACCCCAAGCTGTTTGCTGAGAGGCATGGTGAGTCCATGGAATATTTTATATTTTGCCACAAGTTCCGGGAAATATATATATATATATATATATATATATATATATATTTTTTTTTACACAAAGCTGTCAGTAAATGATATATTGCTCACACATGCCATGGGTATATGTGAAATGACACCCCAAAATACATTCTGCTGCTTCTCCTGAGTACAGGGATACCCCATGTGTGAGACTTTTTTGCAGTCTAGCCGAGTACAGGACCCCGAAAACCAACCTCCACTTTTAGGCTTTCCAAGGGCGTAAATTGTTGATTTCACTCCTGACTACCTATCACAGTTTCGGAGGCCCTAAAATTCCAAGATAGCACAAAACCCCCCCAAATGACCCCATTTTGGAAAGTAGACACCCTGAGCTATTTGCAGAGAGGCATGTTGAGTGTTTTGCAGATCTCACTTTTTGTCACAAAGTTTTGGAAATTGGAAAAAGAGGAAAAAAAAATGCATTTTCCTGTTTTTTCTTCATTTTCCAAAAAAAATGAGAGCTGCAAAATACTCACCATGCCTCTCAGAAAATAGATTGGAGTGTCTACTTTGCAAAATGGGGTCATTTGGGGGGGTTTTGTGCCATCTTGGCCTTTTATGGACTTCAAAAGTGTGATAGGTAGTAAGGAGTGAGATCAACAATTTACGCCCTTAGAAAGCCAGAAGGTGCAGATTGGTTTTCCGGGTCCTGTACGCAGCTAGACTGGCAAAAAGTCTCACACATGGGGTATCCCTGTACTCAGGAGAAGCAGCAGAATGTATTTTGGGGTGTCATTTCACATATACCCATGGCATGTGTGAGCATTATATCATTTACTGACAACTTTGTGTAAAAAAAAAAAAAAAAAAATTATTTTCCCGAAACTTGTGGCAAAATATAAACTATTCCATGGACTCACCATGCTTCTCAGCCAATAGCTTGGAGTGTCTACTTTGCAAAATGGGGTAATTTGGGGGGGTTTTGTGCTATCTTGAAATTTCAGGGCCTCTGAAACTGTGACGGGTAGTCAGGGGTAAAATCAGCAATTTACGCCATTAGAAAACCTGAAGATGTGGACTGGTTGTCGGGGTCGCGTACACAGCTAGGCTGCCAAAAAGTCTCACACATGGGGTATCCCTGTACTCAGGAGAAGCAGCAGAATGTATTTTGGGGTGTCATTTCACATATACACATGGCATGTGTGAGCAATATATCATTTAGTGACAACTTTCTGTAAAAAAACAACAAAAAAAAAAAGAAATAATAATTTTCCCGACACTTGTAGCAAAATATAAAATATTCCATGGACTCACCATGCCTCTCAGCAAATAGCTTTGGGTGTCTACTTTTCAAAAAGGGGTCATTTGGGGGGTGTTTGAACTGTCCCGGCATTTTATGCTCAATCTTATCCACACATCACCCACTCTTCTAACCACTTGAAAACCAAGCCTTTTCTGTGCTTTTTGTTTACATGAAAAAATATTTTTTTTTTACTAGAAAATTACTTTGAACCCCCTAACATTATATATTTCTTTAAAGCAGAGGCCCTATAGAATAAAATGGCGGATGTTACAAATTTTTTTGTCACACGGTATTTGCGCACATATTTTCCAAACGCAATTTTTGCGAAAAAAATACATTTTTTTTAAATTTATTGCACAAATACACTATATAATTCCAATTTTTTTGGTAAAATTTAAAAGATGATCTTATGTCGAGTTCATAGACACCTGACATGACATGCTTTAAAAATTGCGCACGCCTGCGCAGCGGCAACAACGTACGTACATTTTTAAAAACCTTTAAAAGTCTCTACAGGTTACCACTTTAGACTTACAGAGGAGGTCTACTGCAAGAATTACTGCACTCGATCTGGCGATCGCGGCGATACCTCACATGCATGCTGAAATTGCGGTTTACATATGACACTAGACCAACGCTTGCGTGTGCCATTGCGCGCAAGCACGGGGGGAAAGGGGGGGGGCTCGATTTTTTTTTTTTTTTTTGCTTTTTTATATTATTTTGACACCTTTCCTTTAATTTTTTTTTTTTTTAAATCATTTTTATTGTTGTCACAGTGAATTTAGATATCCCCTATGATAGTAATCGGTAGTGACAGGTACTCTTTTTAAAAACAATTGGGGTATTTTATACTCTAGATCTCTTCTCTGACCTTAACGCATCTGACCACGCCAAAATTGGTGTGATAAAATACTTTCCCAATTTCCCAATGGCCCTGTTTATTTCTGGCGAAAAAGAAGTCATGAAATGCTCGTAGCCTCCGGCATCTTAGGCCATAGAGATGATTGGAGCCATTCTAATCTTCAATTAGCTCTATGGTTAGATAACTGAACCACCGGCTGCACTCTCGGGTTAACCGGTGGGACAGGAGAGCCCGAGAAAAACCACGGAAGGCTGCGGAAGGCGGTGGTGGGGGGGGGGGAGGCCCCTCCCACTACATGTAAAAGCAGTCTAGCTTCCAATTACCTGCTAGGATTGCTTTTACATGTTAGCCGACCGCTGGCTGTAAAAAACGATACCAAGATGATGCCTAAATCTGCAGGCATCATCCTGGTACAACCACTCAAAGTCCAGCAACGTACCAGTACATTGCTGGTCCTTGTTTGGCATATAGGTTTTTTTTTTTTCATGCAGCCTGTGGGCTGAACGGAAAAAAAGAGAACCTATCAGAAATCAGCACAGGAATAATGCGTAGTATTACTCATCATTAACCGCCCAAACAACCACCCACTGAATTTAATGATGGGTATACACGACACTATCCACGTATACCAAAATAGGATTTTAACTGCAGTGCTGAAATCAGAAAATCACCACAGCTGCTATCAGCAAAGGTATCCATATATGCTGAGCGCAAACGCTGTTTGTGTCAGAATATATAAAATCAATGCGTGGTAGCCGACGAGTACCTGCAAGAGAAACAGGTCACAAAAGAATGAAAAAACAAACAAAGTACATTAAAAAAAGTACATTAGGAAGAGTAGGACATATAAAATGACTGACACAACAAAAGTTTTTGGATTCTCATCATTAACCGCCCAATAAACCACCCACTGAATTTAATGATGGGTATACACGGCACTATCCACGTATACCAAAATAAGATTTTAACTGCAGTGCTGAAATCAGAAAATCACCACAGCTGCTATCAGCAAAGGTATCCATATATGCTGAGAGCAAACGCTGTTTGTGTCAGAATATATAAAATCAATGCGTGGTAGCCGACGAGTACCTGCAAGAGAAACAGGTCACAAAAGAATGAAAAAACAAACAAAGTACACTAAAAAAAGTACATTAGGAAGAGTAGGACATATAAAATGACTGACACAACAAAAGTTTTTGGATTCTCATCATTAACCGCCCAAACAACCACCCACTGAATTTAATGATGGGTATACACGGCACTATCCACGTATACCAAAATAAGATTTTAACTGCAGTGCTGAAATCAGAAAATCACCACAGCTGCTATCAGCAAAGGTATCCATATATGCTGAGCGCAAACGCTGTTTGTGTCAGAATATATAAAATCAATGCGTGGTAGCCGACGAGTACCTGCAAGAGAAACAGGTCACAAAAGAATGAAAAAACAAACAAAGGACATTTAAAAGTACAGTAAGAAGAGTAGAAGGACATATAAAATTACTGACACAACAACAGTTTTTGGATCCTTTTATTTTTCTTTCTAACTGTTCCTTTATTTCTTGATTTGGGAGGGACTGCGATCTTCTGCGATCTTCTCTTCCAGCTTGGGTCTCTCAAAATGTCGATGGACATCCAACATCCTTCGAGACCCTGTGTTTGTGTGCCCTACACTGTGTCGTGCTGTACCCTACACTAATACTCCACTAGTGTATGGTAGCGCTCAAAACATTCCCCGATGCAGAGACCAGGTTGGTCAGGACATTTGGGACAATAATAACGGGTGTCACGCCTAAATCCGCGCCTGCTACAGACACGACATCGTCTTTGGGGTCGTATTTGGGTAGGGGTACTCGGGAGGGCATAAGGAAAATGCCTCTCATGCAGCCGGCTCACTGCATCTGGAAGGGGAAGTTGGGCAGGCATGCCTCCTGGGTACAGGTAGGCAAGGATGACCGCTTCCTGGAATTCCCGGAAGGGTCCAATTCGTCCTGACGCCCTGTATAGGACAAAGGCGTTCAGCATAGCCAATTGGAAAAGGTAAACAGACACTTTTTTGTACCAGCGTCTGGCTTTACGGGCAACTAAATACGGCGCCAAAAGCTGGTCGTTAAGGTCCACCCCTCCCATGTTAAGGTTATATTCGTGGACACAGAGGGGTTTCTCCATAACGCCAGTTGCCGTAGGGATTTGGACTGTCGTGTCTGCGTGAAGGGAGGACAGAACATAAACATCCCGTGTATCCTTCCACTTCACCGCAAGCAATTTGTCCGTTTTCAAGCAGGCTCTCGCCCCCCGACTAAGACGGGAATTTACAAGCAGTTGGGGGAAGCCCCGGCGATTAGGTCGCACGGTGCCACATGCGCCAATTTGTAAATCAAGCAGGTGACTAAATAGTGGCACGCTTGTGTAAAAATTGTCCACGTACATATGGTACCCCTTTCCGGATAAGGGTGACACCAAGTCCCAAACAATCTTACCGCTGCTCCCTATGTAGTCTGGGCAGTTCGGGGGCTCCACAGTGCTATCTTTTCCCTCATAGACACGGAAATTAACTGTATAGCCTGTGGCCCTGTCACAGAGCTTATACAACTTGACCCCGTATCTGGCACGCTTGCTGGGGAGGTACTGTTTGATAGCAAGATGGCCAGTAAATTTAATCAGGGACTCGTCAATGCAGACAACTTGTTCGGGGGTAAACAAGGCTGCAAACCGCTGATTGAAGTGGTCTATGAGGGGCCGAATTTTGTGGAGCCGATCGTATGCAGGGTCTCCCCGAGGACGACAGATTTCATTGTCGCTGAAATGCATAAATCGCAGAATTTGCTCGTATCTCCCCCTGGACATGGAGGCAGAGTACATGCGCATATGGTGAGCTGGGCTAGTGGACCAATATAGCCGCAAATCACTTTGTTTAGTTATGCCCATGTGGAGGGAAAGGCCCAGAAAGATTTTAAATTCGGAAACCGTTATAGGATTCCAGCCGAATCGTCTGGCAAGGTGCGAATTTGGGTTGGCGGCGATAAATTGTTGAGCATATAAATTTGATTGATCCACAATAGATCTGAAAAGATCTTCCGTGAAGAACAGCTCAAAAAAGTTCAGGGGCGTAAAACCAGCTGTCTCCACGTGGATTCCAGGTTGGGCAGTGAATGGGGGAAGTACTGGCGCTGTAGAATCAGTGGGTTGCCAATTGGGATATGCCAGCGCATCAGGGAGGGCACTATGGGCTCTACGGGCCTGTCTTCGAATACGCGGTGGCTGCGGGCCACTACTTGTGCTAGCCACCGCACCAGCTTCAACTGCACTTAGGGGACTCGCCACGTCACCAGGTGTTACTGCAGTGCTGGTTGTACTAGGTCCAGGGTGTACTAGGCCGCTGGCGCTTGCCAGGTCGCCAGAAGGATGAGCGGCACTAGTACCCACACTCTGCTCCATACGAGCACCCTGCGATTCCTGCATCTCAACAACTTCAGAATGGGGTCGGGTACGCCTGGGTCTAACAGGGACCCATCTGTCATCAGAGCTATCTGTCAGGGAGCCGCTGCTGTCATCTGGTTCGTATACTGACCCTGATTCTGCCGGTGAGGCTTCCCCATCGCTCTCACCTGACATGGTCATTATACTGTAAATAGCTTCATCACTGTACGAACGTTTAGACATTTTGGTAACTAAATTTACCCGTACAGTGATGCGACTCACAGGTAATAAAAGCACCTGGTTGTCGAAGACTATTTCAAGCGCTACCAAAAAAACTGCTAATGCTAGCAGGGATCAGGCCTGACTCTGCTAACACAGCGGTTTTGTGTCTTGTGTTTTTTTGTAAGTGACAGTAATCTGTTGATTACTACACTTACCTGGGTGAAAGGGTTAAACGCAGGTGCTGGCCGGAATCAGTGCTGATCGTGCAAACACCGCGTTTTGGGAACCCTAAACTATGGGGGCGCTAGTATAGCTCTGATCAGATCAGATATTGATCTGTTCAAACACTATACTAGAAATGGAAGTGTATGTGCGTGCGTGCGTGTGTGGTAATCAAGGGGTTACTTCTAAACTATGCGCCGGGGATCTGGGGGGGGGGGGTGGCGGGGACCCTAAACCTCCTTTGGGAAAGAAACTAGCTAGCTAGCGCAACCTCAAGTCACAATGACACCAATACAAAATACAGTAAAAACAGTATATTATGTGTGTATTAGTGCTAATGTGACAGAGGGTGTAGGGGTTAACGGGATGTGATCAGGGGGGGATCAGGGGTTTAAATCTTTATTGGAAGGGGCTGGCGGGTATCCTAAGGATAAAAGGAACGGTGGCAAGCGCTAAACCTGGTCACAAGTCACACTTATACGGGTATATAGAAAATGCTATATACTGTATACAGTGTGCGTTGTGGCAGGGGGTGTAGGGGTGATCAGGGGGGGATCAGGGGATTAAATCTTTATTGGGCGGGTGGCGGGGACCCTAAACCTCCTTGGGACAGAAACTTAGTCGCCTGCGCTAATTCTGATCACAATCACACTAATACAAAAATACAAAAACACAGTATATTACGTTTGTATTAGTGCTGATGTGACAGAGGGTGTAGGGGTTAACTAGCGGTGATCAGGGGGGGGATCAGGTGGGATCAGGGGCTCAAATCTTTATTAGGGGGGGGTGGCGGGTAATTCAAGTGGAAAAAGGGGGGTCGCAAGCGCTAGACCTGACCACAAATCACACTTATACGGGTATATAGCAAAATGCTATATACTGTATACGGTGTGTGTTATGGCAGGGGGTGTAGGGGTGATCAGGGGGGGGTCAGGGGCTTAAATCTTTATTGGGCAGGTGGCGGGGACCCTAAACCTTCTTGGGACAGAAACGTAGTCGCCTGCGCTAATTCTGATCACAATGACACTAATACAAAAATACAATAACACCGTATATTGCGTTTGTATTAGTGCTGATGTGACAGATGGTGTAGGGGTTAACGGCGGTGATCAGGGGGGGGTCAGGGGAGATCAGTGGGTTAAATCTTTATTAGGGGGGGGTGGGGGGTAATTTGAGTGGAAAAGGGGGGGTCGCAAGTGCTACACCTGTTCACAAATCACACTTATACAGGTATATAGGTAAATGCTATATGCTGTATATAGTGTGTGTTGTGTCAGGTGCTGTAGGGGTTAATCGGGGGGGCGATCGGGGGTGAAATGTGCCTATCTAAGTGTGTATGTACATGCTTTGTGCTGTACTTACAATTAGATGTGCTCTCCTCTCACGCTGGATCCAAAAAGACCGTTGTGAGGGGAGGGCACATCTCCTCTAAGCCTGTGTTTACATTTCACAGGCTTAGAGGATGATCTGATTGGGCAGGACCGATCAACAGGTCCAGACCAAAAATGATTGGCCTGGACCTGATGACTGATCGGTTCTGACCCCAATCGAGTAATCGGCGGGACCGCGGGTGCGCGCGCGCGCGCACCAGAGCGGCGAAGGCTAGTGACGTCCTGCTACGTCACTCTGCCTGGCCAGGGCTGACCGCCGCAGTATATAGTCGTGCGGCGGTCGGCAACCGGTTAAAGATTTGATGGCTTCTGTTAATTCTTCCTCTCTGATAGGGTGCTCTCATGTTTTGATGTCTGCGGTAGTTAAAGGTGGGATTTTGCTTTGAAGCAGAAACTCCTTTATAATGGAATTCCTGTTACCTTGTAATGAGGCTGGTTTGAGTTGTGGGGGGAGGTTATAGAGACTGGAATAGTAGTTTTGGAACTTATTTGCTATGTGATTGATTGAGCATTCTAGCTTACAAGATTTGTTTCTAATTCCATGTATATTAGATGCTAGTTAAGAATCTTTCAGGGCTCTCGCTAAAAATTTTCCAGTCTTGTCTCCATATTCATAATAGTTCCCTTTATGAAGGAATATAATTTATTTTGCTTTGCAGTCTAGAATTTTTCGAAGCGATTTACGAGTTCCCAATAGTTCTGTGTTTATTTTAGCAGCTAATGAGCGTTTGTGTTGCGTTTCTAGGGATGCCATTTTTTTGGACTAACTTTGTGATTTCAGCTTCCCTTTCTTTTTACATCTTGCGCTTCATTTTATAAATCCACCTCTTAGTGTACATTTGTGAGCTTCCCAAATTGTAATTGAAGCTAGATCGTCTGTAGTGTTGGTTGAAAAGAAATGTGAGTTCTCGACAGAAATGCGTTGATGGATTGTAGGGTCAGTCAGTGTGGAAGAATTTAAAGCCAATTGAAAGCTTTCTGTGTTTGGGGTGTAGGTGTGATGAGTGTCATAGATATAAGGGAGTGGTCCGATATTGATTGATTTCCTATTTTTGCTTCTTTGATATCTACCAGGTCTCCTTGAGTTATGAAGATAGAATCAATACAGGAATATTTGTCATGCACGCTAGAGTAGTATGTATAATCTCTGTCTCCTGGATGTAGTGTTTTCCATACATCAACTAGTGTTAGCGAGCATACTAGCTGAGTCTCTTAAGTATGCTGTATTTGATACTTGAGTGTCCATTTAAAGTGCCCATCAGAGGGTTCAGAGGCACATTGAAATCGCCTCCAAAGATAATACATCCTGAGGCGAACCACTTCAGTTCATCAACAATATGTTTACAAAAAGGGATTTGTGTGGAATTTGGGAAGTACATGTTAGCTAGTGTGATAGGTCAGCCCGCTAAAGTACCCTAAATAAAAAGGCATCTTCCTTCTGGGTCATTAAGTTGTTGTTGAAGGGTGAACGGTGCTTCTTTACCTACCAGGATGGACACTCCGTTAGACTTGGAGGTATGAGCAGTAGCGTGAAAGGCCTTGGTGAAGAATGTTTTAGTCAGTTTAGGGATATGTCGTGTGCAAAACTATTTGTGGCTTGGTTTTTTTAGGTTCACGTAATAATGAAGTTCTCTTTCTAGGAATGCTTAAGCCTCTGCAGTTGAAGGAGATCACTGTAGGATTTCTCCCAAGGGCAGAAAATGTAATTTTTAGGATGTGCTATATAGACTGTAATGTGGAAGCCGTCTCTGTACTTACAGCACGGAACGTAGAGTATATATAGTAGTAGGCTCTCGCGCTTATAAAGTCTTCCTATTCACACCTGAATAAATGTATGTGCAGCAACTTAATAAATGAAGAACAAAAATAACAGTGAAAAATGCAACACTAGCCGCGCACAAATAAGATGAACCAAACTGACATATAATATGTGTTAATATACAGTGCATATATAATCAATAGTGAAAATGCCAAAAACAAATTATTAAAGAATAAACAAGACTACAACTTAATGATCAGAAAATAGTCCATATCCACAAAAAAGTCCAAACAATTAAATAGTAGTGATAAGCAAGAAGATCCAGTGAGATTCCAGTGCTTAATGAATGAGGAAACACCCAGAAGATCCACCACCTCTGTGATCCACTCCCCATCAAATAAGCAACCCACCCCCACTTATTGCCCTCCACTCTCATGGGTAGGGCTGGCAGCGCTATGGATATTCCACCACGGCAATCAGGAAAGCAGCAACCATATATCACTGGTTAATGGGCAACCTCTCTTCCGCTCATTAGCATGTAAAAAAGGGAACAGAATAGAAAAGCCCCTCTAGTGCAATAATGTTAAACCACTTTTATTAAATAAAATCCACTGAATTTCACGTACATGTAAAATACTTGTTAAGGGCATTTATCATACAATAGCCAAATAAGAGGGGATTGGGGTGCTCACTCCGGTCCTAAAGCTGTAGCATTGTATAGCGTTGTATTGCTGGAACCAGAGGGACACCTCCGCTCACCTCGACCAATCATCCGGTGGGTCGTGTGGCCACACCTCCATCGCGTTTCGTCACTTCCTGACTTTGTCGAAGGGGGTGGCCACACATTCTGACTGCCGGACTTATCACTACTTGCAGCGTCCAATCAGGACGCAACCTCACCTGAATTCTTTAACACCGGATGCCGTACGAGTGTCGGGCAATGTTTTACACATATCCTTCTGTGCTATTAACCCTTCCAAAGCCTTATGCCCCACGAATGCTAGCTACATATAATCCTAATGCTCAAGCAATCGTATTGTTCACTATTGAGATCATAACACAGTCTCGCTTTACTATGTGAATTTGAGACCCTCTTTTTTTACTACAGCTGGGCTGGTAACAAAGTCTAGTCGCCATCCGTGTGTTAAATTAACCCCTCCATTGCCTATTGCCATACATTTGGTCAGTCAGAACAATTGAGAAGGTATGTTTCCACAGAATTACTGGCAGTTTGGTGTAATGGACTCAGGAGAGATCTTGACAATATGTGTAAGCATCCAAATTAAAATTAAAATATATAAAAGACAAAAGGCATTCATGAAACTCCTCAACTGCCTAAATAACAAAAAATTAGATATTGCACCCACAAGGTGCATCAAAAGGTGTGTACAACACAAATATAAATGTAAATATAAATATACCTAAAAATTGAATAAAATAATTTTTCCCAGAAAAGGAGATGTTCTTAATTACTCAGTCTAATAATTACTAATAAATATATTAGTAATTATTAGACTGAGTAATTTAGAACATCTCCTTTTCTGGCAAAATTATTTTGGCTGGGGCCTCTGAGTATGTTCAGTCTCACATGGTTGTGGCATGGCGAGCCTTGAGGGGCAAGTCCAGGAAAGTGTCATTGAGAGTAAGGACCAATGTCCTTGACAAAAAGAAGTTTGTTCATAGGGATCATATGGAAAAGATCTCATCCTGATCTTGTCTCCAGCCATTAATTTTAGGCGAGTCCATGATCTTGGAACTTCCTGACCTCAGAATGGAAGGCTTATTATAGGTCAAGCAAGGTCAAGTAACAGTGTTGTTATGATTTTGGTAGGTAAAGAGGTGTCCCTTGGTCCCGGGGTCTTAGGTGATTTTTCATGGAATGATAGGTGTCCTGGCGAGCCAGTTGGATGTTTGTGCATCTTATTTTCTGTTGGTGGGCTTAGATGGTGAGATGAGCGGCAATAGTGGGGGTTCTACCAGGAAATTCTAGGTTTCTAAATTCCATATACCATTCTGGTACCTCAACTTGCGGCATTTGTAAGGCTTCATAGGCAGATGTTAAATCTGCCGGAGTGCGGAATAAATGGGGTTTACCATTGTGAGTGACACTTAAGGCAAAGGGGAATTTCCATCTGAAAGTGTGGCCTTTGTTTTTTATGACTTCCAGTTTGTAAAGTAATAGTGACCAGAGTTTTTGTCTCCAGTCAAGAAGTTTACTTGCTAGTATGTGCAAGGGAGCTTGTTTGTTTTGGTTTTTCAGTTGGGCAATTTTGGAAAGGATCTCTTAAAATTTGCTTTGACCTCTGGTTCTTAATGCTACTTCTATTTTTAAAAAAAGATTTTACGCATATAGGCCTTATATGCAGACCATGCTACAAACTTATCAGTGCCTGGTTGGTCATTCAGCTTAAAAAAAAGAGTGGTGCTCAGTGGTGAGCTGTTGGACATTCTTTTTTAACAAAAACAAGCGTTTGTTGAATTATGCACAAAATAACAACACAAGCAGGGTAATCATCGCACATGTAGAAACAAACAAAGTACACAGAGGTTGGCACATAGGAAAACAATAACAGCGTATGGAAATGTTTTTAGTGAGGAAAACTGTATGGAAACTGTAGCAAAACAGGTGGGGACCATGCATATTGCAGGCACCCAAACTGGCAGGGACTAACAGGGAGTGGGCAAGATCTCATTGTGCATCACAAGGTGCACGTAGACGAGGCCTGGAGCCACCTTTTCCATATTTTATGGTAACAGGACCGGCAACCCCTATTAATGTAAATAACGCTTTTGTAAGGGAGAGAAGAGTTAATATCTGTAATCCAGGCAGCCAATGTGGGTGGTGATGGCTGAATCCACACTCGGGCAATCAACTTCCAGGCACAGAACAGGGTTTCATGTAAAAATCTAATAGTGTACCTGTCTATAACGCCACCAGGGACTATACCTAAAAGACACACCTTAGAATCCAGGGACACAGGAGTGCCCATTTGGTCATCGAGGAACTGCACCACCTGCGCCCAGAAGCCCCAGAGGACAATGCCACAATAAATGACCAAAAGTACCAACATCAAGGAGGCACCTGGGGCAGGCGGGTAGTGGGTGAGTCGGGGGGAGACAATTCACAATTCCAGGCTGTAGATCAAAGTGCTCCTGAGTGTTACTGAGGGCTCTGAGAAATGAGAGCCGCGTCTGAGGATCACGACCGCCGCCGCCGCCATCTTGGCAGCTTACCAGAACTGAAGGAAAAGAAGGCAGTACATTTGTTAGGAGGTTTGCTGTCCTTCCTCCTTTTGGACATGGCGCTTTTCTGGTGCTGGGGTATCAGGGGCACTTGGTGTGTGGGTATTACCCTCTCTGGAGCTGCTTTAAAGTCGCTGAGGCTGGGTTTACTGCGGAGCTAGGGAGTTATGCAGCCATCCACTCGAGCTGTCAAGCCACGCCGTGTGTTTTGTGATTTTAATATTGAAATTTTGTTTATGCTTTTTGTACATGTCAATAAATTTGTTTGATTTTATTCAAATTATGTAATGTCTGAGGACGGTACCATAAAAATCCCTTTGTCCCCAACTCACCAAACAATTTTTTCTATGAATTTTGGGATGTGAGTACCTATACTATATACAATGTTCCCTGAGCAACTTCTCTAATCATTCTATATTTTGATTTTGGTTAAATTTTTTTATATACTGTTTTTCAGAAGAATAAAGTTTTCTATGTTTTCACCTGAGGAGGCTTTTTGGTCTTTCCAACTCCAGCTTATGATTCTCTCTTTTGTCTCCAGGTGTTGTCACAGACATTTATCTAATGGATCCAATCACAGTTATCCTCTGCATTGTTACCTGTGTTTTTCTGGCAACTGTTCTATATGGACAGAAGAAAAATGTTCATAAAAACTATCCCCCGGGACCTCCTACTCTTCCAATCATTGGAAATATGCACAATGTAAGCATGGAAAAACCTTATGTGACATTTCACGAGGTAAGAACCTGGGTATACAAATGTACAGTTAAAACAGGTTCAATGCTTCAGACAATTGATAGATTAAGGCATAATGGGGCCCTAGACAAGGTAGCAGATTTTGTCCCTTTCTCATTCCTTTGATTGACAGGGAATGCAATTTGCAGTGTCTACACTACCATGGCCACCCCATGAGACACCGATTGTAAGCTAGTTAATCCTCCCCTGTAAAGTAACAAACACAATTCATCTCCCCCCACACTCAACAATTAAACAACAACTCCAATCTACAATTGCAAATATATGCACAAATCTCTGATCAATGACTAAATTATATAAATGCATCAATGTATTCACACATAAGCAGGGCCCTGATTTGTTGCCAGTAATGGTCAAGCCAACCCAGGGTGCCTCCCATCTTTCCAGTGTAAGCAGGTGCTTCTAAAAGGTTCTCTGCGGAAAAGGTTGTTTTTCTTCTTTTGGAAATTGCTATATTTGGTTATTTCCACTGTATTTGTGTGCAAAAGCCAATTGTTACAATGTAAACCTAATACATTGTTAACCTGTGAGTTGGTGGTTCCTGAGATGGAAGGGTTAAAGCTGCTGGCCAGGTTTTTTTTACCCCCTATAGGTCATGCCATAGTTCCTAAAAAAGTTGGCTAGGGGAAAGACTGTCAATATGTAGCCGTTATTCTGTTGGTTTGTACCACCCTTGGGGGGAGAGGGGGAGACCAGTTGAGGTTCCCAATGGGGTAGGAAGCTTGTGGACTTACTACCTAACTCTTTTATGGATTTACTTCCTAAACAAGGTATGACGACCTTATGGGGCACAATGACAGGGGGGATTTTGTCAGGAATGTGTGTTGGTGATATCTTGGAGAACGTCTTCTGTACTACTTTCAACTACTTGTTCAGTTTAACAACCTGGTCTTAAGTTAATAATGGGTTGCATGCAAGGCGTATCAAAAGAGCAGGGCTAATTCAAGGGGACAAGAGGAGTTAGAGAACATACAGTACATGATTCAATGAGCAGAGAAGATGTCCTAAGGAGGCTAGATTGCTGTTGCTAATAATGTTTGTATTTGTGTCACATGATAAAGCAATCAACCAGCCAGGAAACAAGTGACATGGCTGGGGTAATGGATACTTTGGTAGTAAAGAGGTATTATGCTGGGCCCCATCCCGACAACCAGTTCACCACATTATCGGACTGGCCTCTGGGAGCCTGGAGTAACAGAGTGAGGGGGCCCCAGGAGGAGAACAAGCATGGAGCTATGGAGAAATGTTTCTTGTATCCAATAGTAACATATGGACATTGTCACTGGGAGTGAGGTAATGGAACTGTGGGGTTGCTGGAGATAGGTACGAGCTCCGGGGTACCGGCTCAGAAGTGCTGCACATCTAGGGAGAGGTGGTCTGCATCCAAAGCTGTGTCCATAGTGCAGTAGTGTCAACGTTGTAAGAAGTATGCTGTAATAAATATGGCTATGTATTGCACGGTGTTAACTGTACAAATTGTCCAGCTAACATCTGAGTTTGGAATGCTACCCTAATGCTGAATTCACAGGACCCTGGCTTTCGCCTACCATGCAGGCATTAGCTAGCTCTGTTTCACAATGTCCTCACCGGGCTCGTCAAGCCCTGCCCACAGCTAGTACAACTTTTCCGCCTTCCACCTGACAACAACATTACTTTACAGACTACACCCCTTTTTAACTCTGGAATTTACATACAGTACCTAGTGGTATGTACCTACATAGTGGTATTATGTAGGCTGTCTCTTTCTATCATGCTCAGATCTATAGTTCTTCCGATCTTGTATTATAAGGAACAGGCTAGCCCCTACCCAGGGGTGGGACTTCCCTAAAAGGGGGACTGACCCCTGCTTACGCATACAACACCCATCCAACACCCATCCAACAGCAGGGGGCCCGGAGACGTTTTTATTTTTCTAAATAGCTGCACAGCAGGGCATTATCTAATTGGTAGACAGGATTTGAGAGTTCCTGTCTGCTCTACCTCCAGGCCCCCCTGCTGAGATGACAGTTTTGGGCCCGGTACGGGAGGGCTAGTGGTCCCCCCTTATAAGTGGCCATGTTGGAACAGGAAGGGGCCATAACTGTTTCCACAAAGTTGGGAGCATGAAATTGTCCAAAATTCCTTGGTATGCTGATGCCTTAAGAATTTCCTTCATTGGAACTAAGGGGCCAAGTCCAACCCTTGAAAAACAACCCCACGCCATAATCCACCCTCCACCAAATGATTTGGTCCAGGGCGCGTATTTTTGCATGTGGGTATGTGTTGGTTGTTATATGGAATATGACATCTGTCCATTTTTTATTTTAGAAATTTTCTAATATTTTTTTTAACTATAAAAACATAATAATATGTATATTGTAAATTTGTTAAAGATCACCTAGAACTGTCATTTCATCTGTGACGAATCACCCACTGACTCCTCATAGGTTGACCTATTTATTAATATTGCAGCTTGCTGAGAAGTATGGCTCAGTGTACAGCCTACAGATAGGGACACAGAAGATGGTTGTGCTCTGTGGCTACGAGACAGTAAAAGATGCTTTAGTCAACCATGCTGAGGAGTTTGCTGGGAGACCCCATGTGCCAGTTTTTTTAGACATTGCCAATGAACATGGTAACTATATTTGTATATATTTTGTATTGTATGGCTGAACTTATATACAGAAAAATAATGTATACCAGCTTTTTTCTTCCAGGGTGGATTCTGGTTTCTTCAGGGTTGCCTTGGCCAAATTGTGCAAATTTACCAAACGTTATCAACAAGCCAGCGTGTGGATCAAGCTTGCCTTTTGTTACATAAAGCCATGGTTTTTTATTGGGCAGCACGGTGCCCCTTGGGCACTGTGCAGGCTAGCCTCTGGCATCCTAATAGTTTTACAAAAAAAAGGGGAGAGGGGTGTGTGGTTCCTATAAAGGCCTCCTATTAAATACCAGGAGAATTCCTCAAACTGGAGTGTCTGAAGGTGTACCTATTGATCCCAATAGGCATAAATAGAAAAAAACGTCTGTGAATTCACTGAAAACAGGATGGCCCTCAGAGCTCCCACAGACCCAGAGAGATCAAATATAGGCACCAAAGACACATTATATTGGTGAAAAAAATTTAAATATATTTATTAAGGCACAAGTGCCATCCTAATAGTTTTAGTTTGCAAAGGTGGAGGAAAAAATCATCTCTTATATTGGTGGGCCCACATGTGTGGATGCTGCTGCATTATGTAAAACTATTAGTTAGATTTTATAATAGGGTGCCTCAAAATAGTACTACAAATTAAATAGTTACACGTGCAGGAGACATGTGCAGAACAGAAAAATTTGTTTCATTTTGAATAGCTTCATTATGTTACTAATTTTGTTTTGTTTATTCATTTCAGAATTAGTTTAGTTTGTTTCGTTTAATTTCATTTCATTTCTTAATTTCCTAAGGAATTCCAAATTTATGGTACGATTTGGATCGTTCGAAAAATGATTGAACGATTCAAATTCTGTGTAAAGAATAGATAGTTGCTAAAGAGCGGGCCGGAAGGCCAGGATGACTTATCAGCTGTTAGCGGGCTTCCCGACTGAGAGCTGAATTGTAAACAAAAGAATGCCTGCAATATAAAATTCAGTAAAAAACGCCAAAATGAAAAAAAAAAAAAAAAAATGGCATGAGAGAGAGAGAATTTTGAAAATTGTAATTTTCCGCAGCACCACCTTCTCCCCCCCCTTCTCTTCCTCCTTAACAGGAAGAAAAGATGCAGGGTTCAAAAATAGAGCATTAAGGTGTCTTGTTTGGACCTGATTTAAAATCTCCAGCACCAAATCGGGAGTATAGATTGTCAATGGGGATTCCAAAACTATGTTACCTACCTTCTGTAACAATACAGCGCAGGGGGCCAGAGCTCGTACACATCCCGGTGAGCCTCGGATGACTGGATCTAAATCAGTTGATTGGTACATGATGAGTCGGTACCTGGGACCATGTAGTTGGGTCAATACTCCAGTTGGGCAGACCTAAAGCAGGTGCTTTGGAGAAGTCCTGGGTCAAATCCTGTAGGATTGACCAGTTGTCATCAAACAATTGAAAAGGTGTTTGTGATGTTAATTTGTAAAGGGGTCCTAGTTTGATTGGTATATTAGGGACCTGCAGTAATCGACAAGTCCGAGAATGGCTCCCAGTTGTCGGGTGTTGTGAGGTCTCTGGAGGTCCTTCAATGTCTGTATTCTCTGAGTGGTTAGATGTCGGGTACCCTGAGAAATGCAATGACCTAAAAACAACCTTCTCCTTGCAGAACTGGCCAAGCCCACAATGGAGAGGTTCAGTCATTCGCAAAGACACTGTCTGGCCCGTGAGACCTACAGTGAGAGTTGTCTCCCCTTGAAGGGGAACCTTGCCTCTAAGGTCTTGAGACCTTAGAACAGTTTTGGCTGCATTGGTGTCAATCAGGCAAGGGAGGAGATATTTGAATTCCTCGATGAATAGATTGATGTGGGCTGACACCGGTTTACCAAAACTCTATGATGAGTCTAATCATTTCTGACTATACCTACCTTTGAAGTTTCCGAATCCTCCGGAATAAATTGACACTTACCCCGCAGACCAGCCAGGTTGTTCGGACAATTATGCCTGATGTGCCCTTACTTTCCACATCCATAGCAGACCTGTTAAAAGAACTCATAGTTTGCCACAGAGTTAGAAGGAGAGGGTTCAGGTGTTATGGCAGGCTGTTGAGAGATAGAGACAGTGTGAGGTGGGAGGGTGTTAACACTATTGAGGTCTGTACTGTGAGCTGAAGAAAAGGGAGATTAAACTGCAGAGTAAGTAAAGTCAATAACAGGCTGTGAATCAGGAGAGACAGTGACAGGTTCAGTGTCAGCAGATCTGGCTCGTCTCAGTAAAGTTAGCCCAGGAAGAGCTTCCTCCACATCCATCACTAGATCGTTGGACTCGGATATCTCCTTAGGCCAAGTGTACATAATGCGGTTCTTCCGGACTGAAACCTCCTTATGCACGCCTTGCTGATTGACCATAATAGAATTCTGAAACCACAATGGTGCTACATCTAATGTCTTTGTCGCCTCGAGTCTGGGTTTAAACTCAATTGTGAATTTCTCCCATCTCCAGGCATCAAAAGTTCCCTTCAGGGATAACCCAAACGGTACCCTTGAACCACCTGTGCCATTCTTCAAGAGGTTCTATGACCTTCATCCCAAAACTATACTTCATGTATTGTGCAGCTGTCTGACTGTGGGAAGGCTCGCTTTCCTTCCCTCACACAAACGGCTCATTGCCAATGGCTATTCGAATCAGCTTACTGTCTTAACCCTGCGTCCAGGGGGACCTCTTGCACAACTTTAGGAGACCACCGCCCAGTGACTTTTCTTCACGGTGGATTGGCAGACTACAGCCACTATATTAGTGGTTGTTACACTAGTCCCCCAACTAGAAATCCTAACCAAGGCGATGTGTACGTTACTCACCCAACACTGTAATGATCACCTCCCAGGTTGTGTTTCTACCCCTCACAGTGTATTCCCGGCCTCACCGACTGTTTTACGGTGATCCTACACTGCAGTTCGCCAGACAAACTGCACAGCACACTTACATCCGCTTTCTCTACAGAACAATGTGGCTTCTCTCAATACACAATTGTTAAACACAAAGAATGGGGATTGCTTTTTGCTGTCTATTTACTAGTTTTACTATGTCTCAGTATAACACCTGAATCACTGCAACACAAAAGAAAACTCCAAAACTAACAGTCTGGGCGTATACAAACTAAAATTGCCTATTTTCTGCAGAAAACAATTCTAATCCATAAAGCGTGTTATCCTTGCTTGCGGAATTCGTTTATGGAAAGTGAATATAAAACCTAGTTCTACAACTGGAACCTCTCTTTTTCTTTCACAAACCAACAGCAATGTGATACTATACAAAACGCAGCTTGTGCTATATAAACTTAAAACAATGGGTGAGGGGGCATGCATTGCCTTCTGAGAAACACAAATAAAATGCCCAAACAATAAAAATTGAACAAAACAACACCACTAAAAATAAACTCTTTATCAGAAAAACTCACAGCTAAAGTTAGTTTCGCTATATATTGAAATTAGTGATCGACTGATATAGTTTTTTTAGTGCCGATACCGATACCGATATTTTGATCATTGGATATTGGTATCGGCCGATATTGGCCGATATTTTCAGACATTTAAAATATATTTTTTTTCACAGGTACAGTTGTGGAGGGATTTGGGGATCTAAAAGGCCCCAAACCCCTCCTCTACACTTAAAAGCATGCAAAACAGCCAAGTTTGGCTGTTTTAAATGTTGTCATTTTGTCATGACATCACTTCCGGGTTTTTACATGGAGACCTGATCAGAGCCGAATGCGGCTTTGATCGGGTCTTCTCTTCGGTGGCTGTGTAGGTAGGACGGTGTGACGGGAGACCCGGGCGAACCGCGGAAGGCGGCGGAAGGGGGGAACGTCCCCTCCAACTCCTTGTAATGACAGCCGAGCAGCTTCTCTTCCTCATCGGTTGTCATACAAGACAGCCGACCGTCGGCTATGGATGCTGGTACCCGGGAGATGCCTCTAGCTGCAGACATCACTCCGGTACAGCACTTTCCTGTTATATCGGCAATATCGGTAACCTCAGGGGCCGATTCCAATATATCAGGGAAAGTGCATATCGGCCCCCGATAATCGGTCGACCCCTACTTGAAATTCAGTGAAAAGTAAAATATTTCACTTAAGACTGCAATTCAATACAGAAGCTGCAATAATTCTACTGGAATTTGATTTCAGAATAACAAAACCAAAATTCTCCTTTAACCACTTAAGCCCCGTAAGATCTTACCCCCTTCCTGACTAGGCCCTATTTTGCGATTCGGCACTGTGTGACTTTAACGGACAATTGCGCGGTCGTGCGACGCTGTACTCAAATTAAATTGACGTCCTCTTTTTCCCACAAACAGAGCTTTCTTTTGGTGGTATTTGATCACCTGTGCAATTTTTACTTTTTGCGCTATAAACAAAAAAAGAGCGACAATTTTGAAAAAATAACAATATTTTTCACATTTTTTTATATGAAATTCCCCCCCAAAAAATGTAAAAATCTAAATTTTCTAACATTTTAGGCCAATTTGTTTTCTGCTACTTATGTTTGGTAAAAAAAAATCGCAATAAGCCTATTTTGATTGGTTTGCGCAAAAGTTATTGCGTTTACTAACTAAGGGAAAGATTTTTGTCATTTTTATTGTTTTTTTTTTTAACGAGTAATGGCGGCGATCTGCGATTTTTTTTTCGGGACTGCGACATTACGGCGGACAGATCGGACCCTTGACTGACATTTTTGACACTTTTGGGGTTACCAGTGACATGACTACAGTAATCAGTGCTATACATATGCACTGTTACTGTAAAAAATACACTGGCAGGGAAGGAGTTAACTTTATTAGAGATGCAGGGGTTAAATGTGTCACTAGGGGCATGCTTCTAACTGTAAAGGGGTGTGGCTTTTCATGTAACCACAGAGACATACGATCCTACATAGCAGGATCGTATGATCTCTGCAGTTACACCAGGAAGAATGACAGGCGGCTTTGTTTACATCAGCCGCCTGCCTTTCTCCCTCTCTAGCGGGAGATTGCGAGTGACCGGCGGACATCGGTGTCACCGGTTACTCGCGCTGGAATGTCCGTGAACGAGCGGGGGTGGGAGCTAGCCTCCGGCGGCGCGCACTCGCCTCCGGCGGTGCACGCTCGCCCCCTAGAGGCTCGCAGGCGAGCGACGTAGTACTACATCACTTTGCCTGTGCGGGGCTGACTGCCGCAGTAAATAGTCGTGCGGCGGTCGGCAAGTGGTTAAAACAAGACAGACTTTAACACAGAATATACAATGTCTCCACCAAGTACCCTCAAATCAGCACAAAACAAACCCGATGCCAAAGGAATGTCAAACCAAAGCTCTCTCCATTGATATGTAAGTATACCAGTCAGACTGGTCTCTCAAGATTAGGTTTTGAAACAAGCATGTGGGGAGAATAAAGGACAGAAAATGCTTATACAATAACAAAAATAATTGCAGCCTCAAAACAAGTCCAATGTAAAAAGGGACTAATTCAACTCAACACTACACTCTACCAAAAACAGAAAAGTAAAAAAGTTACACAAAACAGAGAAAAGTTACAACCAAAACGAAATATTCTGGGCACAAACGGACACCTAATGCAAAAATAAACGATTTGCTTTCAATAGACACCAAAACTCAGTTTTTAAAAAGTGAATCAGCTCCACCTAAAACTGAATTCCTTATTAAAACCGCAGTACTAAAAATGACTACTACCAAAACAAAAATGGTAGCACTGAGATTTTGTAAAACAGAAAGGTCACTCTAATAAATGAGTTCTAGTGCATAGGAAACAAAAACCACATCAATTTCCCACTAAACGTTGGACGTATTAGAACAGTCACGCACTATACAAAGTTATTTCACACGGTGATCAGTCCTATAAAACAACCCAGCCGCAACAATGTTATGTCATTTAATCTCGGCCGCATGTTTAAAACATCGATTAGCACTCTCCATGCATACAGTCACGTTTAAAGTTTAGGGTTACAACAAAAATGGGACAAAATATACGACAAACACAGCTTAAAAAAATGCTTACAAAAAGACTGAGAACAGTTATGAAACAAAATAGTTTCCCTTGAAAACAGAAATAAAAGAGAAAAAAAAAAGATGGGTTGGATATATGCTAAATTTGAACAAAAAGACGAACAAGGTTAGCTAAAAACAACCGCAATGATCCTGTAAAAACCTCCCTAAATGCTGAATTTCAATTAAAATGAAGAAACCCCACTTAAAACTGAAATACAGTACAACAATCATGGAACAGCTCTATCTGTAGTTGCTCCTTTAAACAAAATTAGATTTTTTTTTAGAAATGCAAACACAAAAAGGAAACAGAAATGGTGGTTTGGTAAAACTCAAAATGGCAGCTCAGCCATGTGGGTTTCAACACCACCAAACAAAATGGAGATGTGGAACCCAAAATGGCTGCCACACAAAGGAAATTGTGTTACAACCACATGGATCTCCATGCTAAAATAAGATGGCGGCCAAACACGGGGTCAACACAAAATGGTGGCACTGAGAACCACCAGCCAAACCAGATATATATAAAAATAAAAAGGTTGAGCAAACACGATGATACTAGAAACAGGTAAAAACTGAATTTACGATCGGACAGAGAAAACAGGTCCTGGTCCTGTTTAACAAAAAATTTCAAAAGCTGAAATAAAGTTTGTTTTACTAAACGGTTGGCCATTTTGTTGTATTGGACCCAAATTCATCTTCCCCCTTTCGGTCAGCTGTAAAGGAAATTCCGTTGGCACCTTACCTAGACTCGCCATCTGTCGTGGAAATTAATATACACTTGATGCACAAATAACTCTGTTGCGCTAATAAGTGCACTTTTGGATATTAATATACGCCAAGCACACTTAATCCCGTTGTGCTAAAAAGCACAGTTCTCAGCTCTTTGGTATAAGGTATTGGTGCGCTCTCCCCATCCTCAGAGACAGACGTACAGGCTGGTTCAGTTTGGATGTTCCCAAGTTGCCCTGTGATAAACAATGGGCCTCATTTATTTACAGTCAGAGAACAAAAAGGGTTTACAGGGGAGGTGGCGTCAACACAATCAATGACAGACATGTATACTTTCAAAAGTATGAAAGGAAAGGAGAGTGTATGCTAATGCACAAACTTGACCGTGTTCACAACTATCAAGTGAAAGCAAAACTGCCGAACACTATACAATGGGAGCTAGTGTGGATTCTCGTGAACGTGGCCCCGCCAATACATACGCATGCATTCCCGTCATAATCAGTTAGTGTGAATCCTATGTAATATAGTTCATAAAAAATATATTTGATATTGATTGGAAAAAGGAGGAACCCCCAATGGGTGGGACTATAAATGCGACTGAACACTTAAATGAGTAAAAAATATATCAAAACTTTATTTTGTACATACATAGAAAAAGGAGAAAGAAATCTTTTGCGAAAGAAACAAAAAACATAACAATATAATATGCCAAAATTGCATGCAATGACAGTTCACACTCAATATAGAAGACTTCAGGGTACAGGTGGTGAGGAGAATCGGAACGACCCTATGCGTTTCGGGTGAGGACCCTTCTTCAGGGGTCAACCAAAATTCAAATCACATCATGTACCACTTGGGTCTGAGCAAAGGCTACCATTTCCACACGGACCTAAGATGTCCAAATCATAACGCGTACTCAGCATACTAGGCTGACAACTACCACTTACACCTGCATGACCTCTTGCCATGCAACTACCTACATACTACAGGTGTGCAACTTTTATCTACATATCTCCATGAGTGCCCCTTTGGGGTTCTCTTATTGGACCGAGTGTGGATCATTGTGGCGCCCACCGTCTCACGGCACTGCGGCCATCCTCTCTTTTACTTTTCAAGTATACCTACCTATGAATGTGTGTATATTGGAAATCAGGCATCTTACCCTACTGGTATACTTTACCCGCTTTTTAACTTACAGCTCATCTCTGTTTATATGAAGACCCAAGTGGTACATGACGTGATTTGAATTTTGGTTGACCCCTGAAGAAGGGTCCTCACCCGAAACGCGTAGGGTCATTCTGATTCTCCTCACCACCTGTACCCTGAAGTCTTCTATATTAAGTGTGAACTGTCATTGCATGCAATTTTAGCATATTATATTGTTATGTTTTTTGTTTCTTTCGCAAAAGATTTCTCCTTTTTCTATGTATGTACAAAATAAAGTTTTGATATATTTTTTACTCATTTAAGTGTTCAGTCGCATTTATAGTCCCACACATTGGGGGTTCCTCCTTTTTCCTACTGACTGGGATGATGGCCACTGACACTTAGGTACTAGGTGATGGGGAAATACATATATCTTTGATATTGATTATGCTACTGTTCCAGTGAATGAGACTTTACCTGCAAAGGACATTAGCAGAAGTATTTCAATCATGCGGATCAAGCTTAATAGAAAGCTACCAGCCATTATTCCAGCAAAAGGGCAGATATTTATCAAAACAATAATAATTCCACATCACAAACATATCTTCGCCAGTGAATACCGGGGCCCCGGCTGGCTGATATGCATGTGTGCGGTGGAGTTTGCATCGCATGGTCTAGCTCCGGGCCAGCTTTCTCTCCAGTGGTAGCCAGGGCCGGACTGGGAATAAAATTCAGCCCTGGAAAAAATGTCATACCAGCCCCATAGCATTATTATACCTGCCCAACACCATAACGCCATTATTTTCTTGTTCATAAAAGGGAAAACCATGCATTTTAAAGCAAATTTGAAGAGTGTACTATCATAGATAAGATAGATATAAAAGCAGGGCTTTATATATAAAAGAGCAAATTATAGTTAAAAGTGGTAAAAGTGTGGACATGGTACAGGAGAGGTCAGGGGCTGTGCGGACATGGTACAGGAGATGTCAGGGGCTGTGCGGACATGGTACAGGAGAGGTCAGGGGCTGTGCGGACATGGTACAGGAGATGTCAGGGGCTGTGCGGACATGGTACAGGAGATGTCAGAGGCTGTGCGGACATGGTACAGGAGATGTCAGGGGCTGTGCGGACATGGTACAGGAGATGTCAGAGGATGTGAGGACATGGTACAGGAGGTGTCAGAGGCTGTGCGGACATGGTACAGGAGAGGTCAGAGGCTGTGCGGACATGGTACAGGAGATGTCAGGGGCTGTGCGGACATGGTACAGGAGATGTCAGGGGCTGTGTGGACATGGTACAGGAGATGTCAGGGGCTGTGCGGACATGGTACAGGAGATGTCAGGGGCTGTGCGGACATAGTACAGATGTCAGAGGCTGTGCGGACATGGTACAGGAGATGTCAGGGCTGTGCGGACATGGTACAGGAGATGTCAGAGGCTGTGCGGACATGGTACAGGAGATATCAGGGGCTGTGCGGACATAGTACAGGAGATGTCAGAGGATGTGAGGACATGGTACAGGAGGTGTCAGAGGCTGTGCGGACATGGTACAGGAGATGTCAGGGGCTGTGCGGACATGGTACAGGAGATGTCAGAGGATGTGAGGACATGGTACAGGAGATGTCAGGGGCTGTGCGGACATGGTACAGGAGATGTCAGAGGATGTGAGGACATGGTACAGGAGGTGTCAGAGGCTGTGCGGACATGGTACAGGAGATGTCAGGGGCTGTGCGGACATGGTACAGGAGATGTCAGAGGATGTGAGGACATGGTACAGGAGATGTCAGAGGATGTGCGCACATGGTACAGAAGATGTCAGAGACTGTGTGGACATGATACAGGAGATGTCAGGGGCTGTGCGGACATGGTACAGGAGAGGTCAGGGGCTGTGTTTACATGATACAGGAGATGTCAGAGGCTGTGCGGACATGATACAGGAGATGTCAGAGGCTGTGCGGACATGGTACAGGAGATGTCAGAGGCTGCGTGGACATGGTACAGGAGAGGTCAGGGGCTGTGTGGACATGGTACAGGAGATGTCAGAGGCTGTGCGGACATGGTACAGGAGAGGTCAGAGGTTGCAGACATGATGAGGGGGGTGGGATGAGTGGCAGCAGGGATGGTGGTGAGGGGGTGGCAGCGGTGGTGGTGATGAGGGGGGTGGGGTCGGTGGCAGCGGTGGTGGTGGTGAGGGGGGTGGGGTTGGTGGCAGCGGTGGTGGTGAGGGGGGTGGGGTCGGTGGCAGCAGGGGTGGTGGTGAGGGGGTGGCAACAGGGGTGGTGGTGAGGGGGTGGCAGCGGTGGTGGTGATGAGGGGGGTGGCAGCGGTGATGAGGGGGGTGGCAGCGGTGGCGGTGATGAGGGGGATGGCAGCGGTGGCGGTGATGAGGGGGGTGGCAGCGGTGGCAGTGGTGGTGGTCAGGGGGATGAATCAGTGGCAGGGGTGGTGGGGAGGATGGGATCGGTGGCAGTGGTGGTGGTGAGGGTGATGGGATCAGTGGCAGGGGTGGTGGGGGGGATGGGATCGGTGGCATTGGTGGTGGTGAGGGGGATGGGATCAGTAGCAGGGGTGGTGGTGGGTGGGGGGGTGATGGGATCAGTGGCAGGGGTGGTGGGGGGGGGGATGGGATCAGTGGCAGGGGTGGTGGGCGGGGGGGTGATGGAATCAGTGGCAGGGGTGGTGGGGGGGGGGGATGGGATCGGTGGCAGTGGTGGTGGTGAGGGGGATGGGATCAGTAGCAGGGGTGGTGGGGGGGGTGATGGGATCAGTGGCAGGGGTGGTGGGGGGGGGACAGTGGCAGGGGTGGTGGCATCAGTGGCAGGGGTGGTGGGGGGAGAATCAGTGGGGGTGGTGAGACCAGCAGGGGCCAGGGGGCAGTGGTGGTCTGGTGGAGGTCGGAGGGTGGGACCAATAATTGCACTGCTGCTGATTTTTATTACTAACTTGGTCCGTGGATCATGCTGCTGGCGTCTGTGTGTGTACTGACACAGACAGTACTGGATGTGGGACTCTCGGCGCCGTGACGGTCCGTCTTGCTGAGCCTGGGTCACATGATCCACCGCCGGTGTTCTAAAATGTTCTCGCCGCGCAGCCGCTCCCGCCAGATGTGATGTCATGCCGCTCATAGCGGCTTACGTCACGTTGGAAAGACTTCACCGGGGCGGGGCTGCAGCGGCCATCACAGCGCGGCCGCCGCACGGTCCCAATAGCGGCCGCGTCTTAAAGCGGCCACGGCTTAAAGCGGCCAAATGAATCTTAAAGCGGCCCCAATCTTAAAGCGGCCCCAGGGCCGGTGGCCCACCGGGAATTTTCCCGGTATCCCGGTCGGCCAGTCTGGCCCTGGCGGTAGCCACTCAGAGCGCCCGCTGTTCCGGAGATCAGGCGAGTGGTATGCAGTCTCCATTTAATGGAAGGTTTCCACAACTAAAAGTCTTTCCTCAATGCCAGTTAAAGCCATATTTGCTGTGCATAGCGATTACCGGTAAACTGACACTGGGAGACATATTGTCAATTTAAATAAAACACTTCCTGAAAAATGTCCACAAAAATATTAATAACATTTCCACAACATAACATACAGTCAGCAGGATATATCTCTTCTGCTGGTGCCCCTTATTTCAGTTGAAATCCCCCTCTGTCCATGGCTACAACACCTGCTGCCATAATCTTCTAATGTGATGGGGGTTAATAAAACGAAGTGGCTATCACAGGATCTCATCAAGAGAGCCTGACTATGCCCACTCTTTCCATCCAGCTCCTCCAAAAAGAGGCATCAGCACAAGGGACATATCCTACTGACTGTAATTAATGTTCCCTGTGCTAATTTTTCTATTTTTTTTTTTTTTTATTAGGCTGCATTTAGTTTTTAAGGCATCCCCAGGCAAGTTTTAATTGAATTGTGCATTTTTAATGTTTTACTCTGGACATGATTAAAATTCAATAAAAAAAAAAAAAATGTAGTGGTACATGTGCCCTTGGCAGTGCCCAGCCTCCAATTCCTCTTCCTTACACATACGTTTTTTGTTTGACAGTCTCTTGCCTATTATCATTGAAAAGTTGCAGTGGTAGTCCCCACCATGGATCAACTGGCCCAACCATGCCTATCTGTTTTGGGAACATGTAGTCCACCCCTACGGATGCCCCAAATGGATACTCACACCAAGGCCAACACTTTGAGTCAACGATTATTACCAAGCCCCTTGCTGTGTTGCGATGCCGAGGGCAGCATCTGTCAAAAGGGGGGAGAGAGTATTGGCAAATCTACTTCCTCCACTGCAGGTGGTGCTCAACTGCAGAGGTATTGTAAGGGGAGAATAAGTCAAGAGGAACCTATTTAAGACCCTGGCTCCCATGGTTGGCACGCATTTTTACATGTGGGAAGTGTAGGAACAGATTACCCGTCTGACAAGGACAGTGATTAGCTGTAGAGAGAGGTTCCAGATGAGTAAGGAAAGGATAGGAACACACCATCCTCCTGGAGACCTCCCCAATTGGGTTCAGACCAGCCAGGCCGCATTTCTCCCCTCAAGACAGATGATGTTGGGACAGCTGAGACCTGCTCTGCTTCACATTGCTGTCACATGCCATGTGTGTTCCCGGTTGGGTGCCTTCCTGCTTGGTTTGTTGTGAATTAGTGGATTCTACATTAATGCAAGTTTTGATCTTTGCAACCAAAGTCTGTGTGTTTACTGCTGCCGCACCATGCTGCACCTCCCCACACGCTGGCGACTACGTACTGTAACTCCTACCCTCAGCATCTAATAATAGGTTTACAAACACTTGTAAATATGAAACACTTGTAAATAGGTTGTGTTTGTTACTTTTTTTTTAGGGGTTATATTTGCTAACGGTAATAACTGGAAAGTCATGAAACGATTCGCTCTGTCTACGTTGCGAGATTTGGGGATGGGGAAGAAAACAATAGAAGATAAAATCATGGAAGAGTGCAAAAATTTGGTAAACATCTTTAAAGCTTACAAAGGTCAGTAATGAGTTCTGGTTTTGGGAGTACAAATGTATAGCTTTTCTGTGCTGCACAATGTCACTGTCCAAACATGGAATCAGATTGGCTGTTTGTCTTTTAAATGTTGCCACGGTGGGTACTACCTTTACACCATGCAAGGCAGCTCTTATTTTCCTGTGATGGTCTTGGGCATCCGTCTTCTATGGTTTTGTCTTATCTCTCATAACCTGGCTTCCCTCTAGTATAGTGCTGGGAGAAATAAAAATGTATGTTCCACTTGAACCATAAATGGAAGTCCAAATTTAATACAGGATTCAGGTAGCGCCAATAGCATGCACAGTGCTTTACAATATAAAGGGAGACAATACAGTTACAATACAATAAAATACAAGAGGGTTAAGAAGGCCCTGCTTGTAAGAGCTTACAATCTAATCCAAATGACTGTGTAAAGAAAGTAGAGTAGCAAACCTGCTGCTAAAGTACCAATCCTGCTAGCCTCATGGGTTGGTATATGCAGTCTTATACATGGCCACACTGCTCTGCAGTACACTATGGAGCAGACAAAACCAGCAAACAAAACAAGCGCAAAAGCCGATTCACCCATAGCACCCAATCCAAATTTTTGTTTCATTTCCTTTTAGTTCATATGTGCAACCACTCTAATTTTGAGCTCTTTTCTCCTAATTAAATGTGTCAACAGGAGGTTCTACCATCCTCCAACTGCCCACCTAAGCAAGGGCATGCAGCCACTCAAAACGTACACATGCTGAGGCAAAAATGAAATGGCATGTGACTTTCAGGAAGTGATACCGCCATAGATCGCGACTCATTCAAGTTAATGGGGTTGTGCTGCTATGTGCGTGGCTGTGAAATAATTTAACCGGCGCAGTCTTTTCTATAATGAACAATATCTCCATTATATTCAATAAAGTGCAATATATAAATAAAAAACAATTCATCAATACAAAATGTTAAAAAAAGTGCAGTGCTTGAGTAAGCGCCGGTTCACACTACCGCGACGCTACTTTAGGTGGCGACCTCCGAGGTCGCGGTGCGAGCAGCGCGCTGCGACCTCGGAGCGGCCGCCACGGACTTCATAACATTGAAGTCTATGGCGGTCGCCTCCTGGTCGCCCCAAAGAAGCTCCGGACCCTTTTTCTAGGTCGGAGCGACTTGTGTCGCTCCTATTAGAACGGGTCCGTAGCTTCCCTATGGGAGGCGACCTGCGGCGACCTGTGAGGCGACCAGGTCGCCTCACAGGTCTCCCTAGTGGGAACCGGCACTTAGAGCTGGTTCACACTACCACTACCAGAAAGTCGCCCCGTGACTTGAAGAGACTTGTTTAGAGACTTGTTTAGAGACTTGTTTAGAGACTTGGAAGAAACTTGGAAGAGACTTGGAAGAGACTTGTGCACTACTTTGAAGAGACAGGCGACTTTGTCTGTGGGGAATGCCTGGCTAATCTCTTTCTTCTCCCTGGAAAGTCTGATAACAAGTCGTGTCAATTAAGATAAGGAGGCAACTCCCATTGAAGTATATGGGACAGTCGGATCACAGGTCGCCTCAAAGTAGTACAGGACCCTTTTCTGAAGTCGGAGCAACTTCAGTAGTGCCAATTAAGACGGCACTGATTGATTAACATTGCTTTTGTTATGTCAAGCTACCTGGGTCTACACAAGTTGCCTCACAAGTCGCGCTAGTGTGAATGGGCTCTAAAAGTCTTTAGTGCTTTCAAAGTGCTTGTGCTTGATGCATTTAGTGGGTGAATATGGTGCCACCAGGTGCTCCCCTCCTGGGTCCCTACTCACCGACCGTATGATGTAAAACAGCTTTTAGTGCTTCTGTCAGCACAACAAATGGCTATGGTTATCCTCCTTCTCCTCTTTTCCCTAGATTCAGCAAAGTAATTGGAGGCTGTGTAGTGGTGCAGCATGCGGTAAGATTATCCATCCTGCTGTTCTCCGTTACCACGCTCCCAACAACGTAGGTTGTAGAAATGAGAGGAGAGTGCTCATAGCGTAAAATGTTTACATTTTATTTAAAATATAAAAATGAAAAAGCTTACAAGATGAAAAGATATGTTAGGCAGTATCATCTGTAGTGGACGCTCTAGCTCTGACTGAGTTGGACCACTGTAGAGAGACCTCTAGGGTCTTTCTCTGCACCATGCTGGAAGGGGTCAGGCTTTTCTACTAAGGCCCCTTTCACACATACGGCCCGTTCAGTTCATCAGTTCAGTCACGTCAAAATGTATCAGTTTTTCATCCGTTTTTTCATCCATTTTTCATCATCCGTTTTTTTTACATCCACTACCAATGCAAAAACAGATGAAAAACTGACCGTTTGTCCGTTTACATCCATTTTGCGTCCGATCCGTTTTTTTTTTTTGACGGATGAAAAATAGGGCATTCATCCGTTCCAAAAAATGGACATTGACGGAAGCGGATGAAAATGGATGCTAATGGATGATCATCCGTTGTCATCCGTCTTTACATAGAGATGCACTGATGTCCGTTTTTCCTCCGGATGGATGAAAAACGGACAAACGGACCGTATGTGTGAAAGGGGCCTAAGGCTGTGGCTGATTTCTAATAAAAAAAACCAGGAATGAAAAACTTTGAAAACCTTTTGTTTTGATGTACCTGGAACATTTTTAGCTGATTTACATTGAAATTTTAGTTGGGTTTTAAGCAGATTTGCGGCAAACGTTTGCTCTTCTTGCAGGAGCACCATTCGAAAACACTGCGATCGTGAATGCTGCGGTAGCCAATATCATTGTATCTGTCCTAATGGGCCATCGATTTGAGTATAATGATCCAAAACTTCAGAGGCTTTTGACAATTATTAACGATAACATCAGAATCATCGGAAGCCCAATGGTTTTCGTAAGTTCATGTTTACTGCAACTTGTTCATATCTTTGAATGGATACTGGTCAACTGGGCTTTTTAAAGTGAAAAGAGTATACTCGCAAATGTGTTTGTTCAATAACAGGGTCATTTTTTGGAGTTGGTGCAGGGTGTTGATTGCGTTATTTTTGTGCATGTGGAATATTTCACATTAAGATATTACATTTCTATTTTGTCTGTGTGTTATTAAGCAGATATTAACCACTTTACCACCGGAGGATTTTGCTGTCTTACGTCTGGGCCACTTTTGCGATTCGGCACTGTGCAATTTAACTGACAATTGCGCGGTCATGCAACGCCGTACCCAAACGAAATTTATGTCCTTTTTTCCCCACAAACAGAGCTTTCTTTTGGTGGTATTTGATCACCTGTGTGATTTTTACTTTGTGCGCTATAAACAAAAAAAGAGCAACAATTTTGAAAAAATAACAATATTTTTCAAATTTTTTATATGAAATTCCCCCCCAAAAATTTAAAAATCAAAATTTTTTATAATTTTAGGCCAATTTGTTTTCTGCTACATATTTTTGGGGAAAAAATCGCAATAAGCGTATTTTGATTGCTTTGCGCAAAAGTTATTGCGTTTACTAACTAAGGGAAAGATTTCTGTCGTTTTTGGTGGTTTTTAACGAGTAATGGCGGCGATCCGCGATTTTTTTTGCGGGACTGCGAGATTGCGGCAGACAGATCAGACCCTTGACTGAAATTTTTGACACTTTGGGGGTACCAGTGACATTACTACAGTAATCAGTGCTATAAATATGCACTGTTACTGTAAAAATGACACTGGCACCAGAATTTTTATTGGTGATCAAGGGGTTAATGTATGCCTGGTGCTTACTAACGTGTGTGGGGGGAGGTGACTGAGTGACACAGGGACAGATTGCAGGTTCAGCTAAGCTGAACCCTGCAATCTGACCCTGCCTGTCACTTAGGAGATCCGCCCGCTTGTTTACACAAGCGGGTGGATCTCAACACTCGAATCCCCGAATATCGGGGAAGAGCGGCGGTGATCACCGCCGCTCCTCCCCTGGCCCGACTCCCGCTGTGACTGAATACAGCGGGAGCGAGCCTCCGGCGGCGCGCGTGCGCCGCCGAGAGAGGGGAAAGTCTGCGTCTATGTCGCCAGGCGTTATCGAGCCACTTTGCCACAGTAGAGCTCTAGTGAGCAGCGGTAAAGTGGTTAAACTGGAAATAAAGGTCAACCTTGGTCCTTGGACAAAACTGATAAAAAACATCATTGTATTAAAGTCATGTGACTGAGACTGATACAGACAATCATGATAGCGCTAGATGTCTCATTTTTGCATTTTATACAGTTTTTAATATAGAAGAAAAAAATATTATTGGTTACTGATTAACTTTTGTTTCATAATGAAAACATCTCACATGCTTCTAACCTAAATTGAAGCAATGGTATCCTTGAAAAACCAAGTATGTGTTCACCAGGAATGATATTTGTTACCAGTAGAATAACATAATTGTCACCATAACTTACTGAGTTCTACTTTCTCATTGGTCCCCAAATCACATTCCCTAAAAGGGCTGTTGTGTCCATGCACTGTGCTGATGATGGCCAACAAGTATGAAACAGCTATACTTCACATTTCTATAGTAGCCGTGCTACAAACATCAAAGTAATGGAACAATTATAATAATAACCATAATGTGCAAAATAAACTCACGGTGCTCAACACATTCCATTATCACGTCAGTGATTTACCCTAGTTTCACACCTATGCATTTTTTTAGTGTTATTTGCAGTTTGCAGAAATTAACTACAGTCCATTTAACATGGTCTCCTATGGTACACATTCACATCTATGTGGTTTGCAGCTGGTGCGTTTTTGGAAAGGGTCGGAGACTTCAATGGAATCCCACCAGAAATGCAAGAGTTGTGTTTGTGATGCGATTTTTGATGTGTTTTGCCGTTTTTATTTTTCCGTTTAAACACTGTATATAGCTAGTTGCTAAGGAGTGGTCTGGGAAGCCGGCTGCTGCGTCCTTAACAACCAATAAGTCATCAGCTGTAAGCGGGATTCCACACTGACACCTGAATGTAAAAAACTTTCTCCCCCCCAAAAATTCTGAAAAAACAAGTGTGGGGTTCCCCCCAGGTCAATACCAGGCCTTTCAAGTCTAGTATGGATTCAGAGGGGACCCCAGATGGCAAAACAAAAGCTCCATACCAGACCCTTATCCGAGCATGGCAGGTCAGGAAAGGGAGGGGACAAGTGAGCGCTCCCCCCTCCTAAACTTTACCAGGCCGCTTGCCCTCAACATGGGGGGATGGGTGCTTTGGGACAGGGGGCGGGGGGCTCTGCCCCACCCCAAAGCACCTTGCCATATGTGGATGAGGACAAGGCCTCTTTCCCCCAACCCTGACTGGTGGTTTGGGGTCTGCGGGCAGGGGGCATATCGGAATCTGGAAGCCCCCGGTTCCCAGCCCCCATGTGAATTAGTATGGGGTACATTGTACCCCTACCTATTCACCCCAAAAAGCAGTGAAGTGTACCTATACGTAATTTTGCATAACCGGGCTGCCCTGCCGCAATATATATGCCGTGGGCAGTCCAGAAGTAGTTAAAGTGGTTGTAAAGGCACAAGCTTTCTTATCTTCATACATTCATTCTATGCATTCATTCTATGCATGGAGGTAAAAAACCTTCTGTGTGCGGCAGCCTCCCCCTAATACTTACCTGACCCCCTCTCGATCCAGCGATGTCCACAAGAGTCTTGTCTCTCCGAGGACTCCTGATCATCATCATCAAATGCCAAAGGAAGAACACAAGCTGCAATTGTATTGATTGTGTATTGATACCTTCTCATGTGTGTGAGATCCTCTATTTCAGGGGTCTTCAAACTATGGCCCTCCAGTTATTCATGAACTACAATTCCCATCATGCCTAGTCATGTCTGTGATTATCAGAGTTTTACAATGCCTCATGGAATGTGTAGTTCCGCAACAGCTGGAGGGCCGTAGTTTGAGGATCCCTGCTCGATTTCCTTACTGTATTCTTAGGGGGATAGTGTTAGGTGTTTTTGATTTAAAAGGACTTTGATTGAAGACACACACATTTTTATTATTTATTATATTTTTATTCTATTACTTTTCATGGGGATTTTTGGTTGTAAGAATATTTATATTTAACATGTAAAAATAGTTAGTTCATGGAAAGCATATTTAAACCTATTATTTGCATTAGTTGTGATTGCAGAATGCTTACGATCACTGCTTGCCCTATTGCTAATACATAAGGGCCAATGCTTATCTTTTATTTCAGCTGTACAATTCCTTTCCATCTCTACTCCGTTGGCTACCCGGGAGTCACAGAAAAGTTGTGCCTAACTTAGAGGAACTGCACGCCTTTATCAGAGAAACCTTCACCAACCAAAGGAACCAGCTGGATGTCAATGACCAGAGAAATTTTGTTGAGGTCTTCCTTGTCAGACAGAAGGAGGTATACATCTTTCTATATAACCTAACTGGGTCTTTAATATTTTTCGCTAACCACCCCACGTACATATACTGCGTGGTGGCGGCTCTTCTGAACAAAACCACGTACCTATACATAATTTTGTGCTTTTGGGTCTGCGGAGCACACGCACACATCCGGCTACCTGCCTTCGGTATGATTGGACACAGCGGGAGCCAATCAGCAGGTCCAGCGAAACCCGCCTATCATTCCCGGGAGAGGTAGAATGAGGGTCTGCCCTATATAAACAAGGCAGATTGCCGTTCTGTTAGTAGGGGAGACAGAGATCGTGTGTTTCTGCCAAGCAGGAACACGGATCTCTTTCTTCTCACAGCCAAAGCATCCCCCCCACCCAGTTATGCTGGATACACACTACAATTTTCTTTAGATTTTTTTCCTTTTAGATTTACCAAAACCATATAATATGAGGTCAAACCTAAACACTTTTGATTTGTTTGCAATCAGGCAGGCCCTTGCACTACATTGTTGAAGATAAAGCTAAAGGAAATCAAACAACAAAGGTTGTATAGTGTATATGCAGGGCCAGATTAACGTAGGGGCTATTGGAGCTGCAGCTCCAGGCCCCTACCTTTATATAGGCCCCGGGTTGGCCATATTCACTGTTACCGCTCTTCTGTCACTTGTAAACACAGAAGTCTGGCTTCTATGCTCGCTTCCCCAGGCAGCTCCCTCAGAACCTCCCCACACAGCACGAAGGCAGGACAAGGAGGGACAGTTGCCGATGCATGGATGTGTTTATGGGCTTCAGAGACAGCATCCCATGTTGAATTAGGCATGCTTGGCTGCACCCTTCCTCCTCTGGGTGCATGCCAAGGCACGGCCCTTAAGGCCCTTCAAAATCCTCATCGCCAAGCCCATGATGCTCTTAATCCGGCCCTGTGTATATGCACCTTTAGAAAGCACTCCCTAGGAGCACATTTAACCCTTTGATTTTAACCTATGATGTTAACCGCTTCCCTGCCAGTGTCATTAGAACAATGGCAGTGCATTTTTTTTTAGCACTGATCTCTGTATTGGTGTCACTGGTCCCCAAAAAGTATCATGGGGTGTCAGATTTTTCAACTGCAATGTCGAAGTCCCACTAAAAAACACTGATCACCGCCATTACTGGAAAAAAAATGTAAAACCTAAAAATTCCATAAAAATATGCCATAGTTTGTAGAGGCTATATCTTTTTTGCAAACCCATCAATATACGCTTATTGGGATTTTTGAATGAACAAATTTGATTTTTTACATTTTTTTTTTTTATTGGGTGTGTTTTATAGCAGAAAGTAAAAATCTGTCATGTGTTTTTTTTTTTTTTTTTCAAAATTGTCAGTCTTTTATTGTTTATAGCGCAAAAAATAAAAATGGCAGAGGTGATCAAATATCACCAAAAGAAAGCTCTATTTGTGGGGCAAAAAAGGACATCCATTTTTTTGGGGTACAGTGTCCCACAACTGGGCAATTGTCAGTTAAATATTGCAAAAAATGGCCTGGTCATGAAGGGGGGTAAACCTTCCAGAGCTGAAGTGGTTAAAAGGTGTCCTGAATGGGTGGCAACCTTATTCTAGGTGTCAGTTCGGGTCCACAGGCCTGCTTGTTCCTTTCATATTTTAAGTAAGGAACATTTGTCTACTACTGAGTACTGAATCAAGAGAATAGTGTATCTTTACTAATTAAACTATATCTACAATCATGCTACTTCTACAGGTAATGACACATCTCAGCTCTTAGTAAAGTTATCACACTTTTACCTTTATGTTAGAGAAAAGTTTATTTGAAAAACTACTAGTGTGTGGCAAGCTGTTGGTTACTGTTTCTGAATGGAACATGGAGCTCTAGTTTATAGGCAATACTGACTACACCCATTGTGAGCACTGGATGAAAAATCTATAAACAAATGTTTTTGTCTGAGTCTACATTGGAGAAATTCCCATTCACTTTCTGTCCAAGAAGTGAGTTATAATCTCCCAGCAATAGAACCCCGTAGAGGTTTCACCCTTCCCTAAATTTTTTCGAAACAAATCAAAAGCTTTGGCTGGGATTGGTCTTTAAAGCTTTTAAAGATTGTCTTTCAGTCAACTAACCTTTTTAAAGAAAACTCAGTGTAGTGCTTCTCCCGTAGGAGCCACCGGATTACTGTCCAGGTCTTCTCCAAAGGCTTTGCCCCGCAGCCAGGCACACAGGCTCAATCACACGTTTCTTCAATGACCAGTCTAGGGGTGTTTTTTTTTTTTTTTTTGCTTTTTTTGTTTTTTATTTTTGGAGAACTTGGCGAGGGTTGAGGGAATTAGGTGGGATACTCCAAAAACAAGAACCATAAACATTTGAGGACTTAGGTATTCTTTAGGGCAAACTATAACAAATTCTGTGCTCGTAGCAATCAGTAGACTTAAGCTTTGAGGTGGTAGTAGTAGTTTTAGAGCTACAAAAGCAGAGTCTCTTTAAGCAGGTTAGTTGGACAAAGCTCTTCAGGACATCAGCTTGTGTCTCCTTCAAATAGATCCAGAGATGACTTTCTCTAGCACCTGAGGAGTAGCAAAAGCACAAAGGCCCCCAAGATCTCTCAAGCATCTGTAGTCACACAAGGCCCAAGCATAGCTGGTTGCCTCCTTCCAACTTCCAAAGCGACACCTTACTCTGGTTAAACCAATCCAGAGGTTCAGCGAGCAGCCCCCCTCAGTCAGCTTTCTTTAGTTCCAGGGTCTGAGCATCCAGGCCCATCAGGTGGCCTCCCTGATCCTCACATAGGCAGACATAACAGCACATTTGCCTGAGAAGGCAGTGTGCCCTCCAGGCTGGATTAATCCTTTCTGGTAAAAGACCCTGAGCTCACAGAATATTTACAGTCTCCCAGCATGCCTTCAGAGCAGGGGCTGACTGGCAAATTTAAGCCCAGGGGGCAGGTACAATCCAGAGGCCCATGGTGCAGCGACTCGGCCCCCCTCCCACTCTCTCTCTTCCCCGCCTCCTTCTGAACCCCATTTCAGGCTGAAGCTCTATTCCAGGTACTCTCTACCCATCGGCCGAATCCGGGTTCAAAACCTGGCCAGAAGGGGGCAGTTGGGGGGAGCTGGGACAGCTCGGTTGGGGCTGGCTGGTGGAGAGTCTCCAGGGGAGCATGGAACCGGCTTCTCCTTACTCAGACAGAGTTTACACCATCCATGTTTGGCCGGGGGGGGGGGGTTTAAACCATTCATGCTGGGGGTGGTACTCTGTCCTTGTCTTCAGTAGGTCAGCAGTGGGGACTTTTTACTTCTCTTCACCAGGAATCATTTAGGCATGTCTGTGGCAGAAGCAGTGCAGCCTTTTTACAGGGCATCAGAGTGGCCCAGGGGGCATTTGCCCCCCTGCCCCCTGGCCCAGTCCTCCCCTGCTTCAGAGACAACCTTTTTGAGATAGGCCAAGGCTGCATCAATATTCATGATGTTTCTGCATAGCTCCACACCTATCATCCAGAAACTCCTCCAGTTCCGTGGATTCAAAGGAAGCTATCAGACAGACTGGCAGCAGCTGAGCACACTGAGCAGACCTGACTAGCAGAATGCAGCTGCACCGAGTACAGTGAGCAAACTATGCTTTTACCCAACAAACAATTACAGCCACATGGACTACAGTGTGGCAACTAAATTTACCTATCACAAACACAAACTAAATTCTGTCGATCTAAACCTAACACCTATCTAGGAGGGTGCTACAGTACATCAGCAATTGGTGCCTTCATGTTTTTAATGACACGTTTCCTTTAAAGAGGAAATATCAATTTTGGCAGCGGGTTTCTAAAACCTTTTAAATCAAGTTGTATACAGGTTGAAGGCTGGGGACTTCATGGCTGTATCATATGAATCTCAGGGAAAATATAATTAAATAATTCTTAACTACTGAATTTCAGGAAAAGCCAAATCCAGAGTTATATTTCAGTGATGCAAATCTGACGTCTGTTATCACGGACTTGTTCGCTGCTGGGGTGGATACAACCTCTGCTACTCTCCGATGGGGCCTTCTGTTAATGATGAAGTACCCAGAAATCCAAAGTAAGTGATTTGTTTTTGTGCTTTTTTTATGTAGGTTCCCTCCATTGAACTCAATTATCTGATGGCTTCCTTGTGACCACTCAGACCACAGGCAGTCTATATTTAGGTGCCATATATAGTACAGAGTTCATTTGGAGTTTACTTTTAAGTGCTCACTTTGACATTGCAGGGCAAGGTGCCATTGTCTCTGGAAAGGTCACTCTCTGACCCCCATATGTTAACTATACCTGTGCCCCCTCAAGGTCACTTACGCCTCTGCAGCCAGCATTGGGATTGGCTGTGGTGGTCACCTGAGGGGCAGTGACATCACTCCCCTGGTCTGGAATAGAATCCCTCAAGAACTAGTTTTGGGCAGCTCAGTAGATTGTTTTAAAGAAGAGCTGAATGCATTCCTAAATTCACAAAATATAACTGGATACTAAAAAGTATTGGTAATAATGCCAGGGGTATCCTTTGGATAGGCAGTTACTCTAGGAGAGCTGGACAGGGCCATAGAAGGTACTTAACCCATCAGCAGCATGGGTATCTGTTCCTTTGTGCAAGAAGGAAGAGGATGAGCACTGCCAGAGCCCTACAAAATGACCTCCAGCAGGCCACGGGTGTGAATGTCTCTGACCAAACAATCAGAAACAGACTTCATGAGGGTGACCTAAGGGCCCATCATCCTCTAGTGGGCCCTGTGCTCACTACCCAGCACCTTGGAGCTCGATTGGCATGTGCCATTGAATACCAGAATATGCAGGTCCTCCTCTAGCGTCCTGTGCTTTTCACAGATGAGAGCAGGTTCACCCTAAACACATGTGACAGACGTGAAAGGGTCTGAAAAAGTCATAGAGAATGTTATGCTGCCTCAGTGATGGTCTGGGGAGGCATATCCATGGAGGGGCACACAGACCTCTACAGGCTACACAATGGCACCCTGACTGCCATTAGGTATCGGGATGAAATCATTGGACCCATTGTCAGACCCTACACTGGTGCAGTGGGTCCTGGGTTCCTCCTGGTGCATGACAATGCCCGGCCTTATGTGGTGAAATTATGCAGCCAGTTCCTGCAGGATGAAGGAATTGACACTATTGAATGGCCCCCATGCTTGTCTGACCTAAATCCAATAGAGCACCTGTATGTCAGGCTGTTCAGGAGCTTAGTGATTCCCTGGTCCAGATCTGGGAGGAAATACTCCAGGACACCATCCGTTGTCTCATTAGGGGCATGCCCCAACCTTGTGAGGCACGCATACAAGCTCATAAGAACTATACAAACTACTGAGTACCATTTTGAGTTGCTGCTATACATTTTCAGCAAAATGGACTAGCCTGCTGCATCCTGATTTTCGGCGCATCTTTGAATTCAGCCCTCTGTAGGTTGATAATTTGCATTTCAAATGATATGGCATCCTTTCACTCCTAACACATTACCCAGTCCATGTCAGTATAAATATCTAGCATGATATTTTTCCCCATTGAGATCTGATGTGTTTTCAAAGTATTCCTTTAATTTTTTTTTAGCAGTGTATAAGGAGGTTTTCTATGTACAGTATGTATTTTTTTTACTATTGGTTTAACTAGATGGACTTTTCTTTATCTTACATCACGGGACACAGAGTCATATTCATTACCATATGGGTTATACGCCACCTATAGGTGATTTGACACTGTAAACCAATCAGACAATATTTCCCCTATATAACCCCTTCTACACAGAAAGTACCTCTGTTTTTTTTGCCAGTGTCTTAAAGGTGATGGTCACGGTGGAGAAGCTCTCCACATTTTTTTTAAGAAAGAAGATTATGCTACAATCCCCGATCAAAGATCTATGAATCTAAGGGGTTAGCAATCAGATCTATCCAAAAGAGTCAAAGACTAAAAGGATGGTACTTGAGCCTCGGGAAAAGGGATACGAGGTTTTGCTTGTAATGTTGTCCTTTTTAGGCACTGGACCCTGGGATCCGGACCCTTGGTAAAACCAACCCCAAAGGTGCTCCAGCAGGGTGCTCTACAGGTCCAAGGGAGTGGCCCCTCAAAAAAAGGGGTCCCAATCCTTGAAGGTTGGCAAGTGACAGAAACTCACTGTGATAGGTGAAGACTGAATTCTTATTACAAGACAGAATCCTGCGGCGGGACTGGTAAGTCCACTTTAAAAATATTTGTAAAAATATTTTTATGCACTGTTCCCGCTAAAAGATAAGATACCATGTGCCAGTTTGGATACAAATTTGCCCCCTTAGAGATGTCTGAAGTCTTTTTCCTCTCTAGGCTCATTGCGCCCTCCTCATAGTCCTCAGGCTTTTCCCTTACGTCCGCTCTTGGAGCAGGTAATGTATGCTGACTGGGATAATCCAGATAGGATTTTTGTTCCTCTCAAAAGGTTTACACTATTGTATCCTATGGAGGCAAAATTCATGAGAAAATGGAGTATACCTTCTGTGGCTGCTGCCATTTCTTCTGTTAACAAAAGTTTAACTTGTCCTGTGGATAATGCCAAGGTTTTTAAAGATCCAGCTGATAAGAAGTTGGAATCTTTGCTAAAGGCCTCCTTTGCTGCTGCAGGGTCTGTGATACAACCAGCCGTAGCAGCTATAGGAGTTTGTTAGTCTTGATAGGCCGTATTAAGCGAGTTTTAAAGACAGTTCCTTCTCAAGGAGAGTCTGTGGAAGATTTGACAGATCTTCCTCGCACTTTGTGTTTTGCAGCGGATGCTCTTAAAGACTCCATACAACAAATGTCACGGTTTGCTCTTTTAAAAGTGCATATGCGCAGAATCCTGTGGCTAAAATGCTGGTCTGCGGAACTACAGTGTAAAAAGTTGCTGGCTGGCTTTCCCTTTCATGGAGAATGCCTATTTGGTGATCATCTGGATAAATATATCCAAAAGATCCAATTGGGTGGGGGGAAGGCTGCTACTGTTCTCGAAGGTCTGGGTACAAATAATTCAGGACAACTGGGTTATTTCCACTATCTCGCAGGGCTATAAACTGGAATTTCAGATGTTCCCACATCCTCGGTTTGTAAAATAAAACATAACTGCAGATCCTCTAAAAAGAAGATCTCTTTTTTTCATTCAGAGGTTTTTACTCAAACCTTTTCATAGTCCCAGCCAAACTGAGACATGAGCCCTCTTCTGGATCTCAAAGCTCTGAACCAGTTTATAAACATTCTTAGTTTCCGAATTGAGTCAATTCCCTCAGTCGTGGCCTCCCTGCAGGGAGAGGGATTTCCAGCAACCATAGACATAAAGGATGCATACCTTCACATGCCTACTTTTCAGGCCCATCAAAGGTTTTTACACTTTGCAGTAGAAAACCGTCATTTTCAGTTTGTAGTCCTGCCTTTTGGGTTGGCTGGGCTCCAAGAGTGTTCACAAAGATCCTAGATTCAGTATTGGCCACTCTAAAGTCTCAAGGGATATCAGTGATAGGATATCTAGATGATCTATTACTAATAGATCGATTGGCTTCGGCTCTAAGCCGGAATGTTTTCCAGACAGTTCAGTTCTTAGAACATCTAGGCTGGATTCTGAACTTGGCAGCATTACAGCCGGTCCAGCGTCTGGAATATCTGGGTTTCCTTGTAGACACAATGCAGCAGGCAAAGATATTCATGCCATCAAGAAAGGTCACAGACCTGAAGGATCTGGTTAGTTCTGTGAGAAGGCAAAAGTATCCTTCGGTACGTCTTTGCATGAGGTTATTAGGGAAGATGGTGTCCTCATTCAGAGCAGTTCCCTATGCTCATGTCCATGCTAGACCTTTACAGAACAAAATTCTGTCAGCATGGACCAGAAAGGTCCAGTCCCTGGGGTAAAAAAGAGTCTTCCCATCAATGTCCTTAAAAACCGAGCAGTTTGCTGGGCTTTAAAGTACTGGAGGCCTAGACTTCGAGGTTACCCTGTAGGGGTACAATCTGACAATGCCACAGCTCTGGCTTATTTCAACCATCCATCAGGGAGACACCAAAAGTCAGTCAGCCCAGAAGGAGGTGGATATCATCCTATCCTGGGCAGAAAAATTTGCTCCATGCCTATCAGCGGTTTTTATTCCAGGAATAGAAAATTGTCAGGCAGACTTTTCTAGTCGTCAACAGATGTTTCCAGGAGAATGGTCCCTACACCCCGAGATCTTTGCATTGATCTGCCAATGCAGTATGGGTCCCAGATGTAGATCTGTTGGCATCCAGGTTCAACAAGTTGAAGAGATTTGTGCCCAGGACCAGGCATCCACTCGCAGTCGTAGTCGAGTAGATGCCTTGGTGACTCCTTGGGAGGAGTCTTCCCTGATCTATGCCTTTCCTCCAGTTCAGCTGCTGCCGCGTCTGTTATGCAGAATCCAGCTATAGGGGAAACCAGTAATCGTGGTAGCTCTAGCATTGCCGAGGAGGTTTTGGTATGCACAAATTCAAAAATTGGCAGTGGCAAGACCTTGAGTTCTTCCACTGCATCTGGACGTGCTCTCTCAAGCACTTATATTCCACCCTGCTTTACAGTCTCTAAATTTGATGGCTTGGCTATTGAAGCCTTGATTTTGAAAGAGTGGGGTATATCTGGCCCTGCAGTTTCTACCCTGATAAATGCTAGAAAACCAGTCTCTAGAGGCATTTATTACAGTATAGTAAGTCTAGAAATCTTACATTACCTGGTGTGAGGCCAGGAAATGGCATCCCCGCAAATATATTTTCGGGAGACGTCTAGCCTTCTTGCAAGTAGGGGTAGATATGAAATTAGCCTTAGGCACTACTAAGGGTAAAATTTCAGCCTTATCCATTTCCTTGGTTCAAACCTTCGTTCAAGGGGTATTATGTATGCTTCCACCAGTGAAGCCACCATTGTGTCCTTGGGATCTAAATTTTTAGAGAAACAGCCTTTTGAGCCCATGGGGCATTTTCCCCTGGTTCTTTTGACCAGAAAATTGGTCTTTTTGATTGCCATAACTTGAGTCAGAAGAGTATTGGAACTAGCAGCTATTTCTTGTAAAGAGCCATTCTTGATTTTACATCAAGAATAGGGTGATTCTACCTCCACACCCAGGTTTTTTTGCCCAAGGTGGTGTCCTCTTTTCATTTGAATCAGGACATTATACCGCCTTCCTTTATTCCTAATCCTCAAACAGCGGAGGAAAAGTTATTATAATCTCTTGATGTAGTACTTGCATTTAAGATTTACTTGAAAAGATCAGCTCAGATTCTAAAGACCAACTTTTTGTTCGTGCTGCTAGAAGGGGCCAGGAAAGGGCAGGCAGCATCTAAATCTATGATTTCTTAATGGATTTGCCAGATTATTATCCAGGCATACCGTTTGAAAGGGAAGGTTCCCCCTTTTCCAGTAAAGTCACACTCTACCAGAAGAGTAGGTGCCTCTTAGGCAGTTCGCCATCAAGCTTCTATGGCTCAGATTTGCAAGGCCACGACTTGATCGTCGGTGCATACATGCACTAGATTCCACCAAGTGGATGTTAGGACCCAGAAGGAGTCGGCATTTGGCCTCAGGGTTCTGCAGCAAGCTATGTAGATCGTTTGTGGTCTGATGGAGGTATTTTTTTGGTGCCCCCCTCCCCTCAAGTGCATTGCTATGGGATGTCCCATATGGTAATGAATATGGCTCTGTGTCCCGTGATGCACGATAAAGAAATATGGATTTTTCCTACAGCTTACCTCTAAAATCCATTTCTTGGAGTACATCACAGGACACAGAGGTCCCTACCCTTTTTATGGGATATTTATTGCTTGCTACAAAACTGAGGTACTTCCTGTGTAGGAGAGCTTATATAGGGGGACTTTCTGTCTGATTGGTTGCCAGTGTCCATTCACCAATAAGTGGCGTATCACACATATGGTAATGATGAATATGGCTCTGTGTCTCGTGATGTACTCCAAGAAATGGATTTTACTGGTAAGCTGTAGGAAAATTCCATATATTTCAACTTGACTAACTTTTCAACTATGTGACAATACTCAGACCTAGCCAATGGCTAATGGGCCTGGACACTTTCACAGTGGAGCAGGTTACATGCTCCACCTTACCCCAAAGTGCTAGGTGTTTATGAAAAAAAAAGGAAGTTATGTGATGCGATAAAGCTTGTTTCACTCCGCCCACTGCCGCACTGCTCTGAATTGCAAAATGGACTATTGCTTGCATACAAACTGCTGCAGTTTGTGTGTGGGCAAGTGTGAACAGGCGCTTAGAAAGTAATTTCTCAACAATGCTATAGATGTGAATAGGGGTTTGTTTTAAAGCCCTAATATTTAAGCGTAGTATCCAATAGCACCAATTAGAATACATTTTTCCAAAGTAAAACCAGTGTGAGATGAATTCTGATTATAATGGGGTACTGCACCTAATGAAACACTGTCCCCTTCGCCTTTGCATCCCAACTCCCATATGCTTACCTTGCCATCGTTCCTTCTCAACTCCTTGCTCCTCTGCAGCCAGCATTGAGATCAGCTGTGTAGGTGACCCAGAGGGACAGTGATGCCACTCCTCTGGTCGTGTGACAGTGCCCAGGCCTAGCGACTGGCTGGTAGGCCCTGCCACTGTCACAGGGCAGCAGGTCACATGCTCATCCATACCCCAAAGTGCTAAGTATTAACAAGCAGCAAAATATTTTACATATTCTTGACATGTAAAAAAGGCTTTGTACAATCTTTACTCACCTCTCTAGCTGCTTGTATTGTAAAGTAATTAATTCTCCAAGATCACAACAGCTCTAAAGTCAGTTTCCAATTGACTGCAAAGATTCTGCTGCAACAGAAAAAAAAACAAATCTGATTTCAGTTTTTCTGTTGTAAACTTTACAAATGAATTTCTCCACAATGCCTATAGCTAGATAGATTAACAAGGCTAATTATAAAATAAAATGCTTTTACTGTCTGTTTAGAATATGTAAACACTATAGTGTGCATTGCCTGAGTACAGCTTCACTTTAAAAGTGAATCTGCTTAATGTATAGTGTCGGATTTTAGGTGACCTCTGACACAAGATGACCAGACAAAGTGAGAATATCTTCGGAAGAGGACAGATGTAAATTTTTTTATGAACATAACTGCACAATTATACAAATAAAGGCCTAATGGAGAGATGTTTGCATAAGCCAAATCAGAATTGTTTTTTTAATTTTTCATTAAAGTTGCAAGGTCCAGGATTGATTTCTTTATATGTGCTTTACTACTTATTGACTTTGCTCTGCTCTCTGGTAGTTGCCTGCAATCCATCATCAGTGCAACATTGGTACTGCCAGCCAAGTGTTTATACATGTAACATTCCTTCTGCTGTTTCTTTTCATTTATAACCATCCCCGAGGAAGAGGAAGTTGAGTTTGAAAGGTGTTGGCTTCCTATAAACCTTCAATAAATATTCCACCCTACTGGAAAGTTTGATGCTTCTTTCTCTTGTCTTCCTCAGTCTTTTAAAATATGATATGGGCTTTGTCCCTTTTTGAGAAGAGTGCCCTATTCTTGTATTTGTTCTCACTACTCACTGAGACCTTGACGGAAGCAAGTATACATATTGGCTGCTCTGACAGTGAACATGTTCTGGGTCAGTGATGCTTTGGGTACTAAAATAATGATGAGGATGACAGCCCTGGAACCTGCACATTTTAAAACACATTAGCAGTAGCATGCACAACACATTTATCCCAGAAATGTTGTTTAATGAACTATATAATTAGACAATATAGCAAAACTTTTAATAAGAGCCTTTATGTCTATATCCCAATGACAGAAAATGTCCAGAATGAAATTGAAAAAGTCATTGGTTCCGGGGAACCTCAGGTGATGCATAGAAAACATATGCCTTATACGGATGCCGTCATCCATGAAATCCAAAGGTTTGGTAACATTGTACCATTGAATATTCCACATGCCACGACTCAAGATGTGACTTTTAAAGGATTCTTTATACCCAAAGTGAGTATCACATTTTGTCTTTTGAATAATATATAAACTGAGCAAATTTTAAATGCATTGGTTTAAAAATTCTGGGTATAAAAAATAAATTTTATACAAACAGATATTTGCTTTCTAGGTCTTGGCCTATTTTAGAATGACAGGGGACCATTGATTTTTTGCAGTAACCTGTGTATGGGACCAAATTAAAATGTTAAATGGTCCAATTAAAGCCACCAAACCTGCTGCTGAAAAGGCTTGAGCTTACAATCACACTGGAAAAAATAACATTAACCACTTCTGGACCAGAAGATTTTGCTGCTTAATGACCAGGCCCTATTTTACGATTCGGCACTGCTTTATTTTAACGGACAATTGCGCGGTCGCGCGATGCTGTACCCAAACGAAATTGACGTCTTTTTTTCCCCACAAATAGAGCTTTCTTTTGGTGGTATTTGATCCCCTGTGCAATTTTTTTTTTTTGGGCTTCAAACAAAAGAACAGCGACAATTTTGAAAAAAAAAAAAACAATATTTTTCACTTTCTGCTATATAACATTGCAAAAAAAAAATAAAAAATATAATTTTTTAACATTTTAGGCCAATTTGTTTTCTGCTACATATTGTTGGTAAAAAAATCACAATAAGCGTATTTTGATTGGTTTGCGATCTGTGATTTTTTGCGGGACTGCGACATTGCGGCGGACAGATCGGACCCCTAACTGACATTTTTGACACTTTTGGGGGTACCAGTGACATTACTACAGTAATCAGTGCTAAAAATATGCACTATTACTGTAATAATGCCATTGGCAGGGAAGGGGTTAATGCTATTGTGTTTACATCAGCCGGCCGTCCTCTGTCAGCGCGGAGAGATCGCAGGTGTCAGACGGCAATCGGAGCTGCCTGACACCCGCACTGGCATCCCCGCTGACAATCGGGGACGGGAGCATGCCTCCGGCGGCTTGGACTAGCCCCCTAGTGGCCTCCCAAGCAAATGACGTTTATTAATGTGATTTTGCCTGGGAGAGCCACACTGCCGACGTAAAAAGGCAGTGCAGCGACGGGATGTGGTTAAATCCCAGTTCACAGGCGCATGTGCAGAGCGCTCGAGAATAGCCTCTTAATCTCGAAGGCTCTGTCCAGCCCCAGACCATCCAGCTCCATCGCCGCCGCAAACAGAGCTGCAACCTACCCCTGTCCGTCTCACCTGAAAACACCAGGGATCACCCCAATGTCATCGGGGTTGGTCCGACGGGACATCACACGTGTCCCCGAATTCAGAGCGGATTCGGCCAGTCACTCCAAGATGGTGCCGAGCTCGCAGCTTGAATGGGAGGACAGGATGGAGGGGATAGAGGAAAGTACAGTCGAGGGTTTCAATACCTCTCCACACCAAGGCACAGCTCCAGTGAGTACCCCTCTCCCTAATGTCCTCCGCTTCCACGGAATCTCTCATAGAGAGATTTATGGGGGACAGGCTCCACACTCCATTACGGGGCCTAGTGGAGAGCCCCGTCATGTCTAACATCCCTGGACTCACACCCCCAGGGACACCCATGGACTGCAACTTCCTCATGAATGCATTTTCTAAAATGTTGTCTGAGGGCCTAGCACAAACGGCCTCTCAGATTACACATGTTTTACAAACTGACCTCCAGAACCTTGGTTCTAGGATGGAAATTATAGAGACTAAATTGGACCAAATGATTTCAAGAACCAACCAACACACAGACCATATTCAGGAACTACAGGAATGCCTGGACTTGGCCATTTCCAAAATCGACGATCTGGAGAATCGCTCCAGGCGTTATAACTTTCGCATCAGAGCCCTCCCTGAGTCTATCCAGGATGCTCATGCAGCGGTGCAGGGCTTCCTTACTGAACTTATTCCCAATATTCCAGAGCACCACCTTGAGTTGGACAGGGCATGCAGACCCCCTCCATGCCCCAAGAAAGGATAATCTTTCAAATGATATTGTGGTCAAACCACACTTTTACAGGGTGAAGGAGGAGGTCATGCGTCTGGCCAGAAAAGAAAGAGGGGGGTTAAACCTGGCGCACAACTAGGGAAATGAGTGTCCAAAAACTTCCACAAGCTCCAATACAGACATATGCTACTTAAATGACACAGTAGCCTAAAGATATTAAATTGAATTAGAAGAGTCCATAAAAAGTCCATGTACATACTTCTCCATATGCTACACTCCGCAGGCTGCTCTGTAAGCAAGTAGAAGGGACTTGTGGCGAACTGTAAGAGGAAAAACAGGCGCCACACTAAGTGCAGTATATCTGGATAAACGTTTAATAGACCAAATAGAAAGGTACTCACAAACGATGATATAAAAACAGTATATCAGTGGTAAAGGAAATGGTAATCCCAGTGTCCAAATTCAGGATGGCACAAGCGGTCTCAAAGCATCGGGCTGTAACGAGTGGAGGATCGATACTTCCCGTCTACTGGGGACACAGCGCTGGCCGCTCTGACGTCACTTCCGGGATACGTACTGGCGCCGGCGACGCGTTGTCGGAGCATGCGCTCCTTCCTCAGGCCGATAATGCGCCATTTTGCTCAAGGGCTTAAGTAGACCAGGAGGCAGAGCCAGCTGGGTCCTAAAGAGTGCCAATAATCCTCACTCAAGAGGAACCCGCTGTGATACTGAACAGGGGCAGTGTACATTATGAAAAGAAACCAGAGCAGTAGTCAAATATATAGTAACAAGAAATCTGTTACAACTAGTTCTCAACAAAATAAGAAATTTTGGAATAAATGGGAATAGGAATTAATGTGAAAATAAATAAGAATAAAAATAAAAATAAGAATAAAATAAATAATAATATAAATAATAAGGAAAATAATAATGATAATAATGGTTGGAGAAAATAAAAAATAAAAAAATATAAGAAAAAATGAAAAATTGAAAAAAAGGAATAATGAGAAAATAAAAATAAAACTAAAAATAATAAAATAAAATAATATAATAAAATAATAATAAACAATTAAAAAATGCTAAAATTAAATTATACAAGTTTAAAATGCACATTGTATATGTATACATCCACATATTGTCATAATACAATGATATAATAATAATAATAATAAAACCGTAAATATATGTATGGTATCATTATACTAAAGAATATCATTATTCTTTTTAAAAAATGTTTTTCTATATATATAAAAATATATATAAAAAAATATAAAAATATATATATATATATATAAAAGACACCGTAGAAAAGAGGATAAAATCATCTAAAAGACCATCAGCCAATATAACCGTCCACTAATGTATCCTATTCTGGCTCCATACATAATTGTTATAAAAGGGTATAAACAAGGTGGTGGGGCATTACTCTCAGATGTCCAATCCAAAATTATTGGATGGAGTCATATGAGAGTGTTAGTCTCAATTTCTTCGTTCAAACCACCCGGCACTAAAGTGTCCAAAGTATATATCCAATAGGCCTCCCTTTGGCATAATCTCTTAAAACGTTCTGGAGGCGCCAAAGTAGCAGGTATGGACTCGATAATCCACACCCTGAGGCCGAGAGACAGGTGTTCATGATGCAGCAGGAAGTGGCGTGGGACACTGTGCTTATCATTACCAGCCTCCACAAACCTGCGATGCTCACCGAATCTCTTCCTCAGGGTGCGGATTGTCCTTCCTACATAAAACAGCCCACACGGGCATGTGAGGCAATAAACAACAAACTCTGTGGAGCAATTGTAAAACTGTGTCAATGGGTATGTTTTTCCTTTTGCTAAAAACTTTTTCTGTCCATGAGTAACGTGTTTACAAGTCAGACACAATTTTTTGCGGCATTGGAACATTCCAATAAGTGGGATCAAACAAGGTCTCTCTAAAGATGATATAGGGGGACCCTTCAACTTACTGGGTGCCACCATGCTCTTAATGTTCCTTGCTCTTCTGTAAGTGACCTTGGGTTTGGGGGGTAGATTCTCCCTCAGATGGGGGTCTTCCAGTAAGATTGGCCAATGCTTGACCAGAATTTTCTCCATTTTTTTAAACTTAGTGTGAAATTGAGTCACAAATCTGGGTATAATAGCTTCTGTATCGGGTTTTACCTTTTTAATACTTTCGTGGCCGGCCCTTATTAACCATGCTCATAACATCTATTTGGCCGGCCACGAAAGTATTAAAAAGGTAAAACCCGATACAGAAGCTATTATACCCAGATTTGTGACTCAATTTCACACTAAGTTTAAAAAAATGGAGAAAATTCTGGTCAAGCATTGGCCAATCTTACTGGAAGACCCCCATCTGAGGGAGAATCTACCCCCCAAACCCAAGGTCACTTACAGAAGAGCAAGGAACATTAAGAGCATGGTGGCACCCAGTAAGTTGAAGGGTCCCCCTATATCATCTTTAGAGAGACCTTGTTTGATCCCACTTATTGGAATGTTCCAATGCCGCAAAAAATTGTGTCTGACTTGTAAACACGTTACTCATGGACAGAAAAAGTTTTTAGCAAAAGGAAAAACATACCCATTGACACAGTTTTACAATTGCTCCACAGAGTTTGTTGTTTATTGCCTCACATGCCCGTGTGGGCTGTTTTATGTAGGAAGGACAATCCGCACCCTGAGGAAGAGATTCGGTGAGCATCGCAGGTTTGTGGAGGCTGGTAATGATAAGCACAGTGTCCCACGCCACTTCCTGCTGCATCATGAACACCTGTCTCTCGGCCTCAGGGTGTGGATTATCGAGTCCATACCTGCTACTTTGGCGCCTGCAGAACGTTTTAAGAGATTATGCCAAAGGGAGGCCTATTGGATATATACTTTGGACACTTTAGTGCCGGGTGGTTTGAACGAAGAAATTGAGACTAACACTCTCATATGACTCCATCCAATAATTTTGGATTGGACATCTGAGAGTAATGCCCCACCACCTTGTTTATACCCTTTTATAACAATTATGTATGGAGCCAGAATAGGATACATTAGTGGACGGTTATATTGGCTGATGGTCTTTTAGATGATTTTATCCTCTTTTCTACGGTGTCTTTTATATATATATATATATTTTTATATTTTTTTTATATATATTTTTATATATATAGAAAAACATTTTTTAAAAAGAATAATGATATTCTTTAGTATAATGATACCATACATATATTTACGGTTTTATTATTATTATTATTATATCATTGTATTATGACAATATGTGGATGTATACATATACAATGTGCATTTTAAACTTGTATAATTTAATTTTAGCATTTTTTAATTTTTTATTATTATTTTATTATATTATTTTATTTTATTATTTTTAGTTTTATTTTTATTTTCTCATTATTCCTTTTTTTCAATTTTTCATTTTTTCTTATATTTTTTTATTTTTTATTTTCTCCAACCATTATTATCATTATTATTTTCCTTATTATTTATATTATTATTTATTTTATTCTTATTTTTATTTTTATTCTTATTTATTTTCACATTAATTCCTATTCCCAGTTATTCCAAAATTTCTTATTTTGTTGAGAACTAGTTGTAACAGATTTCTTGTTACTATATATTTGACTACTGCTCTGGTTTCTTTTCATAATGTACACTGCCCCTGTTCAGTATCACAGCGGGTTCCTCTTGAGTGAGGATTATTGGCACTCTTTAGGACCCAGCTGGCTCTGCCTCCTGGTCTACTTAAGCCCTTGAGCAAAATGGCGCATTATCGGCCTGAGGAAGGAGCGCATGCTCCGACAACGCGTCGCCGGCGCCAGTACGTATCCCGGAAGTGACGTCAGAGCGGCCAGCGCTGTTTTATCCCAGTAGACGGGAAGTATCGATCCTCCACTCGTTACAGCCCGATGCTTTGAGACCGCTTGTGCCATCCTGAATTTGGACACTGGGATTACCATTTCCTTTACCACTGATATGCTGTTTTTATATCATCGTTTGTGAGTACCTTTCTATTTGGTCTATTAAACGTTTATCCAGATATACTGCACTTAGTGTGGCGCCTGTTTTTCCTCTTACATGCGTCTGGCCAGGAGCTCTGACCAGCTTTCCATTCAAGGTCATCCGGTCCAGATTTTTGCAGACTTATCCCCAATGACGATCCAGAAAAGGAGATTCCCTTAAGCCTCTTCTACATGTTTTATCACAAAAAGCTATCAAATACTCGTAATCATTTCCATTTTGTCTGCCCTTCTCCTTTAAAACCAAAACATATGGCTTCTCAACTTTTCAGGAAGGTGAAAGGATCCTCCTACAACTGGGCCTAATATCTTTGGATCATCAGCCCGTCTCTAATCCCCAGAACTCGGCCTCTTCCAAGCGTCCATCTCCCCCTAGACCAATTACCCCAGTATGGCAAAATAAACAGTCGAAGAGAACCAAGGACTCTCACGTCATCTGAATTGCCCTGCTCTGGAAAAGATTTTCATCTGTCTCTTCGTGGTCGGGTCATCCTTGGGTCCACTTAGGACTTTGGTCCCTATGGTCCCTGGAGTTAACTGACTGGTTATGGTTCTTCCACATTCTATTTCTGTTACAGGTTGTTGAGACATCCATAGGTCACATTTGGCTTTCATTTAATACTGTTTGTTGCTCTTTCTAATCCCAATGCTTCATGCTTATCTGGTCTTCCTTTTGGGGTGGGGGGACAATGGGACCTGTTATTTGGGTCCTTTGCCATCCCTCCCTCCCACGGAATGCTCTTTTGTGAACATGTTCCTAATGGTTATCATTCTTAGTCATGTTTCCTGTGGTCAACATCGGGGATTACCCTGGTAGGTCTGGCTCGGCACTTCCCTTACTTGCTTGCTTTTTGCTCTAACGGTTATGCCTGGGCCTGGGGCAGACACGGGCACCTTTCCGCTTAGGGGGGTGCTCTCCTCTGTCTGGGGTTTAGGACTTTACCTCATGGAGAGGAGTTTCCCCTTCCTATTTACCACTAGCTGGTTTGGGGGGTTGAATGTTATATGTTTTATATTGGAGTTTGGTTTGGGACAAAAGCTTTGACCCCGTGTGGTGTATGTTGATCCACGCGGAGTCAGATGTGAGTCTGCTTGTTATGCAGACATATATTTCTATGTGTAACACGGGATCAGGCTGGCCTGTCTCGGTTTCTGTTGACGAAGGGGATCCCCTGGCTATTTTGATACGGGGGCCCCTGAGGTCCCACCCTTCTCCTGTTTTTCTCTTTCTTTTTCTATCTTTTCACTTCTTTCTATTCCTTCCTCAGGTATCGGAGTGAAGCTTCTTTTGCATGGTATACTTATGCTGGTATACGTGAATACGCACTCAGTAGATGGGTCGCCAACTTTTTCGTGGGTACAGGTAGGTCAATGTGTCATAGTGCTTATACCACTCTTCTGGACATATGGCTGTAAGTAAGAACTCCCTTAAGCCTATACAGATGGCTTCCATAATGTCCAGGGTCTGAACCAGTGTTGCCAACCCCCCGGAGGGAAATTTACTGGCAGAACGTCCAAAATTTACGGACAGCACCAATTTTTTACGGACACTGAAAAAAGTACCTAAAATAACAATTTTCAGTGCTAAACCGTGTAAATATCAATATTTTAACTATAAACATATAGCTAGTGCTATTAGCAATGTGTTCAAGTTAAACAAAAGTAAAAAAACATATTTCTCAAATTTACATGAAGGTTGGGTTACCATAACCCAGCCAGCACAGAGTTCCCCCTTACATCAGAGTCTGCAGACTCTGGTCAGACACGATACAGGAGGTGGTCAGACACTGCGGACATGGTACAGGAGGTGGGCAGACACTGCGGACATGGTAAAGGAGGTGGGCAGACACTGCGGACATGGTAAAGGAGGTGGGCACTGGGCAGACACTGTGGACATGGTAAAGGAGGTGGGCACTGGGCAGACACTGCGGACATGGTAAAGGAGGTGGGCAGACACTGCGGACATGGTAAAGGAGGTGGGCAGACACTGCGGACATGGTAAAGGAGGTGGGCACTGAGCAGACACTGCGGACATGGTAAAGGGGGTGGGCAGACACTGCGGACATGGTAAAGGAGGTGGGCAGACACTGCGGACATGGTAAAGGAGGTGGGCAGACACTGCAGACATGGTAAAGGAGGTGGGCACTGGGCAGACACTGCAGACATGGTAAAGGAGGTGGGCAGACACTGCGGTCATGGCACAGGAGGTGGTCAGAGACTGCGGTCATGGCACAGGAGGTGGTCAGAGACTGCGGTCATGGCACAGGAGGTGGTCAGAGACTGCGGTCATGGCACAGGAGGTGGTCAGAGACTGCGGTCATGGCACAGGAGGTGGTCAGAGACGGCGGTCATGGCACAGGGGGTGGTCAGAGACTGTGGACATGGTACAGGGGGTGGTCAGAGACTGCGGAAATGGTACAGGGGGTGGTCAGAGACTGCGGACATGGTACAGGGGGTGGTCAGAGACTGCGGAAATGGTACAGGGGGTGGTCAGAGACTGCGGAAATGGTACAGGGGGTGGTCAGAGACTGCGGAAATGGTACAGGGGGTGGTCAGAGACTGCGGACATGGTACAGGGGGTGGTCAGAGACTGCGGAAATGGTACAGGGGGTGGTCAGAGACTGCAGACATGGTACAGGGGGTGGTCAGAGACTGCGTGGACAATGGAAGTGCCCTCCTCACCCCCTCAAAGTATTTTCTTCCTCTGTCCCCCTTACCTTAGCTCTTCACATCAGTGTCCTCCTCCTAAGTCCCCTTCACCTCTCCATAGCCATATCAGTGACATTACTGCAGAGTGAAGCTGTGTGACTCTGCCTGTGGAGAAGTGAAGGGGGCACAGGAGCAGGACACTGATGTCCTCTGCCCCCTGACTCATCTCTCTACTACTTCAGTGACAGTCTGCGCTGCTACTGCTAGCTGAGTGTCTGAGCCTCGGTGGCTCAGAACCCCACTCACCAGACCAGTCCTCCTGCTCTTCTGTGTGCTCTCTCTGCGGCTCTGCCTCTGCTGTCACAGCCTGTCTGCTCTGTCCACTCCACTCCACCATGCGTCCGTCCGTCCAGCAGCATCTTCTAGAGTTCTAGTGTCCACACTCCACAGCTGCGCTGCAGCACAGGCTCCACTCCATACTGCTGGCGCGGCGCCTGGCAGCCGGCGGGAAAATTTAAATGACGGCGGGGGCGGAGGCAGGGGCGGGCGCAGGCAGGCACTCGCAGGACACCGGCGATGATCATCATCCAGTGCGAGTCTACATCTCTCTGCGAGTGCGAGAGAGCTCGGGGATCTCCGGAACTGCGCGCCGCGCACGCGCAGTTCTGCCAGTGCCGCCGCCGCTGTAGATTTACGGGCACTTTTCTCCTGCTACGGGCATTTACGGGCAGGAGAAAAGTGCCCTGATTTTACGGGCTGTCCGTAAATCTACGGGCGGTTGGCAACACTGGTCTGAACTCCCCAATTAACTGATGGAAATATTTCCAGTATGCCCATTCCCAGCGTCTGGATGTACTCTTACTCCAAGAAACCCATTTCCCCAAAAATTTACTCCCAAATGTATTCATTCCACATTTCCCCAATTCTTCCTAGCCAACGTGGAGAATAAAATCAAGGGAGTAGGCATCTTTTTTTCTAAATGGTTGGGCTTCTCTGCTACTAATGAAATTAAAGATCCAGAGGGCTGGTTCTTGCTAGTCTCAGAAACTTTATAGGGGTCCTTGTTCACCTTTGTGTCGTATTACGTCCCCAATAAGGGCCAGTCACAATTTTTTGCCTCTATGTTTTCTAAGCTATCTCCTCACCTGGTGGGGAAAATCTTCTTTGGAGGGGACTCAAACATTTCCCTGGATCAAATGCTGGACAAATCTGGTCATAAACATGCACGAGTGCTAAAACCTCCCAAGCAGAGTTTGAAAATAGGAAAGCTGGTCCACTCCTTTGGATTAATAGACATCTGCAGAGAACTTAATCCCTCTTCCAAGGATTATACGCACTTTTCTGCGCCTCATGGAACGTTTGCGCGGATAGACCACATTTTATTGACGGCTGTGGATGCTCTCTTGTCCATCGGGTGCTTATCAGGTACTCCCCAGTGTCTGACCACTCAATGGTTTTTTTTCCAAATTGATGCACGCCAGGAACCGTTGGCACCTGAATGAATCACTACTCAGCAATCCCTCTCTCTGCACTTTAATGGAGAAAGACATTGCTGATTATTTCCAAATTAATGATGTTGGGGGTATTTCTCCTGGGACACTTTGGGCAGCTCGCAAAGCTGTTATTCATGGTAAGTTTATCAAACTGGCCACCAAACTTAAAAGAGAGTCACGGGTGGAAATTGCTAGGCTTGAAAAGGAATTTCAGGAACTGTCTACAAAACATAAACGCAATCCGAACCCCGAATCTCAAGCGCAACTTGAAGCCACTCGTTTAGCTTTAAATATGGCCCTCACCACCCAGGCTGAAAAGAGTCTGCGGTGGTCAGGTGCTCAGTTTTACTTCCATAATGATAAAATAGGCCCTAGGCTGGCAGCCAACTTAACGCCCCGCCCACGGACTTTTGCCTTTCTGAAAATCCGCTCCTCTGTGGGTGTCTTAACACAGAACCCTCAAAAAATCATGATGGAATTTAGCACATTCTACTCAAAACTTTATAATTCCAATCTGGGTTCCTCTCGTTGTCATAGGCCACACGTTTTAGATTATATACCTCTACCTTCTCTTAAGAACACAGAGCTAGCTTGGAGTCCCCAGTTTTGGAACTGGAAGTGTTGGGAGGGATTAACCGTTTAAAGAAGGGGTCAGCCCCTTGCCCGGATGGGTTCCTGTTATTACATGATGTTTGGTACTCTGCTTACCCCGTATTTGGCTCAGTTCTTTAACTCCCTTAGGGAGGGTGCTGCCCTAGAGGCCACAACTAATACTGCCTACATTTCAGTTTCCCAAAACCCGGGAAGGATAGCTCAGATGTTAAAAATTATAGGCCGATATCCCTGATTAATAACGACCTCAAAATTTTAAATAAAATCTTAGCCAATAGGATGTCTGCATTTATAGGACGCTACATTCATAAGGATCAGGTGGGCTTTATACCCAGAAGACAGGGACCGGATCAGATACAGAGAGTGGTGGACATTATTTCACTCTTGAGGGCCAATTGGGATGGAGGGAGACCTCAGGTAGGATAATGGTAGATTGGGGTAGATGGAATATCTTGTGGCTGGGAAGGATTTACTCGGTCAAGATGAATCTCCTGCCTAGGATTTTGTATCTATTCCACTCCCTCCCGATACCAGTAAAGAAAACGAGTCTCCAAAAAATTTAAATCCAAAACGACTAACTTTATTTGGGGCGGGAAAGGCTCCTGGTGCCCAAAGAATATACTCTTAAGAAGCTGTTCACAAGGGGGTCTGGGAATCCCACTTCTATGGAAATATTATCAGACGGCACAAGTAGCTCAATTCTCTATAATTTATGCTCTGGGAAATAGACCTGATTGGGTGGACATTGAAAGGCAATCAGTCCCTAATCACACGATTATCTCGTTTGGTCACCCCCAAAACAGAGACCCGCCATAATGTCGCCCACCTTATCTTGTTCCATGGTGCTCTGCGACTATCTCTACAAACACCCGCTCCCTAACCTCAATATATAGACCGCTGTCACACCTTTTCAATAATCCTAGATCCCCCCTGGACAAGATATTAAAGCCTTCCAATGGTGAACAAACAAAGGATTGTTCCGGATTGGACACTTTATCTCCTCCCAAGGTCCGTTATCTGCCACCCATTGTCTTGGCAAACTAGGAATGCCCTAATGGGAAAGGTTCAGGCTACATCAAATTAGACACTTTTTTTTCTCACTGAATACTGGGACCGCCACTAGACCCTGTCTTACAGCCTATGAACACTGGTGTTCTTAAATCCAGGTCCAGAGGGGTGGTATCTCCCTGATCTATGCGGCACTGACAGATACCTCAGAAAAACCTCAATATGCTTTATTATGGGAAAGAGACTTAGATTTAACTTGGGAGACCAAGGAGTGGTATGCTCTCTTTAGCAGATCATTTAAGGGTATATTGAACACATCTCTGGTAAAAGCCAATGTTAAGGTCCTCACCCATTGGTATCTTGTTTCTACTCGTTTGGCTAAAATGTACCCAAATTGATACATTTCATACTGCTGGGCGCTAAAATAACTTTGGTGCGTGCATGGAAACTACCTTTGGTCTCCTTAATGGCGACGAAATGCAAAATCTCCTTGATCATGGCTCAGGAAAAGGTTGTCAGCATCTTCCTAGCAAAACAGGAAGAATTTTAGATAATCTGGGAACCTTGGTGTTCATATCTCCATCTACCACTGTAATGTGATGTTATATATCCGCTCACCTCCTACTCTGGCACCTGTCCTCTCCCCTCTCCTTGTTTTACACCTCTTCTTTTCTTCTTAGAGTTCTTTCTTCATCTCTACTGGATTCCTTGTAGTACTGATATCCTATCTTACTACAGGTCCTTGAATTGGGCTTTGTTATCCAATCTTAGGGGTCTCCCATTATAAGTTCTGTTCTATAGGCACCAGCAACCCACTCTCCTTTCGAATTTCCTATATGTGTTTCCTAATTATTATGCCATATACATATGCCATTTGGGGACCCTTGTCCCTCTAACTTTTTTTTTTGCGTTTTTTTCTTTTGTTTCTCTTCTGTGTGGACCATTTCTTTTGCCTTTTAAATTGGATATTGTGTCGCTCTTTTGTTTCACTTTTTTATTGCAACTTGTTCTTGTTGACCTTTTTTCAATAAAAATCATTGCAGGTAAATTTCCAGTTCACTTCTAGTCTATTCACGTTGTTGTCAATCAAGCCCTGATGAAGGGGTGCTCTTGGACCCCTTAAACATGTTGCCTACTTTTTGGACTGGAAACACTAAAAAACAGGCAAGTGCCTGATGAAAGGGCCTTGCATTGCGTTGGACCCTTTCCAGGAATCCTTGGTGTACTGATGACATTTATTCTCTTAATCCCCCCATCCCTCCCTGTCCCCATCCACCCCCCACCACCCCTCTGAACAAACACTCATAAAATACTGTAGGTGAACATCACCTAACCCACTATCACTAAGTCACCCCTTGTGCGCAAGAAGGCAGCAATTTTACAATGATAGTTTCTGTGATAAATTCACTTAACAGTGCAGTAAAATTTTTAAAAATGATGGTCTCTTATGTGCTCCTCTTTGGTCTTTTAAATATACCACTGAAATTATTTTGTTATACCTGTTTGATAAGTGCAAAAAAAATACTTGCTGATCCTACCAGAAATCCAGTAAGCTTGTAACTTTCTGTGCATTCTAAATGTGTTTTATCAGTTGGCATTGCTTTCAGCTCTCTTTATGAAATACCAAACATCTCCTCCCTATGTTAGGAAGAATGGGAGGTGATCTGTAAACCTAACACACTTGCTGCCCTATGGGGAAATTGCTGCAGCTTTATAGATACAGTACAGTAACTGAGCATGGTTGTCCTAGGACATGAAGTGTGTTACTGGCAGGATCAATAGGTGAAAATGCCTAAAAAAAAGCAATCACCAGATTTAAGGACTGGTAAGAAGCCATATGTTACATTTTTGTTCTTGTGTTTAGCCAAATGTTAAGCTATTTTAGAACTTGTCCAAGGAACATAAAACAATGAGCCCCTATGTTTATATCATCCCCGGTACATTTGTGTGAGGTTATGATTTAGAGATTGAAGTTGCACTAGAGATACCAGAAATACAATTTTTGTGTGTCTGCTCTGCATACATATACATAGACACATCTAATTTCTTAAGTAAAATATTCCTTCACTCAGTTTTGTTTTAGAAATGAATGCATAGGTAGTCTTCCCACTGAAAATTAAACCATGAGATGTGTACGGTATGCAAGGAAAGTAGCCTATATGGTGAGTAGGGATGAGCTCCAGACATGTGCAATTGGTTTTGGTCCGATTGTAAATTTGGGCACATTTTTGGTTATTTGGAGGTTCCGGTGTACCCAAATCTCCAAATAAAATAGTAACGCATTTCATTTAAATTCATTTAAACTGTTTAAATGTATTTGTTTTCTAACGAATTCCAAATTTTCAGTATGATTCAAATTCAGATACATCAGAATCTCCAAATTAAATAGTAACAGGTTTCATTGAAATTCGTTAAAATTTGTTTTGTTTATTCGTTTTCTATACAAATTCCAAATTTTTGGAACAATTTCATTACGGATCAATCGAAAAATGATCGACCGATTCAAATTCTGTGTGAAGAATAGCTGGTTGTTAAGGGGTGGGCTGGGAAGCTGGCTGCCGCATCCTTAACAACCAAGGACTCTTCAGCTGTCAGCGGGCTTCCCTACTGAGAGCTGAAATGTAAACAAAAGAATGCCGGAAATAGAAAATTCTGAAAAACACCGCGTGGGGTCACCCCCAATCCATATCAGGCCCTTCAGGTCTGGTATGGATTCTAAGGGGAACCCCACGCCAAAATTAAAAACAAAATCTATACTGGAACCTTTTCCGAGCATGCAGCCCAGTAGGCTAGGAGAGGGGGGGGGGGCGAGCGAGTGCTTCCACTCCTGAAATATACCAGCCCACATGTCCTCAACATGGGGAGGTGCTTTGGAGCGGGGGACTATGGTTGTGGGGGTCTGTAGGTGGGGGGCTTTTTGGATCCCGCTCCCCCATGTGAATGAGTATGGGGGACATAGTACCCCTACCCATTCTCCCAAAAAAAGTGTAAAAAGTGATAGTACACAAGTTTTTGACTATTCCTTTAGTAAAAAAAATAAAAACAATGTTCTCCAATGTAGATCCATTGTCAGTCACACTGCCCACCGCACCCGAAAAAAGAAAGAAAAAACTTCAATCCTCATTGAAGGCTCCCCTCAACCACACGTATACCAATGTTAATGATGTTAATGGATAAGTACAGAGTATACCTTGGCCACTTATGATTGACCAAATACAGTGACAGCTTCATAGTGGCATCACTCAAGTGGTTCAGACTAGGATCCAAACATGCCTGAGTTCATCCCAACTGCTAAGCAGCCCCCTTTTTTTAAACCAAACACTGCTGTAATGCCCCAGTCCTCTCCATTTTTATTTATTTGAAATCCAGTGATTCTGGAAAGCACCTGCTACTGATGCTGGAGCACAAATTGCAGCCTCCCCCCCCCCCCCCTCTCATTTTTACACATCATACTTATTGCAAAACACATACCAGTGCTGAGAAATTTATTGCAGAAACCCATCAGTTTTAGGTCTTCACCAAAAGGCCAAAGTGACACTTTTTTAAGGAAATATGAGGGCTGTTATTGCTGGCCTCCAGAAGAAAATGTTAGTTGTCTAGTTGTCTTCGAATTTAGGACACTAACCCCAAGCACACTGTAAAGGACTGTCACAAAAGTGTTTACATTTCCTACCTCTAATTGATCAGGGTCAAAATTCTCAGAAAACATTGATGCTAAAGCTTCAGCATGACAGTCTAAAATTGCAAAAAAGAGAGTTCTATAATGAGTCTCTGATTCTCACATTACCAACACAACTATTGGTGAGGCTGGGGTTAGAGAAAGTAATTTACACAATACAGGTTCTAGAAGGTTCTCCTTCTCCCTCCTACTAATCATCTGCAAAGCTGTGTGTAAATATAAAAAGATTATAGAGATCTTGTAATGATTAGTTTTGAACCTTTATCATTTGCTGGTCATTAATCAGTACTGCAGCTCAGGTCTCTGATGTGCAGATCTGACCTCATTAGATTTTTTTCAACTTTTTACAATCTTCAGCCACATCTAAAGTGGAGCCTGCAGAGGAATAGAAAGCCCTCACAGGTGCAGATATACGTGCACTAGAGGGTATGGTCACAATCAACCCGTCCCCTTACTGCATCAATTGGAAAATCAAAACTGGTGTGCTTGTAGCTGGAAAGACTATACTATTCTGGGCGCTCACGTCCATCCATGCACCGCTCCAGGGACTGGCATCCAAAATGACCTCCCGGCTCACTGGCGTCCAGCGCTGTCGCGCATGCGCAACAGCGCCCGATGTCACAGAGCCACCGACACGCACATGAAGGCTGTCTCAACGTGTGTGGCCATGTTGAAAGGCCCTGAGGTGAGGGAAACACCCCCGGGGCCTTTGCATGGAGGGGGGGGGGGGGTTTACCAAGCGGCAAATAATTATACACATGATTATGTCACAAGGAGGCATGTACATAGAGCAAACGATTACTTGATAAGTATACAAATACCAAGGTGGTAGTACATAAGCATAACTTTAGTAGATGCAGTTACATAATTTCATCAAAACAAGAAACAAACAAACCATAATTAATAATAAGTGTTACAATCAATCCTGCAAAGATAGAACCAATGCATATAGTGAGAACAACATATAAAAGGATAAGGGTAGGGAAGTGAAAATTAGGGGGATCACGGGGGGGGGGGGGAATACAGGAGAAAGGTGCTATCAGATGATGTTTCCAAAATATTGATGTGTAGATATAAAGGAATTAACAGCCACAGGGGGAATATATTGCTATTAGCAAATGGTAGTGAGAAAATAATGTACATTGGCCTCAACTATTACCCCAGAGTAAGCCTGCCAATAATCTAGTAGGCTACCATTCAATATACAATTATAAATCGCTTTAAAAACCTGCCAAAATGAAACCCTGGAAAAATGGCTTAAAATTGAAAGCCTCATTGAGTCCTGGAGCAGTAATGGGGTTTAGATCAAAAATGCTTGTTGAGGTCTCCTCCCTGTGGGCTGGGGTGGATTCGATCAAGTGCCAAAAAAGATATATGGGGAAAAATGCCATCATGGATACATATGACACTTTGAACATGGCGGTATATAGGCTGCCAAAAAGTTTGAATGGTCTTACCCATATAGAAACAGCCGCATTCACATAGCATGAGGTATGCCACCCCTGCAGTCTGGCAATTGGCAAAGTGCCTGGGGTGGAATAACCGGCCATTAGGTAGACGTAAACACCCTCTTCTATCGATATACTGACAATGTGAACAAGATCCACATGGGAAGGTGCCTAGCAATTTACATGCATCTCCCCACCTGGTACTCACTGTGCACCAACTGGTCCCCAACAGAAGTGACCCATCTGTAGGTGACCAGAGGGGCAAGGGGCACAAAGAGTCCCACAACGGGGTCCGAGGTCAATAGATGCCAATATTTGCCCAGAATACGCTTGACTTCCCTGTGTTCAGTAAAATATTTGGTGATAATTCTACGAACATCAACTTGTTGGACCTTTTTCTTAGTAAAAAGAAGATCAAGTCTAGTGTTTTGCAATGATCGTTTTTAGGCCTTTTTTTAGGCATTTGTGGCTATAGCCTCTCTCCAGTAGACGCTGTCTGAGTAGATTAGCCTCCCTGAAAAAGGCCTCATCACTGGAGCAATTGCATCTGGCTTGAAGATACCGACTGTATGGGATGGCCAGATGGGTGAAAGCGAGTGGCATGTAGGATGTTATTACCCGCCGTAGGTTTGAGAAATAATTCACATAATAGCATATCCCTATCATTTTTGGAAATAGTAACATCAAGGAAAGTGACACTGGACTCACTGAAAAACATAGTGAATCCAGGATTAAAGGTATTGCGATTCATAGTGGTGAAAAGAAAATATCATCTGTGTATCGGTACCACATAAGTATGTGGTCTGTATACATAGAGAATCGGTCATGTTGAAATTCCCCCAGGTACAGGTTGGCATATGCTGGGGCACAACAGTTCCTCTTAGCCACCCCCTGTACCTGGAGGAAATGGGTGTTGTTTAGAGTATATACATTATTTCCTCAGTCAAATAAACAAAACTCTAATTTTCCCCTGGTTGTCTTCCAGGCCAGCCCTTGAGAGATGGAGCTCCTCCCTCCAATCAAGGAACATGTTGCCCCTTTTAGACTTTTAAGTTAGTTCCTCAGGTCCATGGCCAGTTATTGTGTGTCTTCCATCCAGAAAGGATATGTTGTCTGAGGGACCGCCGGGGGGGCTCCAACTCTCAAGGGTTCCTCCCGGGGGGCAGTTTGGATGTGGATGTGAAACTCTGGGGTCTGGGAGTGAATGCTGCCTTTTCCTGGTTCCTTGGTGGTGGAGGTCAGTTTTGGGCCACAGTAATCCCTTCTTGGCAGCGGGCAGAAGGTGATGCACTCCCCCTCCCTCTGAGCACAGACTGGGACGAGAGACAGCGGTATAGTCTTCCCCTTGGCAGCTCCGGTGAGCAACATGTCCCTCTTCGACCGGATGCTGCTTGACCTGGGAATACACTTCAGGGTGGGATGAGGTCATTGGTGTTCTCTGAGAGAAAGTGGTCCAACCCCTTAAAGGCGCTGGGAGGAAGGGATGGCTGGCTGTTACTCCATGTGGACACTGCTGCAGGTGCCAGCATGAGTGTCCCACAGGTAAAAGGATGCAGGGGGATGGGTCAGAAGATTTGCCATCCACACAGGCTCCAGGGGAAGCAAGTACCAGCAGGACACAGGTAGGAACTTGGGGGGGGGGGGACCTGTGTGTCTAAGTGTGGAACAGAGCATTCTGCCTAGCGGTCTGGGGAACGGCAGGATTGTAGTGGTCTGTTTGCAGGGTATTCACCTCTATGGCTCCTGTGTTAATTTCTTAGGCAGGCTAAGCCACTTAAAGAACCCAAGCCTGATTCAAAAAAGCATTGTGCCAAATGTGGAACGAGGATGCCTTTGGATAACACAGACTTGCTTTGTAAAAGAGGCAGATACCCTTTTCGCTAACTTTTTTGGGTCTGTAAAGGAAGAAATGACCTCTACTCTAGGAGTTTAAGTAGCTGATTTTCGGCATTAAAATGTCTGCTGCTCCTATCAGTCATCTCTCTACTATACCTTCACCAAAGTCGGTAGGGTCAGGGTCTTAGGACACTGTGACACAAGGCAGTGAGCCTTGCAACCAGTGATGCTTACACAAGAAGAGCTCTCTGGCTCAAAACTTGGTCCAGGGATTTGACATTCAAGTTAAAGTCATTCAATCTGTCCTTTTCTGGAGACCTTTAGTTCGGGCTGGGGTTGGATACAGTCCTAGAGAGGATGGTGGACAGGAATAGATCCTTTCCTATCGAGAAACGAAAACCTGTCCAAAAACGTTTTTGTTCGTGGACAAAAGGAGCGATCACAAGACGAGCGTAAGGATCAACCTGAAATACACTGGGCAACGTTCTCTTTGGTTTTTCTGGCCAAACTTCAAAACAGCAATGACTACAAGATGCCAGTTGGAGGAAGACTGGCTAAATTCCTACCTCAATGGCAAAAGATAACAGCCAACGAGAACGTAATGAACATTGCTGTCAAGGGTTATGCTCTGAGTTCAAACTCTGTCCCTCCAGAGAGGTACCACTTGACAAAGCTTTCAAGGGACCCCAAAAAGGCTCAATCACTTCCCCTTCTCTTGGGAAAAATGGCGGACCAAGGAGTGCTTATTCCATTCCTAAAGAAAGAAAGGGGAAAAGGCATTTAATCTCAGGTGTTTGTAATCAAGAAGCCATCGGGGAAGTTTTGCCTAATACTAAATTTTCAATCAAGCAATCCATTACAAAAGCTTCTGCATGATCCGTGCGGTAATCGTTCCGTAGAATAACCATATGGAAACTATGGAGGAATTGATCAGCATATCTAGCGACGACTTTTCTAACTTTACTGCAACGTGGTTCAAATGGATTCGCTTTAAAGACTCAGACACCTACAAATCTGTAATGACTCCCCTTACCTGAACCTCTAACTTTTTCCTTTTGCGGCCCCGCCTTCTGGAGGCTTGGGCGCCCCTTCCTGCTGGGTGGGTGGGGGAGGAGAGAAAGCAGCTTCCCTGTTTTGCTCGCCCCTTTCACCCCTCCCCCTGTCCCTTCCTTTTCCCAAACCTCCTTCCCTAACTCCCCTCCATTTTCTGGGGTACTTTTTCCTCTATTCTCTATTCTCCCCTGTCTTTGTCTCCCTTCCCCTCTTTCCTTCTTTACTGTTCTCCCTCACTTATCCTCTTTCCTTTCCCCCTCCTCCTCGTGTTCTCTTCCGTGGCTCACCCTTGGGCTTACACCTAACCTCGTGGGCTATACCAAAGCCTCGCCATTACAAGCATTCGATACACTGCCCCTTACTGATCATATTATTCTAATATAATCGATCAAACTGGCTAACTCTTACCGCCCTCTTGTACCGTTGTGGTACATGAATCTAGATATCCACCTTTTAGCTGTTTGATTAAAGAGTTTTTACTCTTCTTGCCCTATCAATCCCTACGATCATTAATATTGTGTTTAGGCCTACTGTGTATCCCTCTTCCACTGCTTTGAAATATAGCCATCCATGCTTCTGCTCATGCATATTTCGATTGTTAATATTTCGATTGTTAATCTTCGTTTCATGTTCGTGTTACTTTTCTTGATGACATGATGCCTTGTATACTTGCCAATTTTTGTATTCTGTTCATCTTCTTTTTTCTCCGTTTTCAATAAAATGTTTATGAAAAAAAAAAAAAAAAAGCTTCCGTATGGAGTTGATTTTTTTCGGTAAAGAACATTCTTCAACCCAAAGTGTTTATTGTGACCATGGACTTGACAGATGCCTATCTCCGCATCCCCATTCAGGAAGACTCAGAGTCCCAAACTCATTTAGGATTGGCAGTGGAGATAGACAGGAAGGAACATTACTTCCAGAGCAGGGCTCTACCTTTGGGCCATCCTCATCACCAAGGATATTTACAAAGCTATTGGTGGAAGCTTTGGCCCTTCTGAGGTTGAAGTCCATGACAGTGGTTCCTTATTTGGTTTAATCTAAATGTAATATTATTTTAAAGGAATAAATTATTACACATACGCACAGACCATATGCCTAAATGGTATTATACAACCATATCCTGGCATAGATAATCTTAATGTTAATACACTCTTCAAAAAAAATTGTAATTAAGTTGCCAAAATATTAAGACATACAAAGACAAATAGTATTAACATATCTGAACATATCTAACTTATAAAGAAAGTAGTAAAAATCAAATTTTAGGCCTTGAAGAATCTCAATAAAGTTAAAAAAATACATGTTTCCCTTTTCCTTTTCAGTCAACCTTACAACCTACATAAAAAAAAAAAAAAGAGAGAGAAAGAACAAAACATTATTATTATTATTATTATTTCTAATTAATGAATAAATACTCTTCCAAAAAATATGTTGCAAATTCTAAGAAATTTCTAAAATAGTTCCACACTGCCCACATATTATTATATACATCTAATTTGCCATTTTCCCAGGATATCATCTCTTCTATGTGACTTAGAATCCATCTCAAATGCCCATTCAATCAATCGAGGGGTGCCCAATTTACGGCAGCTTCTAGATATGCAGTAACCGTGCATGCTGAAGTTAAAAAGTGGCGAAGTAAGCCTTTTTTATTCTGTTTATAGGACCCAGGCATCAGTGGTTCCTTATCTGGGAGACCTTCTGTTCGTGGGCCTCACAGAAGCACAGCTGACAAAAAAATCTTACTCAAGCTCAGCAATGGCTAAAGTCACTGGGGTGGATACGCAGTCTAGACCAGTCAAATCTTTGTTCTACCCAGAATATTTTTTTTCTAGGGTACCATCTCAGGTCAGTGGATAAGACAACAGTGCTTCCAGAAGAAAAAGTCTATAATCTCATTAGGATAATAGGTTTCTTACAGAACAACCAACCAATGTCTATCTAAGAGCTGAAGTCTTTTCTGGGCCTGATGACATTGATGATTCTGGCCATCAAGTGAGTTAAATTTCACCTAAGAACCCTACAAACCTTCCTTCTGCGGGGAGCAAGGGGGATCTAGACAGGCTTGTTCGTCTTCCTGCAGCAGTGAAGAGGACATTGTGGTGGTGAAGGAACCACACAAATTTAATTGAAGGCTTAGTCTTATCTTTTCCAATTTCTCAGAAGCTGACAATGAATGCAAGCAGATGAAGTTGGGAGGCCCCTATCTGGCAGACCAACCAGCCCATGGAAAATGGACCCCAGAGGAAGCTCATGCTTCCTCATATTGGAAGGAGCTTACAACAGTAGTCAAAGCAATCTCTTACTTTCAAGACCATTTGAGTGAACAGCATATTCTAGTCCTTTTGGCCAATTCAACTAGTCGCATGCTTGAACAAGCAAGAGGGAGCCAGAAGTCCACCCTTGATCAAGGTTTCGAATCATATATGCCTTTGGGCAGAAAAAAAATTACGATCTCTGACAACGGTTCACCTCAAAGAGGACCACAATCAAGTGGCAGATTTCTTCAGTCACTAGACGTGTCAGAGGAAGAGTGTGAGTTACACCCAGAGGTTTTCGTGGAGATCACAGGGCATTGGGGAACGCCAGAGATAGACCTGTTTGCGTCCCACAAGATTACAAAATTTTATCTTTTCTATTCGCTGAATCCATGAGATCCATCCTTGGGGATCAGCGTTTTTAAAAATCCCTGAAGTTGCAGGAAAAGTTATACAAATTCCTGCGGGAACAGACATCATTAATTCTGATCGCACCGTACTGGTCAAAGAGGTCTTGGTTTTCTCAGCTACTCTCCCTTTCAGCAGACCAACCCTGACCACTTCCTCACAGGGAATATTTGATGCAGCAGGGGCCTTTATCTGGACTCAAGCTGGAAAGTTTCAACTGGATGGCCTGACATCTGAAGACGACATCCGGAGGTCAAAGGGGCTTTCAGAGTTGGGACAACATTTCTAAGTGCCAGAAAGCCAAATACTAGAGAAATTTACAAAAAGACATGACATTTTATGTTTGGTGCATGGAAAATGGTAGATTAAAAAAAGAAACACCAATCTTTTTTACAGCAATGGGCTGATAATGGACTAGCTCTCAGTACTCAGAAAGTTCAAATATCAGCCCTGTCAATGTATCTTGAACTGACTTTGCAAAAAGACCCTCTAATCTCCAGGTTCTACAGGGCTGTGCGTAAGAACAAACCATGTAAATCTTGAAAATGCCCCACTTGGGATTTATCAGTGGTGCTTAGGGGTATCATCAAGTTCCTGTTTGAGCCATTGCAGGAGGCTTCTCGGCACCTCTTAACCTTGAGAACAGCCTTCCTGGTGGCCATCAATACAGCCCACAGAATAGGAGAAATACAGGCTCTTTCAGTCAGAGGCTTTTCTGAAGATATTGGATGACAGGGTAATTCTACAGACAGATCCATGGTTTATACTAAAGGTGGTATTGGTTTTTCACAGATCTCAAGATATAATGTTGCCATCTTTCTGCAGCTCACCTTCTAATAGTAAGGAGCACGATTTAAGTCTCCTGAATGTCAGGAGGTGTTTATTGAGATATCTGGAGGTTACAAGACAGTTTTAGGTCATCAGATGCCCTGTTTATTCTGTATGTGGGCAAAGACAAAGGAAAACATGCATCCAAGACCAAGAACACCTTAGTTAGATACTTATAGCAGGGGGGAGTACCGCGCTTTAAAGGTGCTTAGTGAAAATTATTAAATCATATAAAATATATTGTATAAAGGTGCCTCAGTGCTTCTCAATATAATGGTCCCTAATATCCATATGTGCATCCCACCATCATTAATAGAAAAATATAAAACGGTATAATCAAATATAAATAAATATTCTCCAATATACAAATAATATTGAGAAGCACTGAGGCACCTTTATACAATATATTTTATATGATTTAATAATTTTCACTAAGCACCTTTAAAGCGCGGTACTCCCCCTTGCTATAAGTATCTGCATTGTGTAGGTTACCAATAATAGTACCTGCAGCATTAAAGGAGACATATAGTAATAAATAGTGACAGCGCGAGAATTTCACCAACCCCCCTTACCTTAGTTAGATAGATTTATCTAATCATTCTGGAGTGCTTTCGAGTTTTGCAGCTTTCTCTTCCGCAAGATCTTAGGGCACACTCTACGAGGGCTTCAGCCGCTACATGGGCAGAAAAGGCTTGTGCTACCCCAGGACAAATCTACAAAGCGGAAACCTGGTCAAAGTTCTCCACCTTTGTATGATATTATCATCTGAACCTAATCTCCAGCCAGGACCAGGCTTTTGGGAGGAAAGTTCTCTAAGCGGTTGCTCTCAAGGGCTGGCCTGGAAATGACTGGGGAAAAACCGGAGTTAGACCTACCGGTAACTCTGTTTCCAGTAGTCTTCCAGGACAGCACATTCCCACCCTAAAGTATAATCTGTTATGGGGTGTTGTTGTTCTGTATGTTTTTCAGATCCATCCTTTGGTTCTCATGGGTCACTGGCCAAGAACCTGAGGGACTGCCTTTAAAATATAAAAGGGCAACATTTTTCCTGAATGGAGGGAGGAGCTCCATCTCTCAAGGGTTGTCCTGGAAAATTACTGGAAACAGAGTTGCAAGTAAGTCCAACTCCATTTTTAATTTACAGCTGCAATTTGCCCACCCCATCAGCCATAAAGTCGAGCCTGTTCATATAGGCTTAAGATCCGTGGGGCAAATCAGTAACATTGTTTCCATCTACAGTCTCATAAAAATACATTTTTTTTCCAGTTGCAATGTGCTTGCTCTCTCCATAAGAAAATGTGGTCTATCTAGGAAAGGCTTAAAGAAATGTACATATTAGCAGCACACCTTTTACTGTAGGTCTTCAGTTCAAGGAAATCGAATTCCAATCTGCCATCCTTCAAACATCTTCTACAAATATGTACTATGTTTGGGTCTTCAGTCATGAAAAAAATACACTGTTATTTGTTTTATCAAGATGATATTTGCATGCTCTGTCTCTCTCTGATATAGCACCTTAACTAAGAAGGAGTATATACTGCCCAACAAATAATTTCATATTTTACCAGTGGCTCTAAAAAACTTTAATCTAATTAACACATGTGATGTCATGTCTCTCTGTTTTTCATTTTGGCCTAGTAAAAACACCTGCATGGTGTGCAATGTGTCCATGAAATATTTCTGTCTCTTGACTGGGACATAACTGATAACGCACACCTAATTTTTACTCTAACATAGTGACCAAGTACAAATGCTTGCATAATTTGAAGCAAGTTTATAAAATATTCATGGCTGCTGTCTTTTCTCTCTTTCATTGCTTCTCTGTGTCCCAATTAAACTGGATACACAATCTCCAGCCACTATGCCATATGTTTAGCTATTGTCTCTGCAAAATGCCACTATATATTTTTTTTTTGTTTTCCTTAAAGTGGTTGTAAAGGCAGAATATTTTTTATCTTAATGAATTCCATGCATTAAGATAAAAAAACCTTCTGTGTGCAGCAGCCCCTCCAGCCACCTAATACTTACCTGAGCTTCCTCCAATCCACCAATGTTGCATGACAGACTTTGTTAGCCGGGACTTTCCCTCCTGATTGGGAGCGCCATTGACTCCCGTTGCTGTCAAAGTCAGTCAGCCAATGAGGAGAGAGAGAGGGCAGGGCCAGGCCAGGGCTCTGTATCTAAATTTACACACAGAGCAGCGGCTCGGCTCTGGTGCCCCCAGCTGGTTGCTGTGGGGGCAATAGGTAGGGGGGAGGGGCCAGAAACAACAAAGAGGAACCCAAGAAGACGAGGATCTGTGCTGCTCTATGGAAAACCACTGTAAAGAGCAGGTAAATATTACATGTTGATTATTTTTAAATGAATAAAAACTAGACTTTAATATCACGTTAACTACTGCCTCATCTCTGGATTGTGTGTTTGTGGTTTTAAGGTGTTTTGGTGCATTCTGGTATTTTTTAGAACAGAATAAAAATGTAAGACTCCTACGCTGTGTGTATATTAAACCTAGGATCAAGGCAGCTGACACAAAAGAAGTATACACAACTTACAGCCAAAATAATAAACTAAAGTGTAGCGCCTGATAAAAATAAAACTAAATGCAAGATTAAATAAATGAACACAACAAAAAATGTATTCATAGACTGCAATGACAGTCCATATAAATTGTGTGGAAGAGGCAGTTCCTATATGCCATCAATGGTCTAGGATAAGATCAACAATCCAGTGAGCAGGTAGTTATGCAATTGTGTCCAGACAGATGTGCTGCCACCGATGGAAAGAATGCCAACTCACCAGATCAAGCGGCTGCCATTAAAGCAAAAAACAGTCCTCAAAACACATATGGAAGTCCCTCTGACAATCACGCAGTGGATGGTGTCACCAATCATTTAAATCGGGAACTCACTGAGAAAAAAAGCTCGCCCAAAGGTATTTTCAGAGTGTAGCATGGTGTATTTCATAGGTAAAAATACACAAGTGCACAAATATAAAAACATAAAACTCACATGTGTTGCTGCTGGAGACTCGGAATCGCTCAGCAGCGGGACGTCAATGTTAAATGTCACGCCCCGACGCATTTCCTCCAAAAGGACATTGTCAAGGGGTCCCTATGGCAAGACGTCTGTCTCAATAAATAGCTATTGGTACATTATGATTTATCCAAACATCTCACTCCCGTTTCCTTTGCAGAATACTCAAGTGATTCCATTACTGTATTCCGTCCTACGAGACAAAGAGCACTTTAAGAAGCCAGAAGAGTTTTACCCTCAGCATTTTCTGGACTCAGAGGGAAACTTTGCTAAGAATGAAGCTTTTATACCATTTTCTGCAGGTGAGTAATGCAAAGGATGGAAACCTACAGTGGCCTGAAAGTGTGAAGCTCAGTAAAACAAACAGTGACAGACTGTCAGTTAAAGTTCCAAACATATAACATGGTCAATAATATCACAAAATTCAGGTTTCTGAGATGCAAATAAATTGCCATATTTTTAAGAAAATGAACATGCTCTTTCCACACATTAACCATAGTTACATCATTTTAATGCACGTGTATCTTGATGCATATGGACAGAGTACATGCATTTCTGTATTTAGCACAATGAGTTGGAAACTTTGCAGACTCAAAAAAAAAATGGTGGTGAAAGAGGAAGAACCAGCTACTGTATGTCCCCTAAAAAGGATATATAGAGCCAAAATATTTTTTTTTATAAAAGTATGGAAGTGTTAAATCTCCTGTGAGTTTCTTTTTGCTCTGTGGCTCTCCAACAAGGGAGATCTCCCTTTACTTTCTATCTTGGAGATACAACAGCAAACAAGAGCAGATCCCTCAAAAATGAAGGAGATGCCTAATTTATCGTATGGGTTTCTGCATCTGTTTGCCATTCTGTTATGTTTTTGCACTTAAATCTCTGGCTGGTTAGTGCATAGTTGACGAGTCATGCCTTGCCCTGTGCGTGGCAGCCTGTGTTACTGTGGCTTTATATGGAGGTCAAGCCTATTTTCATTCCACTGGAACAGTCCCTTTGGAATCTGCCTTTTTCCTTTTTGTACTGTCCACTGGCGCTGCTCATTTTCACTTTAGCATGGCTGGGCAGGGCAGAAAACCCTTTGCTTCAGGCCCACAACACCACACCTCAAGCCGCTCCTAGAAAATGGGAATGCTTCCCAAAATGCCAACACTGCTGAAAGTACATCATTGGAAGGGATTTCTGTCATCACAAATTTCTGCCTTTCCCCAGCTACTGCACATAAGCTAAGGAGAAGATCAACATACCATGCAGGCCTAGATGCCTCTCTCCCCTCCCAGCCTACCTTCAAAGCTGGAAGTATAGTAAACAACTGCAGCCAGTGGCCTGGAGTCCATCGGAACTCCCTCTGGTAATAAAAAAAGAAGAGATGGGGTGAGATGGGGGTGTCTTAAAGTGGTTATAAAGCCTTAACATTTTTTACCTTTTACCTTTAAGGTAACAAATGTTTAGACACCAGTATACCCACTCACCCCCCCCCTTTTACTTACCTGAGCCCTAATTCAATCCAGTGTAGTATCAGTCTGCAGCTCTTCCCTCCCCTCACTTCTTGGTGCTTTTGGCTCACGCTGCTGTCAATCAAAACCAGTGAGGATTGAGTGGGGGGCAGGGCCGAGTCATGCTGTCTGTTTCCTTAGACCCAGACAGCGAGGCTCGGGGTCGAGTATGCATGAGTGCCCACATAGAAAGTGGCTTTGTATGGGGGCACTCGGCAGAGGAGAGGAGTCGGGAGTGATGGCAGCGGACCTGACAAGACGGGGTCGGGGCCGATGTAATTGCACAGAGTACATAAGTATAAACCTGTTTGTTATTAATAAAAAAATTAATAAAAAAAACATTTATAATCATTTAAACAAAGTACAAACACCTACTGCTCAGTGGGGGCCATAGACCACAGTCAACCAATCCTAAGAAAAACTACCGTAACAATGTTATGCTGTGTGTTCCTAGATGGTCAGAAACAGAATGAAACTGGGGATGAGGGAAGTAACAAGGACTTTTAACTATTGTTTGGAGCGTGTTTCCTGTTGAAGGAGGATAACTCATCTCTTGGGTAGCTGTCCTGAAGAATGGATTAGGGGCAACTCTTAATTTACCAAACATTTTAAAACACCACAAAAGGATATTAACCCATTTTGTGTGCTCTAATTGTGTTTGAAAACCCATGTATTACTAAGTAAAGGTAGCGGTGGCATCGGCACAGTGCTGCACATAGTCTGTGCAGAATGCAAAACTACGAGAGAGACCAGAAGGTTGCCCCACTATGGGCTGCCTGCTGAAAACTACAGGAGGGGTTGAATTCCAGTCCAGTACCTGCATAAGGAGAACAACAACTCTGCTTTTTTTTAATTATTATTACAGAAAGCTCAATGCACACTGGATGCACAAACCTGAAAGAAATACACAAAGGGGTTGATTTACTAAAACTGGAGAGTGCAAAATCTGGTGCAGCTGTGCATAGCAGCCAATCAGCTTCTAACGTCAGTTTGCACAATTAAGCTTTGACAAAAACATGTGGAAGCTAATTGGTTTCTTTGTAGAGCTGCACCAGATTTTGCACTTTCTAATTTTAGTAAATCAACCCCCAGGTATATTCCCATGGCTATTACCCATGCTTATTGCCTTTAGACACCCTTTGTTTATTTAGGAGGTTAGCTTTAAGTCTAGCCATGACATTGTAACAGGTAATCAGTGCATGGGAAGTTAGAGCATGAATAAATGGACAGACAATCAAAAAATGTTCCAAAAGGACAGAGAATCAAAAAATGTTCCAGGGGGCATAGTCTCGGCATGGAAACATGAAGACGTGTCTTCTCTGAGCTCCCGGTCCGGAGCACCCCCTGCAGCCTTATAGAACAGACATACCCCACATTTCCTTTTCCATGAGCCACTCTGCAAGACAGGGAAGCCAGACTGCAACAATACAGGTCCCATTGCCTCCACTGAGCAGTTCCTGATCCCGGTGCAGCCGGCTGCTTCTACCCTAGACCTGGCCGAGATGGTGCCAGCCCCTGCCATGAGGACAAAGCTCAACCTATCTACATCTAATGCAGAGCGAGAGAGAGGACTGATCACAGCAACTATATGCTGCCATTTTCACCACCCAGCGACCTCTCTCCTTGTCTGCTCCGCTTATTCTCACTCACGTCTCTCTGTAGCCAGGAGGAGGGGTCTGTTGCTCACTGCTCCACATGCTGGCCAAGCACAGGGCTCCACCATGCTCCCATATCTTCAAGCATCAGAATTCCTCAGCAGGTGTGCCATTGATCTGAACAGCACAAACAGCATTCACAGAGAGTACAACCCATACTGCTATGCCCTCACAAGAGTCTACTCCTGCATTTCTCAATGAAAAGACTCTATGGGCTCTATTGCAGAAATTGCCCACCAAAGAGGACTTTGATTTATTAGCCTCACACATAGAGGCGACACTCTGCTGAGAGCTAACAGGGCTTAAACCAGAGGAAGCAGAGGTAACCGCTCCAGTCTCCTCACTGGAAACTGACACTACCACCCTCCATCGAACTGTCTCCAATTTACAAGTGGCGCATGGGGATGTGTCAAACCAAGTTGCTCAGCTGCACCTGCTTGTGGACGATTTGGAAAATCGCAATCGCAGACGCAACATCAGAATTTGCAGACGGACTTCAAAACAACTGTGACCGCCATATTTAACATGTATCTGGAGCATCCCTGTGAGACCAGCATTCCAATTGACAGGGTCCATAAGACCTTGGGATATAGAAATCTCTCTGAAGACAGACCCAGAGATATCCTTTGCTGCCTGCACAATTACTCTCTAAAGGAAGATATCCTCCAACGGGCCTGGCGCAGGGGATACATAAACTTTGATGGAACACAGATCCTTCTCTTGCCCAACATCTCCCAGAGGACCCTTCAGATGCGTAGATGTATGAAACCCCTGCTGGAGAAGTTTGGTGAACTGGGGATCACCTACAAGTGGGGCCACCTTTTTCATCTAAACGTATGTAAGGGAAACCGATCATATACTGTCTATGGCATCCCTCGGATCTTCCAACTTTCTTCAGTTCCCTAGAGATGCCGCCAGTGCCTCTCCCCAATTGGCTGGCATTCACCTTAGCAATGAGCAATACCACTGTGACTCAACTGGAAGGCCTCAGCAGTCCTGACAAAATGGTTGGTCTCAGCGAAGAAGACCACAAGCTCCTCAAGATAAGGAAGTCTAATCTTTAGAAACGGGAACTGCATCTTAGTCAAAGTTCTGTTTTGATGTCATGAGACTCCCACCACATGTATGTTGTGCAGATCTCCATCTCATCCCATCTCATCCCTGCCACATTATCTCAAAAATTACTCGCAGGACACGAGGACCCCCATAGACACAATAACAGGTTTTCTTTTGTTTGCCCTAATCGGGCCCTCCATCTACAGTCGACCTTTGCAGAGGTTCAACAGTCGTACGTGGTAGAGGCACCCGCTTGGTTGTTTTCTTTTTTTTCCCAAGAGCTGACGGGTTCTGTCCTTCATCTTGGGGAACATCCAGCCCAACCCCACAATAGTGAATGTATTTTTGCTTGTTCACCCTAGGAAATCGGTTCTGACTCTGTCATGATTGTTTGTTTGATGTTGTTTATCTTGCCTCCGTGGGTCCTCCCCGGCGCATATTCTCGACATGTCTGAGTGTATGCTATGCTGACCTCCTCTAGGGTCCCACGTTAATGTTAACACCAGGTATCAATGGGCCCAGCCTGGCCTTCTGGAGTAGACATAGGCTAGAGCACCTCCCAGGGTGCTCCCTAGGGGGTTCTCTAGCTACTTTTCCAATGCATACCATCCAGGCTCAGCCTGCTTATGGCTTGGTAATGGAATACTAGTTTTGTTGTGCTCTCTCGCTGGGGTTCATACTTGACTCACATGAATGGGAGGGGGGTTCTTTAGAAATTGCCATATGCATACATCCCTGAATATATATTTAGACCCCTACGGGTTCCTATTGAAGCCCCTTTGGTTCCAGCTCCTCGGGTTCTCCTCTTTCTCTGTTCCCCTACTGGGGTGTCGTTTAACTGTTTATATTGCTTTAAATTATATTGTTTTAGCTTTCTGTTCAAATGTGTGTGTGCTCTGCTGCGCCTGGTTTCTCATTATTTTCAGTCTGGGTTTATCCCGACCCCTCCACTAGCGGATGATTTTTGTTTTTTTTTGGCCCAGGAATGCTGTGGTACCTTGGCTGTGGGGACATTTGGCTAGTGCAGCATAGCACACACTCCCTGACTTAGGCCACCCTCTTGTGGCTCGATCATCTTTGTAGCAGGTGCATCACTCCTTAAGGGTAGTGCCTATTGGGGTCCATGTTTTATTTAATTACATGGCTTTAATCCAAGTTGTTACATGTAGCTGTATGAGACTGGCTTTTGTGTTCAGACAAGAATGGCAGGACACAGCTCACTGTCAATGGGCTTCAACTCTCTGGGAATGAATGGTCTCTCCACCTCCTGATTTCCAGCACTACCTGGAGTTCGTGATTTCATATTTTCCCTGTTTACCACTCCTTGTCTTCCTTACATTTTTCAGCATTATTGAGAAGATTATACATTAGTGCTGCCCCTTTGTGGGCCAACCCCTAGCATTGGGCTGTTGTGGGGGCTTCCTGTGGCCTGGGGGCTCAATCCCTGAAGTGCCTTACCTCTTCTCCCACTATGCCTCTGCTGCCTATCCTGGCAGTAGCCCTCCACTTGGAGAAATAGTTCTTACCAATCTCACCCACACTTTTTCTCTCTTTATTTCCTCTAATTTCCTTACCCTTTTTCTTACCTAGTATATCCTATACCGCCTTCCCCTACAGTTTTCCTTCACCCTCCTTTCTTCTCTTCACCTAACCTTTCCTCTACCCTGCCTTTTTTCTCTTTTCTCCCCTCCTCTATTCCCCTACTGTCCCACCCCACCCACTATTCCAAGGGTCGACGCCCGGGACCCACTTCTCTAAAATTACACTGAAACTCCTGTCCTGGAATGTGGAGGGCCTTAATGCTCCTGAAAAGTGATCCAATTGTCTGTTTTGGCTTTAGTTATACTTTAAGGAACTGTTTCGTGTTCATCAACTGGTTGACATTTGGCGTATCCTTCACCCACAGGAAAGGGACTATAGATTTTTTTTTTTTTTGTCAGTTCACGGATCAGATTCCATACTAAAATTCTTCCTGGTCTCCAACGCTATGATCCCGATAGTCTCTAGTGCTCACATCAGTCATATTGCTCAGATCTCACTGGAATTAGCCTTGCAACATCCGAAACCCGCCAACCCTACATCCCTAGAAAGAGCAGAGACCTTTCACGATTTTTATACTTTATGTTATAATCTACACTCCTGCTCCCCCATGGCCCAGACCTCTGATAGATTAGAGGCAATAGATGTTTACCTTAGAGCCACAAACTCACCCTCTCTTAATGAGGAAGAAACTGAGCTGCTTTCTCAACCTATCACCATAGATGAACTCACAGGCACCCTGGCTGGGTCCCCAGCAGGGAAAGCTCCTGGACCTGATTGTTTTACAGTTTCATATTTCAAAACCTTAAATGAGCAACTAGCAAACCATTTTGTTACCATCTTTTAATGCAATATTAGACAACCATGCCATGCCACCAGACCTCCTACAAGTAAGTATCACAGTAAGCCGGGAAAAGTGTGCCAGGTAAAGGCCCAGCTCATTGCTTAATTTCCACCTCAAGTTCATGAAAATTCTGGCTGAGAGACTGGGCTCAGTTCTCCAGTGTATGATCTCCCTATTCAGGTCAGGTTCATCCACAACAGAAAAGCCAGAGATAACGCAATAAGGACTATTGATCTCAAAGCAAGGGCATAGCACATTAACACTTCATTCATCCTGTTATCAAAAGACGCTAAAAAAGTGGTCGACAGGGTGAACTGGACGTTTCTTCTTGCCATCTTGCGGCAAATTAAGAATATGGCTTCTATCTTATCTTGGATTTCTGCTATTTACTCGACCCCTACTGCTACAGTCAAGGTAAATGTGGCTGCCTTCATTTCCTTTACTATTAGTAACAAAATGAGACAGGGGTGCCCGCTTTTCCTGTTCCTCTTCATACTCTCCTTAGAACCTCTGTTGCAACACATTAGGCTCAATATATAAAAGTGAAGTTGCACTGTGCATATACATAAATCACACAGATTTACCATGTGCGATATTAACATTGACCAATATAGAAAACATCAAAACAAAATGAAATTTGTAATATTATAAAAGTCCTGAAATTAACCCTATTCACACCGATAATTCAACACAAGGGGAAAATTACATATGAATAAGCGAAATAGTGTCCAACACAATATTCAAAATAAATTCTGTCTGTGGTAATAAATTCTTCCCCCACCAAGTGTAATATCCTCCACCAAAACAAGATTGCCTGCTTACCAGATAGATTGACCTCAGCAGGTCAGCAGAGCTTATGGCCTAAACCCAGGTAGGGCCTTGTGTCACCAGAGTGGTTAATAGACTGGTTGAATCTCCTTTGCAAATATCAGCAAAGTAGTCCAACTTCAAAACCTCTCAGAAGGTAACACTCTCCATAAATGTAATAAAAAATTTGCCATAGTGTAAAAACGTAATGAGCTTTAATAATTGATAAAAGCAAATGCACTTACAATAGCATGGATTAGAACAGCAAGCATAACATAGCCGGCCAGATGTAACACTTTTGCCCGTCCTTCCGGGATCTCAGTAGCGCGATGATGTCAGCACATCGCTAGATCTGACGCATTTTGTCACAATCGCCCATCGTCCTGGGGCACAGGTGGTGTGTTGACTCACTGCAATAAATATTGCATCTATGACAACCACGCCTCGGTCTGAGTCTAGGGCAGTCCTTTCCTAATTGGCCATTTTAGATAACTAGTGGACTAGAATTAAATTAAATCATATCCAGGGCATGGAAACACATGTATGGAAAGACCTCTAGTGGCCATTAACCAAACTGCATCCCATGTCAAAAAAACAATAAAAATATAAATAAACCAAAAAATAAAAAATATGGAGTGGAATATAAATTTTAAATTTAAATACCTTATCCAAATATTCTTAAACCCATAAGTTCAAATGTGAACATAATAATGTACCATTTGGTGATCATATTATAATAACACAGATGGTAGTGTATTCCAAATATCAGGACTATACCGGGACTCAGACCAAGTTTACAAACCATGCTCATAGTATCCAAATCTACAGCATATTCAATTATACACCATGACCAGATGTATCTAACAAGTATTACTTCAAGAGTTATCTATGAAGGCGTTCACATCCACATCTATATTTAGCTCAAAGAGGACATATGATTTAACTCTATGTATCCAGGCCATCTGAAGTTTTGAGATCTCCCTCACCAAGGAACCCCCTCTCTAATGAGGGCTATATTTATCTATCCCCAAAAAAATGGTATTTGTGGGGTCCTTATTGTGTATCAACAGATAGTGTTTGGATACTTAAAATTAAAAAAATTAATTTAAAAAATGTAATTAAAATTTTAAAATTCAAATACACTGAGAAGATTTTAAACCTTCTGTGGATAAGGTAAATCTTTCTCTGGCTGAAAACAGCACATCATGGTCTGTAGATCTTGTCAAAACTTGGGGCTTAAGCCTAAGTATATTATGGGATTGTAGAAGCTTGCTGACTTTGCAAGCAGCATAGCCGCTACACTGGTTTATGAACTTGGACACCAACTTCATCAACATCAGTCCACCTACCTGTAAAGCTACCCCAGCCTAGAAGCGGAGCTCCTGACCAGATTATATCTGAGATCCATATGATAAGGATTGTCACCTAGGCGGCACAACGTTTGTCTACTATATGCGCTGAGAAAAAAAGACATTGCACTCATCCTACTTGGAGGAGTAATAGGTAGACACCTATTACTGTCTCCCCATCATTAAAGTCTCGGACACCACTGGAACTGTTGGTCTGCAGGAAGGAGCTGTCTTTCAGGACCAAATTCATGATCTTTCCCTGTGCCTTCAGCACTGGTGATTGTGAATTGCATTCAAGGATTGCAGTAAGAGAGAGGAGACTCATCTCGTCTGACCCTCTTACCGCAAACTTGAACATCCAGTATTGCAGCATGAAGATCCGCAGGACATTGTATGAGCCTATCTGACCCTTTTGTCATATGACAAGTTGGGTCCATTTTTTCCGGTGAGCACAATTATTTTTCTTTCCTGTTGGTATTGGGATCTGATGTCCTCTGTGGATCGCACATATCACCCTGGAATCTTATTAATTACGTTTTTTCACTTGGGACTTTTTAATAATTTTATTCACAATATTCACTGTATTTGATTTAATATACATACAGTGCCTTGTGAAAGTGTTCGGCCCCCTTGAACTTTTTGACCTTTTGCCACATTTCAGGCTTCAAACATAAAGATATAAAACTGTAATTTTTTGTGAAGAATCAACAACAAGTGGGACACAATCATGAAGTGGAACGAAATTTATTGGATATTTCAAACTTTGTTAACAAATAAAAAACTGAAAAATTGGGCGTGCAAAATTATTCAGCCCTTTTACTTTCAGTGCAGCAAACTCTCTCCAGAAGTTCAGTGAGGATCTCTGAATGATCCAATGTTGACCTAAATGACTAATGATGATAAATAGAATCCACCTGTGTGTAATCAAGTCTCCGTATAAATGCACCTGCACTGTTATAGTCTCAGAGGTCCGTTTAAAGCGCAGAGAGCATCATGAAGAACAAGGAACACATCAGGCAGGTCCGAGATACTGTTGTGGAGAAGTTTAAAGCCGCATTTGGATACAAAAAGATTTCCCAAGCTTTAAACACCCCAAGGAGCACTGTGTAAGCGATAATATTGAAATGGAAGGAGTATCAGACCACTGCAAATCTACGAAGACCTGGCCGTCCCTCTAAACTTTCAGCTCATACAAGGAGAAGACTGATCAGAGATGCAGCCAAGAGGCCCATGATCACTCTGGATGAACTGCAGAGATCTACAGCTGAGGTGGGAGACTCTGTCCATAGGACAACAATCAGTCATATACTGCACAAATCTGGCCTTTCTTAAAGATATCCATAAAAAGTGTCATTTAAAGTTTGCCACAAGCCACCTGGGAGACACACCAAACATGTGGAAGAAGGTGCTCTGGTCAGATGAAACCAAAATCGAACTTTTTGGCAACAATGCAAAACGTTATGTTTGGCGTAAAAGCAACACAGCTCAAAATATTGATTATATTATATATTTTTTTAGCGCTGCATGATATTTTTTATTTATTCTGGTTTTCAACAAATGTCAGTTGAGTGTGCTAGCTGCTTTACCTTTATGAGTTAGCGCAGTTTTTTTACCTTTTTCTATTTTTTCAATGCTTGGATACTGAATGTTGTTTAAAGCCCTTTCTAATATTACTAATATGTTCGTTGAGTCAGACTTGTAGGGTATTTAGTTCTGCCTACATATTGGAGCCCACACAGGCACTGTAATAAATATACAACCCTGGTACTGAAACATGTAATAAAGGGCTTAATTATTATCTCTTGAGAATTTATTTTGAATATTGTGTTGGACACTATTTTATTTATTCATATCTATTTTTGCACTAGTGCACTGGTGTTGAATTATTAGTGTGAATGGACTTCATTTCAGGACTTTTATAATATTACAAATTTCCTTTTGTTTTGATCTTTTTTATATTGGTCAATGTTAATATTGCACATGGTAAATCTGTGTGATTTAATGTATATGCACAGCGCAAATTCACTTTTATTTATTGTCTAATCTGTGTCTATCCCACATGTGAGTTGCTGCTTTTTAAATATTTAGTATAGCGCTGTTTTTTTTCCATTTAATTTGATGTTATATTAGTCTCAATTCCAACATCAAAGGACTAGAGTCAAGCACATACCATCGTAAAATTGCTGCTTATGTGGAAAATGTACTGTTTTATGTAACAGACCAACTCGTCTCTCTACCAGTCCTTTTATCTGAATTAGGTGCTTATGGTGACCTGTCAAATTTTAAGGCCAACCTGCAAAAGTCGGAAGCCTTCAATGTCTCTCTTACTCCTTGCTCACCTTAGTGGCAACTTCTCTTTCTGCTGGGCTCCTCAAGCCATTCAGTACCTGGGAACCAAGACTCCTTCCAATCTCCACCTCATTTTCCAATATAACAGCCTTTATGAAACATTTTCTCCACTGACTTAGACAAATGGAAGACTCTGGTTGTTTCTTGGTTTGGTAAATGCTATGTTTTAAAGATGAACATCGTGCTACGCCTTCTTTATCTTTTCCAAGAACTGCCAGTTAGGATACCTCAGAGTTTCTTTTGCAAGCTCGAAACAGTCTTTATTAAGTATGTTTGTCAAGGTAAACTTTCTAAGCCCAAGAGATCACTTCTACAGTGACCAAAGCTTAGAGAAGGGATTTGCCTCCCCGACCCTGCCCTATATCGCACGGCGGTCCACATGAATAGAGCAGTCAACTGGTGTAGAAATTCAACCCAGAAATGATGGGTATCCCTGGAACAGGAATTAGTACCGGTACCTTTAGCAGGTCTTCCATAGACTAGTATTTATTACTCCCCATTTTCTTCTCCACACCCTTTGATCGAACCCACATCATTGGAACTTTGCAGGTACTACAGGTTAGCTGAGATGTCTAGTTTTCCCCCTCCATTGAGGCCTATTATCGGCCATCTGGACTTTATACCGGGTTTCTCTGACAAAGCTTTTCAGCTCCAGCCGGACCTGCCGGATCAAGCCATCAATCTTATATCCCACCCTCAATTCCTCTACTTTAGCCAAGTGGAAGATTTTTCAATTGTCTCACATTTTTCGGTGCCTCCCAGACCATGCTTGTTTCTATAGACAACCAACTTCGTTTGGAGACCTCTGCCTGGGAGATGAGGAAATCCCTATCCTATTTTTACAGTATTTTATTTGCAGTCACATCTCAAAACAATCTCCTATATTTGAGTAAATGGGAAAGAGATCTTAACAATACGTTTTCAGAGAATCAAAAGGACTGTATACTTTTCTTCACTCATAAGTCTTCCCTGTGCAACACATATCAGGAGATTTTGACACGCTGATACAGGACTCTGTCAGTACTAGCGTCAATATCTTTAGGATCTAGGTTGTTATGCTGAAGATGTGGTACCCATACTGGCACACTACTCCAAAATCTGGGATTGTCCAAAACTAGCCTCATTCTGACAACAGGTCCTGCAGATCGTTTACAATCTTACAGACATTTGCCTTTCTAACAATCTGGCAGCAGTGCTCCTAAACTTGACTCCAATGTTCAGTAAGAGATACTGTAAATCCCTGCTGAAACATCATCTGAATGCAGCTAGGCCACGCATCCCCAGCATGTGGAAACAGCAATTTGCACCTATGGTGTCACAGTGGTTTGCCAGGATGGACGTTATTCAACAGATGGAATACCTGACAGCTGTCCTTAGGGACAGGATGAAGGAACACAATACACGCTTGCTATACTGGGACATGTTCCGGTTCTCAGATGAATATCTGACGAATGCGTAAGCAGATACCTTCTTGGGATTATGATGCCTCGCGCCGTCGACTCTGCCGAAGCTCTCTACCTTCCCTCCTTCCTTTATTCCTTTCCTACTTTTACCTCTTCTTCCTTCCTTCCTAGACATCTAGGGTGTCATCCATTTTCTCCATTACACAGAAACAGATTCTTGTTATGCCTTGATCATTAGGTGCTGTTACTGTGAAGATGGGGCTGAGAGTCATATATCGTGTAATGTCCAGGTTATGCTCCCCACCTTATAGAGGTTCAGTACCTGCAAGTTAGTGTTTTTCCTATATTTTTCCCGATATGTTCATGAAAACTAGATTTCTCTATTGGTCTTCCCCCACACTACAGGTTATGATGCAGGGTATATTTGTTGTAAAGGCTACTGCCCACAGTTTACGGATACCATATATTGCTGTGCTGGAACCCCGTCTGTTATTTCGTGGATTTCCATTGGTTCTCTGATATGTTTGTATTATGGTCTATTAATGGATTTAATTGACTGTGGTATGTCATGTCATAGATAGTGTTATGTTCTACTGCATACCTTCAATAAAGAATTAAAAAAAAAAAAAAGTTCCAAAGTCTAAAAGGCAGCATCTGCAGATGACACTAAGAGGTTGATTTACTTAAACCGGAGAGTGAAAAATCTGGTGCTGCTCTGAATAGAAACCAATCAGCTTCCAGGTTTTTTTTTTTGTTAAAGCTTAAATCAAACAAGCTGAAGTTAAACGCTGCACCAGATTTTGCATTCTCCAGTTTTAGTAAATCCTGATGTAAATTATGTATTTTCAACTAGATGGATACACAAAAGTGAAAGATGTCTGTATTACACCTAGTAAATATTCCTATTTAAAGAATGAATGAGACACACTCTAGAGTATACTATTGCCACATCCCTATGGTACACAGGAGAAAAGAAAGGGAGAGGAGGATAAGAGAACTCCGCAAAACAGTGGGGTCTCTCAGCCCCTCAAATGTATTGGGACTTTGTAGGCATATAGTACATGCTGATCTCAGTAGGAATAAACATAACCATCATTTAATAAAAACAACATTTATTTTACACGAGCATACAAAAAAAAAATAGACATGTGTTCAGTAAAACATGGTATATACATGCACATAAAAAGTACATACTCCTATCCCACTGGAACCCTAATGCCTCATAATCCAAGGCAGTTCATATGAATATGTTGCAGATCATGATAAATCATGATGAGTGGTCAAAAGAATATAGGGTTCACTTGTGGTAAATGTGGAATCGCGACGCGTTTCGCTTTATCGCTTCCTCAGGCGATTCCTGAAAAGTTGTCTAAAGACGGACAGTTTTTATTTACCCTTTAATCAGAACGGGGTGTCCAATTTTTGTGTACAAGCATGTCTCATATGGCTCCGCTGTTTTGTCCTTTAATGACCCCAAAAGAACGCTGGTGATCACAAGCGTGGTCATAAGAGACATCCACCTGTTGCTGAGGAGTAAGGTTATCCAAGGCTCCCTTCACTTTGAAACAAATGCTCAGGAAACGTATGAAGAAAAACCGGTCCTGTGTGGAGATATCGTCAGCCTCTCCTAAAAAGATTAGTTCTGTCTCTAAATATTCCTATTTAGTCATTATTTAAAAAACTGATTCCTTCACTTTTCTTTTTTTTTTCTAAGGTAAGAGAATTTGTGCTGGGGAGACCTTGGCTAAAATGGAGCTGTTCCTTTTCTTTACCACACTGCTGCAAAACTTCACCTTCCAGGCTCCACCAGGAGCTGAACTGGACCTCACAGGCGCTGTTGGTTTTACAACCCCTCCAATGAAGCATGAGCTTTGTGCAATTCCTCGCATTTAACGCAAACTGGCAATAAATATAAGATTAAGGATCTGACTGGTCAGAATAATAACATGTATATCTGTAAAACTGAAAAAAGATAAAGAAAATTACTTATGAAGAGAAATATGAACCGCTAATGGTTAATACATTGGTCAGACAGAAATAGTTTAGCAAGTTAGTATAGGGATAACATTATACTAGTATATGACAATAAGTTCTGAAGATAAAGGTACATTGACTGTAAAGTACACAACTCATTCCTGGCCCTCCTGAACAAAACTATACTAGAAAACTTCCACCCCAGCTGCCTACTTACCCCAAGAAGACAGCCAGACAGCAGTTTTGCCTACTTGTGCTGTGATCATGGGCTGTTCTAATGTTTCCACTATGTCTATGCACATTCCTCTTTTTAAAATCTGTTTATTGCAAAGAGGTACAACAACAGAGCATCCAAATCACGGTATAACAAGTAATCTTTCATACAAAACATAAGTTCTGTACATGAAATACAACAGTGGTACAATAAATGGTATAACAAAACAAAAATATGTTTCCTGGATTCAATATTTTGTCTAGAAATTACATATACAAAAACATGTGCCCACTACAGACTAATGCCTCGTACGCACGCAACGATTATCGGCCGGCCGATCAGTCGACTTTTGTCCAGTGTTGTTGTGTTGGTTGGAATGTGCCTAGACTGCACACAAATTTTCTCGGCCAACAAAAATCAACTTCAGAAGTGATGTCATGTTCTGGTTTACTTTCCGTGTGTTTTTTCTTCTCTGAGCATGCCCAGTCTTGCTCATCAGATTTTTGTCTGCCGAAATCTGTACTGACTGACGGAAAATCGGCCGTTCTGTTGACGGCCAACAAAAATTTTATAGCCTGCACACCAGATTTTTTTCGGCCGAAAAGTCGGTGTCGGTTGTCGAAAGCATCATACTAACAAGCCGAAAATCGGCCAATCGGACGTTGGCCGAAAATTCACGGCCAACTATCGATGCGTGTGTACGAGGCTTAACTCTTAGCATATCTTAGGAACCATAAAGAGAATGGGATTAAAAAGATGTGTGTTTTTTTTTTTTGTTTTTTTTTTTTAAGAATCGTACTTACCTAGTAATTGTACTAATCGTACTCAATCTGATGATGCATCTTTCCCCTGGCGCCTCTAACATTGAGAACTGAGCGATCAAACATCGCTGATCGTTTGGTTCTCACAGCTCCCTGGGCAGAGAGCTGCTGTCACCGGCTCTCTGCCCCCCTCCCCCTTATGCTCACTGGAGCCCTGGGCTGTTGAGGGGGCAGGAGTGGCCAGCTCAGGGCTCTCAGCGGCTCTCTGAGAGGCTGAGCCAGGTGCCGGTCCAGGCATGGGGGTGGATACTGACTTCATTGTCACCATCTTGCCCAAGCCTGGACTGGCTCTGTGACATCAGCAAACAGTGGACTGCAGCCCCCTGTCTGATGCAAATGGGTCACAGGTGTGCAGAACGAACTGCACTTCTGTGATCCACAGGAGAAGTACAGCCAAACAAGCTTTGGCTGTACTTCTCCTTTTAGGTTCTTGGCATTGTTAGCGTAGATGTAGATGCACACCATGCATCCCAGATTTTGCAGTGTTTCCTAGGAAAACCCCTATTTTCTTTTACTCTTTTTTACACTTCTTTGCAGAACTGCTCAAGTTCAGTTAAATTGAATGGTGACCGTTTGTGGATTGCAGTCTTTGGCTCAATTCACACCAATGTGTTTTTTTCATGCTTTTTGCTTTTTGCAGGAATCTATTTTTTTTTTTTTTAACATGGGTTCCTATGGAACACGTTCACATCAATGCATTTATGTGCCTCTGCGTTTTTGGAAAGGGTCGGGGACTTTTTTCCTGCAAAATTCTGCGTTTTGCATGTAATAGACTTCACTGGACCTGCATCCAAAATGCAAGTATTGCGTTTTTACTGCGATTTTGCCGCAATTCGCGTTTTTCACTTTTAAATCTGCCCAACAACAAATGTGCCAAAAAAATAAATCATTGAAAAACACAAATTGCAGTAAAATTGCGGCAAAATCGTGGTTAAAAACAGTGGAAAGCACAGCAAAACGCACCACAGAAATGCTCAAAATCAATATGCATAGGTGTGAATCGAGCATTCAAGTTATTCCACAGATTTTCAATGGGGTTTAAGTCTGGGCTCTGAGAGTTAATTATGTGCATGCATGGGGTCCATGCTAGTGCACTGCAGGATCCCATTCTTTCACTGGAAGTGGACTGGAGGAGAGGGCACAGGCTGAGCGTTGTCACCGGAAATGCAATAAGTGTAAGTACCTGGCATCAGCCTTTTGCAGTCCTTATATAGCAGGACTAGAGAGTGAGAGGAAATAGCAGAACAAGGGGTTAATCAGTACATGCATAGACAAGAAGGATGCTGATAGGAGGAGTAAGCCAAAAAGACAATGAGATGGGCTCATTACTGTACTGCTTCTACTTTTACTGTCAAATCATAGTTTAGGGGTTGTTCAAGATGGTCTGGGCTCAGAGGGGCTGGGTTAAATAATGCTGGCCATCAAATAAAGGAAAAAATACAGTGGATTTGGGCTAAATACGTATATTGAAGGTGAATATTGCAGCAACACCTTGTTTTGTATTTTTTATGTAGCACCCTCCTAGGTAGGTGCTAGAGAGTGAGTATAGTTTTGGCTCTGTCTGCCTATTAGAGGAGCAGAAGGTAAATTCTATATTGCACTCTGCTTAACAGGGAGCAGGATCTGTGAGTCAGGTCTGCTTAATGTGCTCAGTGTGTGATTCATGTGGTCTGGGGGAGTGTCCCACTGGTCCAATAGTGAGGCACATTGGACAGTGGAGGAAACCTGACCAATGGGCACACAGGCTTTGATGCAGGTCCAGTGATTGCCACAGACTGGTTGACTAGGTGCACTGTGAGGTGTGGTATAAAAGCCAAGAGACTAACAGCACAGATGGCCACTTAGAAGAACAGCTCCGATCTCCAGGGACCCGCCGGAGTGACTCTCACCTCAACTGAGCCTCAGTTTTCACTGCACTGTCAACCCTCAACCCCGGGCAACACCTGGCATGGCTATGGGGAAAAGAAAAGGCCAAAGTCATCCAGGCAAGATGACAGATTTCGTCCCTCAGCCGTGGCATGTCAGCAATCAAGATGGCATCGGCGGCTCTCCTAGCTCTTTACATGACGCTCGTTCGTGCAGGGCTCTGCACCCAAGTATCCATACCAGAGAAATGCCAGATCTAACTACAAAAGTTGATTATTTTTACAAGCCTCATTCTCCTCATCCGCCCTGTGAATGTCAAACAGAAGCTACAGGACTCCGCTGCCACAGCACATGAGGTGAGCTGTTTAGATTCCTCATTAAATGATACCAGAGAGCTGCAAGAATATATAACTGACTTTCAAACTTCTAACAAGCCAGTGATTAACACAACATTGAAAGACATGTTAGTCTCTTTACACAGCACTCTACACTCTGGCATAATTTCTCTCACACAACAATGTGAATAATAGACGATCACATGTTAAAAAAAGATGGGGGAATTTGCTTCCACTTTTAATGAGCCTGTGGATGCACATAATGACAGAGAAGATGTTTTTTTTTTTTTTTACCCATAAGTATTTTTATTGAAAAATTCAATGAACAGCGTACAAAAAAAAAAAAAAAAAACAGCCAGTACAGAAGGCGTCAAGTCATCAATAACAATGGAACAATGGCAAAGTGTAGTAAAGCATTCAACCTGTTTAAAGCAGACACATAAAAAATAAAAAGGGGGGGGGGAGACCAGCAAACTTGGGCATGGTCATACATCCAGGCGATGGCGACAATATACACGATATAGCAAGAGAGGTATCAAGGATCGTAAATGGTGGTAGGGATGCAGAGCAGGGACCCCCGCAGCCAACCTACTGAATACAGAGTAACAAGATTTATGTGCCACAGTGGAAAGTAAAGGTTAGCCAGGTTAATCGAGTACTTTGGGGAAATACGATTGCTATGAAGCGGTGTACCTAGAGTGTGGGGGGGGGGATCAGACTTTGGAATCGCCTGCAAAGTATAATATGAGCCCATGGATGAGTCACAGAAGAAACATAAAATATAGAAGAAAGGAGAGTAAGAGAGTTAAAGGGAATCTACAGATCGAGACATGGATAAAGGGGAGAGGGGAGGAGGAAGGAAGATACAAGGGAGTAAAAAAAAAAAAAAGGGGAAGGGGGGGAGAGGGGGAGGAGGAGGGTTACAGCGGGAGGTAAGATTGAAAAGGGGGAGGAAGTAAGGTCCCCCCCTCCTACCCCAACCGCACAGCATGCAGGAGCGCCCAAGTCTGCACGAGGCCAAAAGTCAGTTTGAGGGAGACAAAGACTCGTAGGGGACATTACAGTTTTGTAAGCATTAGCTTCATTGAATCAGATCAAATTGAACCATGTGGCAATAAAGTTTGTGAAATCGTCATGAGAGATACTAATCAGTTCCTCCATATTTTCAATATGGTTTATTCTCCGAAACCATTCCAGCAGTGATAGGATCGATTGCGATCTCCAATGACATGGCACGCAGAGTTCAGCTGCATTCAGCATATGTGCGGTCAAGGATTTCTTGCCCGTCTCGGGTTAGGGGAGAAATGGAGGAGAAAGCTTTCCGGTGAGAAACATATCTCACTAGAGGTAACGTCTTTTATGATTTGAGAGACCCGGGACCAGAAGGGTTGTAAGACGGGGCAGGTCCACCAAATATGAAGCATGGTTCCGGTATCAGTGTTGCACCTCCAGCACACATCAGACACTTCTAGGCAGAACCGGTGAATTCTATCTGGAGTCCTGTACCAGCGGGAAAGAATTTTAAAACCATTTTCTTGAGTAGTCACATTGATTGAAGCTTGGTGCACGGAACGGCAAATGCCTTCCCAAGCCGTTTCAGAAAGAGAGAGGTTCAGGTCTCTCGACCAGGCCAAAGCAAAGGATGAAGAGGATGCTGGAGGAGGCTCCAACAGCAGGCCATATATTTCAGATATCATGTGACGCTGGGGTTGAGCACGCTCGCATATAGATTCCAAGTCGGTTCGGGGTATCATCCAGGAGGAGGGGGACCTCGATGCAGTGAGAAAGTGGCGGATTTGGAAGAACGTCCACAAAGGCAATTTACGAGGGCGTACGAGCTGGTTTAAGGATTCCCAGGACAAGGGAGAGCCAGTCTGGAAAAAATGTTTTGCGAGAACCTCACAATGAGGCCAAGAGTCTCTTAAAAAGGTAGCGGACATGCCTGGTGGAAAGGCCGGATTGAGACGTTGGGTCGTCAATGGCCCCTGATGGGGGTCAATTTTCTTACGTCTTCGCCAAGAGAGAAGATGTTTTACAGTGGATTAAGTCAAAACTTGCAGATCTTGAGGCTTGATACTTGATACTGTAGATCTAGATGGCATAACGTCAAAATACAATTCCAGAAAATGTTTATCACACCAATATTTTGAAAAAGATGATTCCGGAGGCCCCCTTAGAAGATCTACGGATTGATCGTATCCACAGATTTCCCAAACCTAACTATCATACATGTCATCTTCCCAGAGACACAATTGCAAGAATACACTATTATCATTCCAAAGAAAATTTGTTGAAAGCATCTAGAGAGCAGGACAAGCTCCCACAGGAATTGCAAAATTTGTCTTTTTTTGCTGACCTCTCAGCTTTCACAATGCAGCAGCACAGGAAGTTAGTAACTATAACTAAACCTCTGCATAACCACCACATTCCCTTTAGATGGGTATACCCAGCTAAGCTGCTAATCACAAGGGATGACAACACCTTTGCAATTTCATCTCTGGAAGAAGGTTTGCAACTCCTGAGGAATTGGTGCATACTTGATCCACCTGCACCTAATCAGCGCAACTTGCTAAAATCTCCCAGTGAGGCTCGAAATGAATCTGATGGAGATGCGGGATGACTCTGTGCTCCTTTCACTCCTACTTCTTAAGCTAGCTCCCTCGGGCCTGCAGATCTCATAAGTATATTTGGTTCCTTGACCCCAGTTACAACATGGTTAGTTCTGCTCAGATTCGATAAGAATCGCCAATCTTCTACCTGTTTGCTACCCCTACACTGTACTGTTACTGTGTAGGAATTAATTAACTTTTCCTTTTAAGTTTTTCTTTTTTTTTTTTCCAAAACATTCTATTGAATAATAAGTAAAGGTTGTACAGCATATACAGCAAAGATGCAGCAGTCAATGAACAAAACATATTACCATCAAAGTGAGTATAAGATAACATAATACAATCATGTTGAATTGTTATAAACTAGGAGCAAGGAATATCCCGAGTCTGAGGATCAGACAAATTTTGGGAAATTGAACAGTGCTTAGAGGTAAGTCGTATGGAGCGACTAAGGAACCAGGGTTGTCTAAGCAAATGACCTTCTATGAAAGTACAAATAACATTTCTATCAGTGTTACTAAAAAATCATAGTAGCTAGTCTGACAACATGAAGAACGAACTAGAAGGAACCTAGTCTAACTGGTTATGACAGTTTTTCTTTTTTTTCCAAAACATTTTATTGAATAATAAGTAAAGGTCGTACAGCATATACAGCAAAGATGTACGTAGCAGTCAATGAACAAAACATATTACCATCAAAGTGAGTATAAGATAACATAATACAATCATGTTGAATTGTTATAAACTAGGAGCAAGGAATATCCCGAGTCTGAGGATCAGACAAATTTGGGGAAATTGAACAGTGCTTAGAGGTAAGTCGTATGGTGCGACTAAGGAACCAGGGTTGTCTAAGCAAATGACCTTCTATGAAAGTACAAATAACATTTCTATCAGTGTTACTAAAATGTCATAGTAGCTAGTCTGACAATGTGAAGAACGAACTAGAAGGAACCCAGTCTAACTGGTTATGACAGTTTTTCTTTTTTTTTTTCCAAAACATTTTATTGAATAATAAGTAAAGGTCGTACAGCATATACAGCAAAGATGTAGCAGTCAATGAACAAAACATATTACCATCAAAGTCTGACAATGTGAAGAACGAACTAGAAGGAACCTAGTCTAACTGGTTATGACAGGGAGAGCGTGAAAACCATTCTATTCGGGAGTGTGCGAATTATTGTGGCAGGCATGAGGGTATCAAGTTAATGAATGGCGAATGAGTATTGCTGTATAGGGTGGTGGGGGGTAGAGAGGAGGAGCCCGACCATACAGATTGGCCTCAACTCCTCCGTCCACCCTCTTGAAATTATATCATATGATATAGGCGGAGGCAAAGGTAGGAGGGGAAGAGGGGGGTGGGAGGCATGGGGAGGGGAGGAAGAAAATCAAAGAAGGGGTTGTGATTCAACTTGGTCTCTGCCCCTTCCACTCACATCTCAGATCCGTAGGCAGGGGGACAAGACTCAGGTGGGATAGGGATCTATCGCAAGGGTGGTTCAGAAGAGCTAGGGTCTGCTGCATTAGGAGGACTCTTACTCTCAGCCCTGGTTTAGGGGGTAAGAGTGCTCTCCCCTATGTGCAAAATGAAGAACAACCTCAAAGAGTGTAGAGCATGTAGGTGGTCTGTGCTTAGGTTAGGACATGTCAACAATAAAATCTGCTCAATTCACTTAGAGGAAAAGAAAAGGGAACGAGTGTACCAGTTCAGATCAGAAGGGAGTTGTATGTATTGGAAGATGTGAATGCAAACCATGTATCCCAGATGTGTGCGAATTTGGCGTTTGTGTCATGTGCGATCGTGATTAATTCCTCCAATTTTGCAATTTTATCGATCCTATGGATCCAGTCTTTTATCGAAGGGGGAGATTTGGAGTTCCAATATACCGGAATGCATGCTCTTGCTGCGTTTATTAAATGGGGGATGAACAATTTGCAGTAGCGGAGAGGGGTGATTGAAGTATGGTGGAGTAAGTATTGCGCCGGAGTAAATGGAATTTGAATATTAAGGTGTGTAGTGATGATTTCGTGGACTTTCGACCAGAAAGGTTGTATTCTGGGGCAAGACCAGAAGACATGAAGGAGTGTGCCTGGATGGTTAGTACATCTCCAGCATTCGTCTTTAACATCTGGAAAGAATTTGTGTAGGATTGACGGTGTTCTGTACCAACGGGTTAAGATTTTGTAACAGGATTCCTGCATGGACACATTGAGAGAGCTCTTATGTGCGATGAAACAAATGTTCATCCAATCGTTTTCATTGAGCCAAGTCTGATTCCCATTCGTTTAGTGTATTAGGCTTTAGTATGTAAGATTCTGAAAATAGGAGATTATAAGTAGTGGATATTAGATGGCACTGAGGTTCATCTCTTAGGCAAAGCTTTTCAAAATGTGTTAAGTTTCTGGCGAATAGCACTGTTTGTTTCTGGGAGGTGAGGAAGTGCCTGGTTTGTAAAAAAGACCATTGTGGCATGGGTGGAGATCCTGAGGTAATCGGCAATTGGGTACGGTCTAGCAGTGAGCCTTCTTTAAAGAATTGATGTGCACGCATAATCTCATGTTTCCACTGTGGTGGGCGAAAGGAGGCAGGCAGTCCTGGGGGAAAATCAGGGTTGTGCTGAATGGGGGTGAGGGGACCCATTGTGGAGGAAAGTGACACAAAGGAGTGCAGGGTCACGTTTATTAAGGGGTGTGTTTTAAGGACTGGAGGAGTATTCTTCAAACCAATCCAGGGTAGCGATTTGAGGGGAATGGACTCAAATTAATTTTCTAATGATATCCAATCTTTATTCTTCTCATGTAGGGACCAATCAAGGATTCTAGTGAGGTGGCAGGCCCAATAATATTTCTTTAGGTCAGGAAGGCCTATGCCCCCTTTTAATTTTGGTTTAGAGAGCAGCTCAAAGGAGAGTCTAGGTTTCTTTTGGCTCCAGAGGAAGTTTGTGCAAAAAGATTTAAAGGATGTGAAAAACGCTGAGGGGATTTTGATCGGGATAGTCTGGAGAAGATATAATAGGCGCGGGAGGATATTCATTTTAATGATGGCGGCTCTGCCAAACCAGGAGAAAAAGGGTTTGTTCCATTTGTGAATATCTTCTTTAATAGCTTTCAATGCTGGGGTAAAATTTTTGGCGAAGAGGTCAGATAATTTGGAGGGGAGGTGAATACCCAAATATTTAATGGAATCACGATGCCACTGGAAGGGGAAATTTTCTTTACATTGGGTGACTAGTCTTGCGTGAAGTGATATATTGAGGGCGTGGGACTTGGAAAAATTGATTTTGAAGTTGGAGATGGATTGGAAGAATTTGAATTGAGATTGAAGGGTCGGGATGGAGAGAAGAGGTTTGCCTAGAAATAACAAAATGTCATCCGCGAATGCGGCTATTTTGTATGTGTGGTCCTTGATTTTAATTCCATGTATATCTGGATTAGAGTCTAGAGAACGAAGGAATGGTTCCAGCGTGAGGATGAAAAGAATGGGGGAAAGGGGGCACCCTTGTCTGGTGCCGTTGCTAATGGAGAAGGCGTCCGACAGGTGACCATTGACCTTGATTTGGGCTGAGGGCTTTGAGTAAAGTGACATAATGAGATTAAACATTCTGTCTGGTAAGCCTATGTGTCTTAGGACACCAGTCATGTAGGTCCAGTCAAGCCTGTAGAACGCCTTCTCGGCATCCAGAGACAACATGAATCCTTCGAACTTGGAGGAAGAGATCCAGTTGTGTATATTGATGGCCTTAATGGTGTTGTCTCTTGCCTCTCGGCCTGGGACAAAGCTAACTTGGTCTTTGCTGATTAACAAGGGAATGATGTGTAACAATCTGTTTGCGAGAATTTTTGCGAATAGCTTTATGTCTACATTTAGGAGAGAAATTGGCCTGTAATTAATTACTGAAGTGGTGTCTTTACCTTCCTTCGGGATGACGGTGACGTGTGCTTCTAGGAGTCTGTTAGGTGCAGTAAGGGGGGAGGATAGTGAGTTGAAGGCCTTTAACATCGGGGAGGCTAGTAATTGAATGAACGTTTTGTAGTATGGGGCTGTAAAGCCATCTGGGCCGGGGCTTTTCCCTACTTTGAGCTGTTTAATTGCAGTTAGGAGTTCTTCTTGAGCAATGGGTTCGTTTAGGGTCTGTGCTACATCATGGGTGATGGGTGTCGGACATTATTGTTGTAAAAAGTCACTTATAAGAGAGTTTTTGTCTGTAGCTGAAGAGGAGGAGGGAAGATTGTATAGGTTGGAGTAGTATTGCTTGAATTGGTCCGCAATGTCTAACGTGTTAGCAAAGATTTGTCCTTGGTTGTTTTTAATAGTGTGTACAGAGGAGGCTGCTTTTTTTGCTTGAAGGGCTCTTGCCAGGTATTTGCCACTTTTATTGCTATATTCGTAAAAAAGTTTTTGTTTTAATATGAATTTGCGTTTAACCTTGATATGCAAGTCGTCCAGGAGTATTTGTCGGAGATGAACTAGTTCATCATATGTGGCTAGAGCTTGTGTACGTTTGTGCAAAGTTTCAAGAGATTTAATTTTTTGGATGAGTGAATGGGATTTCGCTTGGCATTCTTTTTTCTTGGCCGTTTTGAGAGCCATCAGTGTGCCTCTCAGAACGCATTTGTGTGCTTCCCAGATATTGATCGGGGATGTATCAGGTGTATCGTTGAGTCGGAAGAAATCTGTGATCGCAGTTTTTATATGTTCTATGTCCGAAGTCTTGTTTAAGAGGGTGGCATCTAGTCTCCAAAATTTAGAGTGGGGGTTATGTGAAGGGATTAAGATGGTTAGAGAGATTGGGTGATGATCTGAAAGGATCATTGGTTTGATCGAGATATTCCTGATGAGTGGTAAGTCTGCTTGGGATAGAAACAGATAATCCAGTCTGGAATATCTGTTGTGGGGCGGGGAGAAGAACGTGAAGTCTTTAGTCGAGGGGTTAAGGGTACGCCATGTATCATGAAGTAGTAGATCTTGCAACTGAGTTCTGATTTGTTTGAGAGCTCTGAAGGGTAAGGAGGATGTACCTGTCGAAGTATCAAGAAGAGGATAAAGCGCAACATTAAAATCCCCACCTAGGACGATAGTGCCTTTTTGGAATTCTGCGAGAGTGTGTTCTATGTTTCTAAAAAAGGAGACTTGGGCTGAGTTGGGGCTATAAATGTTTGCAAAGGTGAAAGTTTTGTTTGCGATTTGGCCCCTAAGAAAGATAAATCTGCCATTCTGGTCTATAATGGAATCGCTAAGAGTCCAGTCTACTTTTTTAGAAATGAGGATAGCAACCCCTTTAGATTTGCCTAGGGGGTTGGTAGAGAGGTAGACAGTGCTGTACAGGTGGTTTGATAATTTGGGAGTATCCATTGTGCGAAAATGCGTTTCTTGAAGGAAAATAATATCTGCTTTAAGTTTCTTCATAAGGTCTAAAATTTGCGAGCGTTTCTCTGGGATGTTCAGACCCTTTGCGCTTAGGGAAACAATTTTGAGGGGCGTAGGGTCATGGGAAGGAGATTGATTGGGCATTTTCTAATGTATTTGAAATAGCCGCTGAGTAGGTCAGTGGTTAATAAAAATTGCTATTGATATTTGAGTATCAATGAGAGTGTGAGAGCTATGTTAAAGGAGGGGCAGAGACCAAGGGAGCCCCCTGGAAGAGGGCGGTAAGCAGAGAGCAGAGGTAGGGGGAAAATTAAGGAGGGAGGGGGATGGGAAAGAGGGGGAGAGTGAGACAGGGGAATTTAACCAAAACTAGAGAGAGTGTGTGTGGTTCTCTCCAGTTGTGAATATACAATTCGGAGAAGTGCGACACGGAAAGGGGGGTCCCTAACCGGTCCCTTGGGAGTGTGGTTAGCGCTCGGGCGGAGAGGGAACCTAAACAGGTAACCTGGCCTGTCCAGAGATGTAGGGTTATAGGTAATGCTGGGACACACCTAGGGTATCGTATTATGCATCAAGTAGGGGAGGTAGCCAATTAGGGCAGAGGGTTTGTCGTATTGAAGTAGCTAAGTATATTTGTGTGGCGGGATGAGTCAGCTGAGAAAGGGATTAGCCGTCTAGGTTGGGTTAGAAGAGGCATAACCTGGAGGAGTTGATAAGAGTTAGGGTAAAGTGTATTTAGGGTTTTGTAAAGACCTCAGGTACGAGTGATTGAAAGCCTGCAATGCTAATTTGGGTTAATGGGAAGTCTATTATGAACTGGGAAGGGCCAATGTTCAAATAGGATTCCAAAGGGACCTGGACAGGAAGTGTTTGTGAGGACATAGGGGCGACCAATAAGTTGAGAGGACATCTGGAGGGGAAGGGATCTATAGTTGTGGGGGGCTATAATCATTATAAGGGGCGTAGTTAACTCCTAATATGTGTCTAGTCTGGCACCTTAGTAGTTTTTCATGGGGACTGGCCCAGGATCCCCCAATGGGGAAAGGAAAAAAAAAATAAAGTTAGGTGTTGAAACTACAAGTAAATAAATTCCAAGCTCAAGGTATGATCTTCCATATGAGAGGGAAGGGAAGTTAGCGTTAGGAAGAACATGTGTGTATTTGTAAATTAAGTTGCGCTAAGTGTGATAAATGGAGATGTAAAGTCCATAAAGTCCCAATAGTAAATGATGATGACAAAATCCTAGATGTAATCCTGGACCAGACTCCCTTAAGGGTATAGGCTTACCAGATTCAGGTAAGAGAAAAGCAGATGCTCAATGAATCTTGTCACCTTGATAGAAGATCCAGGCCCACGTGAGCGGTAGACTCAATGGTCATTGGATCATGAAAAAAATGTAAAATACGCAATAGCGTAAAACCCAACAAATAGGTAAATATCACCAATGTGACTTGAGAATAACGTGTGTAAAAATTAGACCACCACCAAAGATTCTTATTATCAGTGGGCAAGTGTATATTAAAGAAAATGGTGTGTGTTAAATAACCCCTTACCAAATATAAATAAGGGTAGGTGTATATAAACCAATGAATATTCCAGCTGAAGTTGCCTCTTACCAGACGACTATAATGGATGTGCCAAAGTGAAAAAAAACAATGATGAAAGATAGGTGTAGAACCATCACCAGCTAGATGAGCCTCTTACCATGTGAACGAAATCAAAATGTGTAAAATCAGATTCCAATAAGACACCAAGATTCAGTACCGAAAAGGAACCAGTAGGGGTCACCTCTTACCAGATCTTTAGATCAACCACGCTTGTATGATATTAATTGGTTGGGGGTCCGGCAACAGACTCGAGCAACTGATCCTCAGATGTTCCCAATGTTCACCATTCAAAAAGAGAGAGAGAGGCTCCCATAGCGTAAAACAGTAAAATTTATTCCAAAAATAAAAGCAAGAACACTCACAGAAACCAGGATGGAATGAGCAATTGTATACAGCCGCCGGCCGAACGGCTTCGCTCGCCCGCACTCTCTGGTCGCGATCGGATGACGTCAGTACGCCGTGCCCTGACGACGTTTCGTCACAGATGACGTTTTCAAAGGAGCCTCTCTCTCTCTTTTTGAATGGTGAACATTGGGAACATCTGAGGATCAGTTGCTCGAGTCTGTTGCCGGACCCCCAACCAATTAATATCATATAAGCGTGGTTGATCTAAAGATCTGGTAAGAGGTGACCCCTACTGGTTCCTTTTCGGTACTGAATCTTGGTGTCTTATTGGAATCTGATTTTACACATTTTGATTTCGTTCACATGGTAAGAGGCTCATCTAGCTGGTGATGGTTCTACACCTATCTTTCATCATTGTTTTTTTTCACTTTGGCACATCCATTATAGTCGTCTGGTAAGAGGCAACTTCAGCTGGAATATTCATTGGTTTATATACACCTACCCTTATTTATATTTGGTAAGGGGTTATTTAACACACACCATTTTCTTTAATATACACTTGCCCACTGATAATAAGAATCTTTGGTGGTGGTCTAATTTTTACACACGTTATTCTCAAGTCACATTGGTGATATTTACCTATTTGTTGGGTTTTACGCTATTGCGTATTTTACATTTTTTTCATGATCCAATGACCATTGAGTCTACCGCTCACGTGGGCCTGGATCTTCTATCAAGGTGACAAGATTCATTGAGCATCTGCTTTTCTCTTACCTGAATCTGGTAAGCCTATACCCTTAAGGGAGTCTGGTCCAGGATTACATCTAGGATTTTGTCATCATCATTTACTATTGGGACTTTATGGACTTTACATCTCCATTTATCACACTTAGCGCAACTTAATTTACAAATATTCTACAGGGTGTGGTCACACTTGAAGTTGCTGCTGTTCAATATTATTTTCTTTAAGCGCGGTTAATCCCCCTCTATATACTAGAACATGTGTGTAGGGAGTTGGGGGGTAAGTGTGGGACCCAAAGCATCCCAGTGATATCAACAGTAATCCGATATAAGGGGATCCCAGCGGTCCGGTCCGCATAAGCGTAACAAAGTAGCATTACAGTACATGATGCAATTTATGAGTAAGATCAGATTAATAGTGAAAAGTATAAGAAAAAAAAAAAAGAAAAAGAATTATACTGGACATGAATACATTTGTAGCAAGTATGGGGTATGCTGCCCCTATCTCCCAGGTCGTGCAAAATAGCGCGTAAGACCCGCGAACTGGGAGGGAGGGGGGGGCAAAAGGTGAGCAAAACAAATATATTTATACATTTGAGCAGTTGTTGAATGGAGGTAAGAGATCTGTGAAGTCCAGAAAAAAAAAGTTTCTAAGGCACGGGTGGGAGGTATGAAGATGTGTGCACTGTTGTTGGTTTTTAAGAATGAATCCAGGACCATCCTCAAGAAGAACAACAGGAAACTTTACACATCATAAAATATGAAGTAGGATCATGTTTGTCAGCATAATCAGAGAGATGGAGTGTACATTACCAGAGTCTACGGGTGCGAGTGAGATGGATAGCTTGAGATAGGCGCAGATTATTGCGAACGGAAGATGATCAATGGTTGAGGTGAGGTGAGCAGGGAAATGCAGAGGAGGAACCCTGTTCGAACAGTCATGGAGGCCCTTTCGGAGGTTGTTCCATCTTGTTAGGCGTGGGTTTGCTTTGTGTAATGGTACCTGTAGCCAGGGCAAAAAGGATGACAAGGAGAAACAGAAACAAAAAGAAAAAGAGGAGAAAGGAGAGAGGGCAACATGGATGGTCACGGATGTTGATAGTGGAGGTTGGCGAGTAATAATACTTGCAGAGTTTCTTCAGGAATGAAGTCTTTCGAGTTCATTAGTCCTCCTCTTCATGTCTTGGTCTTCGGTGGGCTGGTGATGCAGTGGGGCTGTGCGTGTTATTGGGAAGATCTTGTGGAAAATTTTCCTGTCGGAGGAGGAAGATCTGCGGCATCCCAGGTGGAATTCCTCACGTTCCGGGATGGTATCCATAGAGATCGCTCTGCGGAGTTGAGGAGGTTGGAGAGATCTGTACCAGTCCGGGAGGTTGATCTGCGGAAGGCCCAAAGTGCTGCAAAATTATGTCAGGTCTTCTGGGATGCGAAGATTAACTATGCGTCCGTTTGATGAAGCGGAGAGGTAGAATGGGAACTTCCACCTGTACTGGATATTTCTGTTGCGTAGGGCATCCAGCAATCCAGCAAAGGGCGGAGGTCCCTTCAACGTTGGAGGGTGATGGGCGACAGGTCTTGGTAGATTTTTATGCCGGCTCCGTGGTAAAGAAGGTTGCGTCTGTCTCTCGCGGCTCTCAGGATGTCTTCCTTCAATCTGTAATTGACTAGGCAGCATATAATGTCCCATGGGGATCCGAATCTCTAGATCTCGGTCTGAGAGCTCTATGGAGACGTTCAAAATCGATTGGGACATCCGGGGGTCTCCCTAAATTATCATTGAAGATTTCCACTGTTGCACGCGTGATCTGAGCGGGCTCAACCGACTCTGGAAGACCTCTGACCCTCAGGTTATGGCGGCGACCTCTGTTGTCGAGGTCTTCCACATGTCGCTGGATTTCTCTAAGTTGAAAGGAATGAGACTCACTTGTGGAGGTTAGAGAACTGATGGAATCCTCTTGTAGGTTAGATTTAGCTTCCACTGCTTCAATCCTTCCTGTTATGTGGTTAATGTCCCTTTTCAAGTCTGCCACTGCAACTGCTAATGAGGCCTTAATCTCATCCGCTATGATCCGGAGGTCTTGAAAGTTTAGTGGAGGAGCTGGAGCGGTAGCCATGGAGCAAGTATCAAAGGCAGACTGCGGTGGGACAGGGTGATCATTCATGGCCATGGCAGAATTTGCTGTAGGTGGCGATCTTACCGTGTCAGCGTAGGCCCGAGTTGAAGCCAGGGCCTCACGTGAGAGCTGCTGCTGGCGGAAGAGGTCGGGTATGCTCCTGCCGTTCTGGATAGGCAGATCGCGGGGCGAGTGGGATCTGGAGGGAGAGGACTGAGCGGACGACTTCCCCATACTTGATTTTCGCTGAAAGACTGGGTGGAAAGGCTCATTTTCGGGCTGGAAACCCTGGACCGGCCGGGAGAGAAGAGATTAGGCAGCCATCTCAGACCGGCGCCAAGCCACGCCCCAAGTTTTTCTTACCTCATCAGAACTCATCTACCTTCAATTCCTGGAACATTGTTCATCGTTGTAAGTCCATGACCACAACTCTCTGGAGCTTCCTTGGACATTCGTGCTTGGTCTACCAACACAGGTAGAGTGACTATTTTCCTCTAGACCTAAGTGTGATAAATGTATACCTTATACTCCTTAGCATTTCACACCAATTGTCACCATGCAATTCAAAATATCCTCTCTGATCGTCAAAGGGCTCAACAGCCCAGCCAAAGGCACATGGTTTGGAAGGAGACATGTCAACTACAGTGTGATGTAATGTGTCTACAAGAGACTCATTTTTCTTCTTCTAAGCCACCAACATTTCAACATCATCAATTCCCACACATTTACCTTTCTAATGGCCCAAAAAAGAAGGGAGTGGTGGCTATTGTGAATAAAAATACAGTTTCATTCAAACAAGTGGCAGTAGATATGGACATTCTTGGGAGAAACATTATCCCAGTCTGTGATATCAACAATGTTCGCTACACGCTGATCAATGTCTATCTCCCTAACAATAAACAACTTGCATCTCTAAAAAAAAGCAGCTTTCCTCAGACAAGGCCACACCATTTACAGTGGAGACTTTAGCCACTTTAGCCTTGGAAGGTTTTACCCCCTTAATGACCACTCCATTTTTTGTGATTCGCCACTGCATTTTTTTTTTTTTTACCAAATAGTTTTTATTGAAATTTTATCAAACAACATACAAAAAGACAAAGAGCTGTAACAATCGCTCGCTCGTATGTAAAAGAAGGTCAGAGAAATTTGAACAGTAAACAGATACGTAGCATACAATTTTCAGCATCAGTATCACATAGCAACAACAACAACAACCAGCTATGAGCACACCGGATTCAAATATAAGATATATACCGTTATAGGAGTTTATTCGGTCGGATTTTGGGGAAACCACGCTGCCCACTCTGTCCATTTTTTCTCGAATGGGACCATAGATGGCAAAAGTCTTACTAGCTAGCAACCGTTTGTATTGGTAATTAAGGTTTACCTGGGACAGCACTTCGCTATGGTTAGGGGCAGAGCTGTCCTTCCAATGTCTAGCAATGATCAATTTCGCTGCAAGGAGAATGTGGATCATTATGGTGCGGTACTCTTTCAGGTATTCTGAATCCCTATGTGGAGTAGTGCTAGAGCAGGGTCAGGTCGCCTAAGGATACAGGAAATTTCTGCCATGGCTTGGAAAATCTTTTTCCAGTAACTAGAGATACCCACACAGGACCAAAACACATGATGAATATTTTCTGACTGGCAGCAGCCCCGCCAGCAAAGGGGTGAATAGCTCGATATAAATTTTGCTAGGACAACTGGGGTTTTATACCATCTAGCCACTATTTTCTGGGCCAGGTCCCAGTGGTTGGTGCAGTGTGTTGCTGACACAACCGCTCGAAATGCCTGAGTCCATTGATGTGGTACAAATTGTGTCCCCAGATCCTGTTCCCAATGTACCATCAGTGGTGTTATGGTGAATGTAGATTTGGTTCCTAAGATGTTGTAAAAGAGAGAGATACCCTTATTCGTTTTGATGGGGGAATAGGAAAAATTTGTGGATTCTTTCATCTACTGTGATTAAGGGCGGAGGAATTTGTTCAAAAAGGTACGGATCTGTAGGTGCGAGTAAACTGGGGAGGAGGGTAGCGTATATTGGGTTACAAGATCTGACCATGGTTTCACTGAGGAGCCAGACATTAGCTCATCAACCCATTCAACGCCATGGTCCAACCACACCTGGGTATTCAGATAGGGAATTAAGATTTCCATAGTCTTCAAGGGTATTCTTAGGGTTGCCATTTTGGAATGAGTAGGTGACGATACGTTCAGTCGCCTCCATGCTAGGATCGTGGCCTGAGTTGTGGGTGGTAATGAGTGGATATTCAATGGCCTCCATGAGTCCGCCAGAAGCAGAAGGTGCAAGGATGGAGAATTGGACATTGCTGCTTCTAAATGCCCCTAAAGCGCCTCTAGAGACTCGAGGAACCATTTCTCCGCCTGTGACAAAAGGGAGGCTGTATAATAAGAGAGGAGGCGTGTCGCGCCGCCACGAACGTCCAACACCGCTCGGTCTGCAGCCGAGTTAGGTGTATCGTTTTTGTACTGCCGCAAATGTTTCCATCCCTAATGTAAGTGCAACACTTTATTTTGAATAAATTTTACCTCGGGGATATCACACTATGGTCCGTTTATTTTCTATCACCACAATGCTCATCATGAAGAGCTAATAGGAGGACGGATCCCTAGTGGAAGTAGAACACAGCTGACAGTTACAGATACAGTGAAAAGGCATTGTCTGCTCCATATTCTCTGTGCTGATTCCATCTGCCATCTGGTAAGAGGCTAATCCTGCACCATATCACAGGGTGGTTTATCTGATTACCTTCTTCTCCCCAACACTATCATCAGAGTTTTCTCTGCCTTCCTAATTTATTCATCTGGTAAGGAGGATAGTGTGGTGGTGGCGGGATCTTCAATCACAGAGCACTGGCAACTTACTTTACCTTTTCAAAATTTTGGTGAAGAGTTTTTGTGGACTTTTGAATTCACATCACCATATGAGTTATCGCACTTAATAAGTTAAGGATCACAAGTCGCATCACTTGTCACTTTTGAGTTCTTTTGGACTTTTGCTCTATTTTATTTACTCACTTGGAATATCACCATATATAAGATTGTAATATATCACTGTGTTGATTTATTCAATTATTTATTATTCATTGTTAGCGCACCTATTTTATACACATTTTTCACTAAGGCACAGTTCAGGTTGCAGCTACTATTCATATCAGCGCACCCTTACTTTACACCCATCTATAGACATGCCCACAATACAATTACTACAAAAGACCTTGCCATATCAGTGGGTTTCCGACTCTTTACAATATCTGGGCATTAAGCTGACGACCTCTTGCACTAATCTCTACAAGGCCAATTTTCTTCCTTTGATCTCCACTTTGCAACAAGAGATGTCTTGGTTGAGAAAATTTTATCTATCTTGGTCTGGTAAACTAGCAGCATACAAAATGCTTCTCTTGCCTAAATGACTTTACTACTTTAGGACACTTCCTATATCCATTCCTTCATCTTTCTTCACTCATACAAAAACAACTTCCACAGTTTATCTGGACTGATCGTAAAGTACACTGCCCCCAGCATGTACTATTTAAACATAGGTCAGCTGGAGGTATAGGAGTTCCAAACTTAAAAGACCATTATATGGCTTCCCTTCTAGATCAATTGAAATTTTGATTCTCACCGATTCAAGGAAAACATTGGTGTACTTGAAACATTGGTGTACTCTAGAACAAAACTGGGTTGGGTATTTCCAGTGTCCCTTAATTCCCTTTTGAGAGCAGCTTCCATTTCAGGTAAATCCATCCAAACCATTAGCCCTACTGTGTCAGCAGCTCTTTCTGCCTGGAAATACCTACAAAAACACAAAGACTTATCAAGTGACCTTACTATAGTACCCATACCTCTCAAATCTCTATCTCATCTGGTCCGAGAAATTTCATTTGCAAAGTGGAAAAAACTATAGTACAAAAATTCTCTTTACCCAAAACTCCTGACAGACCCGCCCCCCCCTGTCAGAAGAGCCGCAGATCGGCTCTCCTCTACTCATGCCTGTTAGGCATGAACTGAGGAAAGCCGATCAACTGCACTTCCTATTTACTATGTGACCAACTGTGATTGGACACAGCTTGTCACATGGTAAAAAGCCTACGTCAGTAGGCTTTTTACCAAGATCGGAGATGCAGTGTGTCAGAGTGACACACTGCAGCACCGATCGCCGATCTGCGCGCCCCCCGGAGGGCGCGCAGAGTTCATCATCCTGCCGCCGTCATATGACGGTGTGTCAGGATAATACGACCACCTTCCCACCGTCAATTGCCTATAGGGCGGGTAGGAAGTGGTTAAAGAAACTTTTTTTTTTTTTTTCGTTTTTGTTAGAAGGATTAGAACACCTGCCAGCTTTTATTGCTGACTGTGTCCCCGTCAGGGAGATTCACCTGTTAGTCCTGTTTGCAGTTTTCATTGAAAGTAAAAGTAAAAGAAAAGCTCAAATTTTGGCTTCTCCCAGAAAATTAATAGACGGGAATCTTCCAATGGGGGCACTTGTTCTGGTGAATTTGGGGGGGCCCAAGAGATTCCCTTAATTTGCTGGGATTACCGCTTGCATCCTGTATTGGCTATGGGACAGGAAGAGAAAGTAAATCCCCCTGATGGGGCATATATATACAGTATATATAAACCTTACAGGGGCTATAACCCTCCCTTACTCTATCCAAAATGAAAAAAAAAAGTTTTGCCTATAGTTCTACTTTGACAACATCCTAGCAACAAGGCAGGATGGGATGATGTTATCTCTGGGAATTTTTCAACCAGGCCTTGGGAGGTACATAAATAGTCTATACCTAAACGAGGGCATTTTTTAACTTTAGTCAAATCTGCACAGTTTGTTTTTATCTACAGGTGCCCCTTACCTGCATCTGCAGTGTTTTGTTAAAGGTGAACAAACCCTTTAACCACTTAAGCCCCGGAAGATTTTACCCCCTTCCTGACCAGGGGGTATTTTGCGATTCGGCACTGCGTGACTTTAACTGACAATTGCGCGGTCGTGCGACGCTGTACCTAAACAAATTTGACATCCTTTTTTTCCCACAAATAGAACTTTCTTTTGGTGGTATTTGATCACCTGTAAGATTTTTTGATCATGCGCTATAATCAAAAAAGAGCGTCAATTTTGCAAAAATAACAATATTTTTCACATTTTTTTATATGAAATTCCCCCCAAAAAAATGTAAAAATCAACATTTTTTTTATATTTTTGGCCAATTTGTTTTCTGCTTCCTATGTTTGGTAAAAAAAAATCACAATAAGCGTATTTTGATTGGTTTGCGCAAAAGTTATTGCGTTTACTAAGGGAAAGATTTTTGTCATTTTTGTTGTTTTTTTTTAACGAGTAATGGCGGCGATCTGCGATTTTTTTGTAGGACTGCGAAATTGCGGCGGACAGATCGGACCCTTGATTGACATTTTTGACACTTTTGGGGGTACCAGTGACATTACTACAGTAACCAGTGCTATAAATATGCACTGTTACTGTAAAAATGACACTGGCAGGGAAGGGGTTAACTTTATTGGGGAAGGAGGGGTTAAGTATGTCCCTAGGGGCGTGATTCTAACTGTGATTGGACATGGCTACTGGTGTAAGAAAAGAGATCAACGGTCCTACATAGTAGAACCGTCTGATCTCCATTTTTACCCAGGGGAGAATGACAGGCGGCTTTGTTTACATTAGCCGCCTGCCTTTCTCCCTTCACGGCGAACGATCGCGAGTGAACGGCGGACATCGGGTCCGCCGGTCACACGCACTGACTTGTTAGGGAACAAGCCGGGGCGGGTGCGCGCTTGCCTGCTATTGGCTCACAAGCTAGTGACGTACCGGTATGCCACTTTGCCTGGCCGGGGCTGACCGCCGCAGTATATGTACTTGCGGCGGTCGGCAACCGGTTAATGCATTCATCTTACCCTTTTCTAGTTGATATGAGTGCTCGTTGGAATTGATATGTAGAGGATAGAAAGATAATATTTCTGTGTTTAGTCTGTATTTCTGTTGAGCCAAGAATTAGATGCTCGTCACAACACAGTTCACCTTATAGTGAATATATGACAAAGGGTACATATTTTCACATACATTTGAACAATTGTCAGGTCAAACAAGTCTTCTCCTGTCACTCGAATATTTTCCGCATATGTGTGGGTTGGCCTCCCTGGAATGAAGGCTGCACTCGTACTGCAAATTCATAGTTCATTGTAAAGTGCAGGAGTGTTTGTAACCCCCGGACTGGACTGTATTTCTTACTGTAAAAGGTAAGACGCCAAAACAAAAACATGGTATGCAGAATAGATGATGGAAAAACTATCTAATGAGCTTTCATAAGTGTGTGTAATTCTGGGTAGAATTAGAAGGTTGTGTCTGAATTAGCATAGGAGTATATTTAAATCTAGAAGGCGTAGCTCAGCATGTACACCTGTTGTTTTACCTGTCTTTGTCAACCATTTGCCATGTTTTGTATTATTTACTGTTTAAGCAAAAGTGAGAGCACTGGGTCAAATGAGGATTTTACCACTTTAAGACCGGAAGATTTTGCTGCTTAATGACCAGGCCCTATTTTGCGATTTGGCACTGCGTTACTTTAACAGACAATTGCGCAGTTGTGCGGCACTGTAACCAAACAAAATTGACGTCCTTTTTTTCCCACAAGTAGAGCTTTCTTTTGGTGGCATTTGATCACCTGTGCATTTTTGTTTGCGCTATAAACGAAAAAATAGCGACAATTTTCACATTCTGCTATATAACATTCCCAAAAAAACCCCTAAAAAATAAAAATTTGCTAACATTTTAGGCCACTTTGTTTTCTGCTACATATTTTTGATAAAAAAAATCACAATAAGCGTATTTTGATTGGTTTGGGCAAACGTTATTGCACTTACTAACTACAGGAAAGATTTATGTCATTTTTATTGTTTTTTTTTTTTTTACTAGTAATGGCGGCGATCTGCAATTTTTTGCGGGACTGCAACATTTTGGCGGACAGATCGGACCCCTAACTGACATTTTTGACAATTTTGGGGGTACCAGTGACATTACTACAGTAATCAGTGCTAAAAATATGCACTGTTACTGTAATAATGCCATTGGCAGGGAAGGGGTTAATACTATTGGTGATCAAGGGGTTAAATGTAAACCTAGGGGAGTGATTCTAACTGTGGGGGGGGGTTGGGCTTGTGAGATGACCATAGAGACATGTGATCCTATATAGCAGGATCGCATGGTCTCTGTGATCATCTCAGGGAGAAGGATAGATGGCTGTGTTTACATCAGCCGTCCGTCCTTCTCTGTCAGCGGGTGGAGATTGCGGGAGGCCGGCAGCCATCGGAGCCACCTGTCACACGCACTGCCTTCCCTGCTGACAAGCGGGGGTGGGAGCGGCAGATGTACGGCGGCAGGTCAAGCGCCGTACAAGTACGGGACTTTGCCTAGGAGAGTCGTCCTGCCGCCGTACATCTGCGGCGTGCGATCGGCAAGTGGTTAAGCTTAAAGCGGAACTATGGGCAAAATTAAAAATGACATTTATGATGTAGTCTATCCCTGGCATTAACACAGCAGTTTTATTTCTCTTAGCCTAAGCACCCCAAGGTGATGTTATATGGTTTGTCCCAAACGTGACAACTTTTCCTGGACTACTTGATTTGTGCGTGCCTATATATAGATATACATACAACCTCATAAAATTAGATTATTATCAAAAAGTAAATACATTTTGGTAATTCAATTCAAAAAGTGAAACTCATATTTTATATAGATGCGTTACACACAGAGTGATATATTTCAAGCATTTCTTTCTTTTACTTTTGATGATTATGGCTTACATCTAATGAAAACCCAAAATTCAGTATCTCAGAAAATTTGAATATTACATAAGACCAAAAAAAAAATATTTTTTTAATAGAGAAATGTTGGCTTACTGAAAAGCATGTACAGTATAGTATGCACTCAATACTTGCTTGGGGCTCCTTTTGCATGAATGACTGCATCAATGTGGCGTGGCATGGAGGCGATCAGCCTGTGGCACTGCTGAGGTGTTATGGAAGCCCAGGTTGCTTTGATAGCGGCTTTCAGCTCGCCTGCATTGTTGGGTCTGGTGTCTCTCATCTTCCTCTTAACAATACCTCACAGATTCTTTAAGGGGTTTGGGTCAGGCAAGTTTGCTGGCCAATCAAGCACAGTGATACCATGATCATTAAACCAGGTATTGGTAGTTTTGGCAGTGTGGGCAGGTGCCAAGTCCTACTGGAAAATGAAATCTGCATCTCCATAAAGCTGGTCAGCAGAGGAAAGCATGACGTTCTCTAGAATTTCCTAGTAGAGAGATGTCCTGACTCTGAACTTGATAAAACACAGTGGAACAACATGGCTCCCCAAATCATCACTGACCGCGGAACATTTTGCATTTCATTTGGAAATCAAGGTCCCAGACTCTGGAGGAAGAGTGTAGAGGCACAGAATCCAAGTTGCATGAGGTCCAATGTAAAGTTCCCACAGTCAGTGATGATTTGGGGAGCCATGTCATCTACTGGAGTTGGTCCACTGTGTTTTATCAATGTGTTTTTATTGGTCTTATGTAATATTCACATTTTCTGACATACTGAATTTTGGGTTGTCACTAGCTGTAAGCCATAATCATCAAAATTGAAAGAAAGAAGTGATTGAAAGATATCACTGTGTGTAATGCATCTATATAAAAAATACATGAGTTTGATTTTAATAATTGAATTACTGAAATAACTGAACTTTTGATAATCTAGTTTTTTTTAGATGCACCTGTATACACTATATTGTTAAAAGTACTGTATTGGGACTAAGGATGATCGAACTTTTGAAAAGTCCGGTTCGGCCAGAACATCCGAACTTCCCGAAAGTTCGGCCCGGATTTCAGAACCCCATTGAAAATCAATGGGACCCGAACTTCGGTAATCAAAAAACACAATTTTTAAGCCCTAAAACCCAATAAATGCCCCTAAAAAGTACCTAGGGTTCTGGGTCATGCCCCATTAACTATTAATCACACAAAAAAAAGTTCTTAAAAATTGTCATTTTTGATAAAAAAAGCCAATTATTGAAAAAAAAAAAAAAGAGAGAGAGATTTTTTGATTTTGACTTTGGATTTAGTATCTGGGGGGTCTAAAAGGTGTGCATGTGAAGTTTCAGCTCTGTAGCATGCCCAGAACCATGAAAAAAAAAGATAATTTTTCAGTAGAGCAGGGATGTGGGACCCTCCTTTTACACCTATATGATCTTTTTTTATGGTTCTGGACATGCTACAGAGCTGAAACTTCACAGGTACACCTTTTAGACCCCTCAGACACAAAATCACACAAAGTTCTTAAAAATTGTCATTTTTGATAAAAAAGCCAATTATTGAAAAAAAAAAAAAAAAATAGATTTTTGGATTTTTACTTTGGATTTCGGGGGGTCTATAAAGTGTACATGTGAAGTTTCAGCTCTGTAGCATGTCCAGAATCATAAAAAAAAGGATTGTTTGTATTAGAACACTTTCAGCACAGGAGTATGGCTTCTCAGTTTTCACACCTTGCCGGTTTAATAGCAGGCATTTTTTTGGGTTCTTTGCAGTCAGGAAAAACATCTGAACTTGTGTATAGTGGTACTGTGCACAAGTTCAGATGTTTTGCCTGCCTCCAAAACCCCCCCAAAAATGCCAGCAAAAAACACACCTGGGCATTTTTTTTTTTTTTGACGCTAGCGTTTTTTTGGCATTTTTTTGGGTTCTTTTGAGGCAGGCAAAACATCTGAACTTGTGTATAGTGGTATATATACACACATGTATGTATATAGACACCTAGCCATATATAGGTGTGATAGTAGCAGAAATATATTACTGTAAATGATTTCATTAGCGCAAGCATATATTTCTGCTACTATCACACCTATATATGTCTAGGGGTATATATACAGACATATATGTGTATATATACCCCCTATACACATGTTCACATGTCATGTCTGACATCAAACATGTCCTCAAAAAAGCACTGGCAGTGGCAACCCCTGCAGCATAAAAAATGCTTGGTTGGTGAGAAGCCATATGCCTGTGCCGAAGCAACTCAGAGAAATGATCATTTCTCTATAGCGGTCACCCTGCTATGGAAGGGTTTTGTCACCCTTCTATAGCAGTCACTGTCAGTTAACCCTACACTACACTACGGTCCCCTTACACTTAACACTTTCCCTACAGAAACTGAATAAATTAAAGCTAACTAATAGTGAAAAATAGCACCTAACTACACTAGATATCCCTTTCCTCACACTAAAAATAGCTAAATGACACTTTGCAACACATTAGAACAGAACAGCATTCCACTCTCTTTCATGTCCCGTATAAGAATGCTAGGAATTTGGCGGGGGCTATCTTATATACTGGGGGGCGTATTCACTAATGATTGGACTATGGACCCCCTAGTCACTCCAATTACATTCCTAGCATTCTCCTGCCCCCTCAATTGGCTTTTACTCATGGTCTGGTCCAATCACGGGCTTTTAAAGCCCATTTCCTGTCCCATTGCATTTTGGTCGGTTCTGGTTGCCGAATTCCGAACTTTTTGGGCAAAAAGTTCTAAATTCGGCCGAACCTCGAACACCCAATGTTCGGGCCGAACCGATGGTCGACCCGAACCGTTCGATCATCCCTAATTGGGACGCCTGTCTTTACACGCGCATGAACTTTAATGGCATCCCAGTCTTAGTCTGTAGGGTTCAGTATTGAGTTGGCCCATCCTTTGCAGCTATAACAGCTTCAACTCTTCTGGGAAGGCTGTCCACAAGGTTTAGGAGTGTGTCTATGTGAATGTTTGACCGTTCTTCCAGAAGCGCATTTGTGAGGTCAGGCATTGATGTTGGATGAGAAGACCTGGCTCACAGTCTCTTCACTAATTCATGCCAAAGGTGTTCTGTTACGTTAAGGTCAGGACTCTGCATAGGCCAGTCAAGTTCCTCCACCCCAAACTCGCTCATTATTGTCATTTTGGACCTTGCTTTGTGCACTGGGAACTGTGAAGGGAAATCCTAAGGCATCAACATACAAGCCATTTTGGACATTTTCATGCTCCCAATTTTATGGGAACAGTTTGGGGATAAAAATAAAGGTGTACCGCGCTATGGATATATACAACGTGCTATACCTAAATGCAGCTGTTCAAAAAATATGGTAATAACCAAATTTTCTCAAAGTGCAGTGCCAAATTACAGCGCAACAAGGTATTAAATAATGAATAAATATATAAAATTACCATAAATTAGTAGCTAATAAAGTGCAAAGTGCAATTCATATACAAAAAATCATGTGGTGCCCCCACTCCGGGGTTACTTAAATAATACAATGAGTGAAACTACAATAAATATATAAATAGTGCCAGTCCAATGTATATGCAAAATATGCAGTAATATTCCAATAAATAAATAATAGCATCAAAAGAAGTCCCAAAAAGTGCTCGAGTGCCAAGAGAAAAGTGCAAAATCATGCCATCAATCCAGTGCAGTGAATAGTGCCGATCCTCCCCCTTTGGGTGTTCAACTTACTGGACAAAGATGACCCCTGAGCTGTATAGATAAAAGGGTCGGCAGAGCTTGTGTCCCAGTAAGGAACCTGGTATAGAAATCCTTAAGGACATAGTATCTGTGACTTTCAGTGGCTCTCAATGACCCGATGCACATAAGTGGAGAAAAGAAGCTCACAATAGCGTAACTCCGACATAAACTTTTAATGTGTAAAAGCAAGAGTAAAACTCACATTTAGTAGCATAAATTCAGGCAGACAATGAATGTAGGCAAGTCTGGAATTCTTCCTGGCCGCGGTGTGCGCTCGGGATCTCTCCTTGGTCCCGACGTGCGTTCCACCGTACCGGAAGTGATGTATTGCTAGCCGTAAACCGGAAATTGCGTTGACGCGTTTCGCCCTCCCCTTTGGGCGTTATCAAAGACGTATTCCGGTCTGCGGCAATGGAGGTGATATATATACCTCCACAACTAATTAGCTAAATCAACTTCCTGTTCCTGTTGGGTGCACTAGGCTTCATTTACACCCAACAGGAAGTCTGAAGCCGCCATAATTCAATGGATTAAACTTAACCGGTTGCCGATCGCCGCACGACTATATACTGCGGCGGTCAGCCCCGGCCAGGCAGAGTGACGTATCGGTACGTCACTCGCCTGTCACTGACTTGCGAGCCTATCGCGGGCGGGCGCGCGCCCGCCGAGGCGCGCGCCCGCCGCGGCTCGTTCACAGGCAAGTCAGTGCGTGTGACCGGCGGACTCGATGTCCGCCAGTCACACTGCGATCGCTCCTGTGAAGGGAGAAAGACAGAGCAGCTTGTGTAAACAAGCTGTCTGTCAGTTCTCCCTGTGTAAAAGTGAAGATCTGTCCGTTCTACTATGTAGAACGGTGGATCTTTGCTTTTACACCAATAGGAATGTCCCTACACAGTTAGAAGCACGGCCCTAGGACACACTTAACCCCTCCCTGTCCAATAAAGTTAACCCCTTCCCTGCCAGTGTCATTTTTGCAGTAACAGTGCATATGTATAGCACTGATTACTGCAGTAATGTCACTGGTAACCCCAAAAGTGTCAAAAATGTCAGTCAAGGGTCCGATCTGTCCGCCACAATGTCGCAGTACCGAAAAAAAATCGCAGATCGCCGCCATTACGCGTTAAAAAAAAAAAACACCAAAAATGACAGAAATCTTTCCCTTTGTTAGTAAACGCGATAACTTTTGCGCAAACCAATCAAAATACGCTTTTTGCGATTTTTTTTTACCAAACATAGGTAGCATAAAACAAATTGGCCGAAAAATGTTAAAAAATTTAGATTTTTACTTTTTTTTGGGGGGAATTTCATATAAAAAAAATTTGAAAAATATTGTTATTTTTGCAAAATTTACGCTCTTTTTTTGTTTATAGCGCGTGATCAAAAAATCGCACAGGTGATCAAATACCACCAAAAGAAAGCTCTGTTTGTGGGAAAAAAAGGACGTCAAATTCGTTTAGGTACAGCGTCGCACGACCGCGCAATTGTCCGTTAAAGTCACGCAGTAAAAAATCGCAAAAAAAACCCCTGGTCCTTTAGCAGCCAAATCCTCCGGGGCTTAAGTGGTTAAAAACAAACAATCTGGAGCAAATCGAAAATAATTGAAATAATTAGATACATTGTAAAAACAAACATTAAGGACATTTAATTAGTCCTTATAAATATAAATTACCAGCTCAAACCGGCATATTTATATAGGAACACCAATATAGAAATATAAATACATGAACCCTCAATATGGTATTAAAAAATATAGATTAGAATATATGATGGGCCAATCAGAAAATACAACAAATAAGAGACATTTAAAAAGTTAAAATCCTAAAAATATATATTATTATTATGTCTCGAATGAAAACTATAAAAATATAAAAATATACATATATTATCATAATTGTTAAAAATTAATGATAAAAAATATATATATTATATATCATGTATGTATATTTCTAAAAATCCATATAAATGTCAATGTCATAATGTACTACCAATTAGATAAAAAACAGGTGAGGTCAAACTCTACGTTCAATCCCTCGGGCTGCATAGTCTTCATTAAATAAATCCATTTATGGTAATTTTATATATTTATTCAACAGTTTGGGGATGTCCCCTTCCTGTTCCAACATGACTGCGCACCAGTGCACAAAGCAAGGTCCATAAAGACATGGATGAGCAAGTTTGGGGTGGAGGAACTTGACTGGCCTGCACAGAGTCCTGATCTCATCCCGATTAAACACCTTTGGGATGAGTTAGAGCGGAGACTGCGAGCCAGGCCTTCTCCTCCAACATCAGTGCCTGACCTCACAAATGCGCTTCTGGAAGAATGGTCAAACATTCCCATAGACACACTCCTAAACCTTGTGGACAGTTGAAGCTGTTATATATATATATATATATATATATATATATATATATATATATATATAAAATGTATATATATATATATATACATAAAATATTTTATCATATCTTTTCATGTGACAACACTGAAGAAATGATACAATATAAAGTAGTGAGTGTACAGCATGTATAACAGTGTAAATTTGCTGTCCCCTCAAAATGACTCAACACACAGCTATTAATGTCTAAACCGCTGGCAACAAAAGTGAGTACACCCCTTAGTGAAAATGTCCAAATTGGGCCAAAAGTGTCAATATTTTGTGTGACCACCATTATTTTGCACTGCCTTAACCCTAGAATGGGCATGGAGTTCACCAGGTCAAGAGCTTCACAGGTTACCACTGGAGTCCTCTTCCACTCCATGATGACATCACAGAGCTGGTGGATGTTAGAGACCTTGCGCTACTTCACCTTTTGTTTGAGGATGCCCCACAGGAAGGAGGGCTGTTAACTGGCAAGACTGTCAGTGCATATACACTGCAGCCTCATCAGTGCCCATTAGTGCTGTCTCATTAGTGCCACCTCATCAGTGCCCTTCAGTGCTGCCTCACCAGTGCTTATCAGTTCAGCCTCATCAGTGTCTATCAGTTCAGCCTCATCAGTGCAGCCTCATCAATGACCATCAGTTCAGCCTCATCAATGCCTATCAGTCCCGCCTCATCAGTGCAGCCTCACCAGTGCCTATCAGTTCAGCCTCATCAGTGCAGTCTCGTTACTGCAGCCTCACCAATGCCCATCAGTTTAGCCTCATCAATGCCTATGAGTCCCGCCTCATCAGTGCAGCCTCCTCAGTGCCTACCAGTGCAGCCTCATCAGTGCAGCCTCATTAGTGCCCATCAGTGATGAAGAAAAATGATCTATTTGCAAACTTGTATAACAGAAACTAAGAAAAATGTTATTTTTTTCAAAATGTTCGATCCTTTTTTGTTTGCTTAGCAAAAGAAAAAAACCCAGTGGTGATTAAATACCACCAAAAGAAAGCTCTATCTATCTCAAAAAATTATAAAAATGTCATATGGGTACAGTGTTGTATGACTGCGCGATTGTCATTCAAAGTGTGAGCGGCCTGGGCATGAAGGGGGTGAACATGCCCAGTATTGAAGTGGTACAGTGCTTTGCGAAAGTATTCAGCCCCTTTGAACTTTTTGACCTTTTGCCACATTTCAGGCTTCAACCATAAAGATATAAAACTGTGATTTTTTCTGAAGAATCAACAACAAGTGGGACACAATCATGAAGTGGAATGCAATTTATTGGATATTTCAAACTTTTTTAACAAATAAAAAACTGAAAAATTGGGTGTGCAAAATTATTCAGCCCCCTTAAGTTTGTAGCGCCACCTTTTGCTGCGATTACAGCTGTAAGTCGCTTGGGGTATGTCTATATCAGTTTTGCACATCAAGAGACTGAACTTTTTGCCCATTCCTCCTTGCAAAACAGCTCGAGCTCAGTGAGGTTGGATGGAGAGCATTTGTGAATAGCAGTTTTCAGTTCTTTATACAGATTCTCGATTGGATTCAGGTCTGGACTTTGACTTGGCCATTCTAACACCTGGATATGTTTATTTGTGAACCATTCCATTGTAGATTTTGCTTTATGTTTTGGATCATTGTCTTGTTGGAAGACAAATCTCCGTCCCAGTCTCAGGTCTTTTGCAGACTCCATCGGGTTTTCTTCCAGAATGGTCCTGTATTTGGCTCCATCCATCTTCCCATCAATTTTAACCATCTTCCCTGTCCCTGCTGAAGAAAAGCAGGCCCAAACCATGATGCTGCCACCACCATGTTTGACAGTGGGGATGGTGTGTTCAGGGTGATGAGCTGTGTTGCTTTTACGTCAAGCATAACGTTTTGCATTGTTGCCAAAAAGTTAGATTTTGGTCTCATCTGACCAGAGCACCTTCTTCCACATGTTTGGTGTGTCTCCCAGGTGGCTTGTGGCAAGCGTTAAACTACACTTTTTATGAATATCTTTAAGAAATGGCTTTCTTCTTGCCACTCTTCCATAAAGGCCAGATTTGTGCAGTATACGACTGATTGTTGTCCTATGGACAGAGTCTCCCACCTCAGCTGTAGATGTCTGCAGTTCATCCAGAGTGATCATGGGCCTCTTGGCTGCATCTCTGATCAGTCTTCTCCTTGTATGAGCTGAAAGTTTAGAGGGATGGCCAGGTCTTCGTAGATTTGCAGTGGTCTGATACTCCTTCCATTTCAATATTATCGCTTGCACAGTGCTCCTTGGGATGTTTAAAGCTTGGGAAATCTTTTTGTATCCAAATCCGGCTTTAAACTTCTCCACAACAGTATCTCAGACCTGCCTGGTGTGTTCCTTGTTCTTCATGATGCTCTCTGCGCTTTAAACTGACCTCTGAGACTATCACAGTGCAGGTGCATTTATACGGAGACTTGATTACACACAGGTGGATTCTATTTATCATCATTAGTCATTTAGGTCAACATTGGATCATTCAGAGATCCTCACTGAACTTCTGGAGAGAGTTTGCTGCACTGAAAGTAAAGGGGCTGAATAATTTTTCAGTTTTTTATTTGTTAACAAAGTTTGAAATATCCAATAAATTTTGTTCCACTTCATGATTGTGTCCCACTTGTTGTTGATTCTTCCCAAAAAATTACAGTTTTATATCTTTTTGTTTGAAGCCTGAAATGTGGCAAAAGGTCGCAAAGTTCAAGGGGGCCGAATACTTTGTTTACTGTGTTTAATTCCTGTATTATTCTTGTCTTTTACAGTGTGTGTTTCTCATTTCTATTTTACTCAGTGGGTTTTGTTGCAGACATGTGTCTAACCGATCCAGCCACGATTATCCTCTCCATTTTTACCTGCGTTTTTCTGGCAATTGTTTTATTTGGACAGAAGAAAAAGGTTCATCCAAATTATCCTCCGGGACCTCCACCTTTGCCGATTATTGGAAATATGCACATGATAAACATGAAGAAACCACACCTTACATTTTATGAGGTAAGATCTCGGGCATGCGGATGCATAACCAAACAGTTCTCTACTTTAAAACTTAAACATGGAGTGACATAGAGACTTCCTGTAGACATGTGCGATTCGTTTGGTTACGAATCTCAATTCTGATAAAAGTTTTATTTGGAGATTTGGATGTATCCGATTTTCCGAATCACAATAGTAACAAGTTTTAACAAATTCAAAATAAATTATAATGAAACAAAGTGTCTGAATTAGTAGTTAAAATTGAATTTCAAAAGGAAACATATTGTGATAAATACAGCAAGGTAAAAAAAAAATGAAATAATATGATGATTCCTACTAAGCTGCTTTGTAGAATAGAATAGAATGAAACAGAATAGAAAATAAAGTAATCAAATAGAATAGAACAGAATAGACCAGAAAATAGAATAAAACAAAAAAGAATAACAAAATAGAATAGAATGGATATAGCGATCTTCTGAATTTCAGTTTAAAGTTTAAAAATGTGAATCGACTTGAAAATAATCAATATACAAAACAAATGCAAATATACAAAAGGAATTCCAAAAACGTAATGAATATGATGAAACAAAATTTTAACATAACAAACTAATTTGAAATAAAACACATTTTTCCATCGTGCACATCTCTAATTTGCTACCATTCTACAACAGTACCTTTTGTAATGTAGGATTTTGTCCAGCAGCTAAATTCACAGTTTAACTACAAAGTTTAAAACACATGAAACGTGTGTATCTGCCATGATTCTGTTCAACTACTTTCAACTACTTTTATAAAGATGAGAACACCTTTTATGCTTCAGTTAAAGTGCATGTAAACCCTTACCTTGTAAAACAACCCATTCAGTTTAAAATATAAATGAAAGGCAAAACATTTGTGTGTGTGTGTATATATATATATATATATATATATATATATATATATATATATATATACTGTATATATATATATCTTTTTTAGCGATCACATACCTTCTGTGCTCAGCTGCATAAGGAGCTCAAAGACCTGGGGAGAAGAAACAGCAGCACACTGGTCTTCCCATTAAAAGGTTGTGCGGGGGGGGGGTTGATAGCTGTAAGGACAGGTCTGATCATTGGAGGGGAGTAGGCTGAATTTTCAGCCAGAGAACTGTCCACAGTGTGCTCTCATACCTAGTGTGGTCAGTTTTTTTTCTGAGGATGGATTTTTTTTTCTGAGGATTTTCCTGCTCAAAGACCAGGGCCTATTTTGCGATTCAGCACTGCGTGACTTTAACGGACAATTGCGCGGTCGTGCGACGCTGTACCCAAATGAAATGGATGTCCTTTTTTTTCCCCACAAACAGAGCGTTCTTTTGGTGGTATTTAATCACCTGTGCGATTTTTATTTTTTGCACTATAAACAAAATAATAGCGTCAGTTTTGAAAAAAAATAACAATATTTTTCACATTTTTTTATATGAAATTCCCCAAAAAAAATGTAAAAGTCAAAATTTTTTAAAATTTTAGGCCAATTTGTTTTCTGCTACATATTTTTGGTAAAAAAAAATAGCAATAAGCCTTTTTTTGATTGGTTTGCGCAAAAGTTATTGCGTTTACTAACTAAGGGAAAGATTTATGTCATTTTTATTGTTTTTTTTTTTAACTAGTAATGGCGGTGATCTGCGATTTTTTTTTTGCGGGACTGTAACATTACGGCGCACAGATCAGACCCCTGACTGACATTTTTGACACTTTTGGGGGTACCAGTGACATTACTACAGTAATCAGTGCTATACATATGCACTGTTACTGTAAAAATGACACTGGCAGGGAAGGGGTTAACTTTATTAGTGATGAAGGGGTTAAGTGTGTCCCTAGGGGCATGATTCTAACTGTAAAGAGGCATGGTTTGTGATGTAACCACAGAGACATACGATCCTACATAGCAGGATCGTATGATCTCTGCAGTTACACCAGGAAGAATGACAGATGGCTTTGTTTACACCAGCCGCCTGCCTTTCTCCCTCTCCAGCGGGAGATCGCGAGTGGCCGGCGGACATTGGAGCCGCCTGTCACTCGCGCGGGGGTGCCCGTGATCAAGCGGGGGTGGGAGCGCGCCTCCGGTGGCACACGCTCGCCCCCTGCAGTCTCCTGGGCGAGCGACGTAGTGCCCAGGAGGGGCTGACTGCCGCAGTAAATATACTGTGGGCGGTCGGCAAGCGGTTAATACAGAATAAATCAGGAAAAAAGGGAAAAATAACAATAATTGAATACCCTGATTGATTGGGAATATCAGAGAATAGGTACACAAAAGGAAAAAAAAAAAGTTATCCTTCGCAGTTCAGGTGAATGCTGAGAGCTATATCAGTACTGTTAGGCACAAGGGAGTTCTCCGATGTCACGAGCATTCAGACCCTGAAGACATGACTCCTCTCTCAACAGGAAGAAGAGTGGAGGGCTCCACTACCTTTGAATGTAGACTTAGTTTGATATGAAGCTCACAGGAAAAAACAGGGCTCTAGTAATCTTAAACTACCGAGTGATTGGACTCCTGTCACATGACAAGGACATGATCATAGTGCTCGCACCTGGCTCATAGCTAATTTGGTTCAGTAATGGAAAGATTGTCAGCAGTGGGATTTCAGTCTGCATGGACCAGTTGGTTAAAAGTAGGGTCTGCCAAGGCTAGTAAGGCAATGTGTGAGCTGGAAGATACAGAGAACAATCCAGATGTGTGATCTTTCCATTGTGCCCAGGTAGAGTCAAACTGTTTTTGGGTATCTCTTCAGGTGGCTAGCCACTCCTCTGCCTCTATAATCTCTCTCACATTCCCAAGCCACTCCATTTCGCTCAGAATGTGCAAGCTTTTCCAGTGGACTGGCATGAGGCGCTTGGCAGCAATGAGAAGGTGGGGGAGAGCACTGTGTTTATAGCGAGCAAGAGGCATATGGGGGATGTGGAAGAGAAAGTGGAAAGGTCTATCCCAAGGCCATCCAACACATGTTCACAAACCATTACCCAAAATGGTTGTACTAATTGACAGCCCCACCATATGTGGTGGAATGTTCCCCTTTGTCCACAGCCCTTCCAAAACAGATCAGAGATTGAAGGGCAGATTTTAGTAAGGGTCGTGGGCACATGGTACCCCCTAGACAGTAGTGATCAACCGATATCGTTTTTTTCATTGCCGATACCAATATTTTGGCCATTGCAATATTTTGGCCGATATTGGCCAATATTTTCGTACATTTAAAAATCTTTTATTTTTTTATTTTTTTTACTTGACAGGTACTATTGTGGAGTGATCTGGGGGTCTAAAAGACCCCAAACTCCTCCTCTGCACTTAAAAACATTCAAAACACTAAGTTTGTTTGTTTTGAATGCTGTCATTCTTTTAAATCTGGCGCAGAGTACCCGGAAGTGATGTCATGACATCACTTCCGGGTTTTTACGTGGAGACCCGATAAGAGCCGAATGTGGCTTTGATCAGGTCTTCAGCGGCTGTGCAGGCTGGTTGCTTGGGTCTCCCGGTGGGACGGGAGACCCAGGTGAGCCGAAGAAGGCGGCGGGAGGGGGGGACGTCCCCTCCCACTCCTTGTAATGTCAGCCGAGTGGCTTCTCAGCCGCATCAGTAGTCATTTCAAGACAGCCGACCGTTGGCTATGGACGCTGGTACCAGGGTGATGCCTCTAGCTGCAGGCATCACTCCGGTACAAGCACTTTCCCGAAATATCGGCAATATCGGTCACCTTGGTGGCCGATTCCGATATATCAGGGAAAGAGCATATCGGCCCTCGATATATTGGCTTTGCCGATAATCGGTCGATCACTACTAGACAGTAGCTTATAGTTATTTTACTGTGCCTTGGACTCCACTGAGCTAGAATTTGTCAGTTGATACAAATGCTACAGCTATAGAGTAACAGAGGAAGTATATGGGACTTTAAAGGTGCAAAGTAGGTTTTCAATAAATAAAATGATGGAGAAAAATAATTTTCTTTTTTATATAAAAAATATCATTTTATTTGATTCACGTACAAGATAATGAGAATGTCATATAGCAGAATGTGAAAAATATTGTTTTTTTTTTTCAAAATAGTCGCTCTTTTTTTTTTTATAGCGCAAAAAATAAAAATCGCACAGGTGATCAAATACCACCAAAAGAAAGCTCTATTTGTGGGGAAAAAAGGACATCAATTTTATTTGGGTACAGTGTCACACGACTGCACAATTGTCCATTTAATTAACACAGTGCCAAATTCGCAAAATAGGGCCTGGTCATTAAGGGGACAAATCCTTCCGGTCTTAAAGTGGTTAATATTAGGGCACTTACCCAGGTATCCAGGGGTGTCCTCAACCGAGATGATTTTTCAATTGGCTATCAGGTGTCGGCACCGCCATCTTGCCTAAGGGAAACCGGCATAGAAGGCTTGCGGCTTCACAGTCAGTTTCCTACTGCACATGTGTGAACTGCACTTTGTGAAAGAGCTGGCTGTGGGGAAAGGAGGGGGGGCCGGGTTAAAACCAGGTACCCACTCCCCCCCCCCCCCCACAAGAGGTGGCAAATGTGGTAGCAGATGGGGAAGGTGGATGAGGCAGGCAAGCCTCTGCTTTAAGGACAGCAAAAGTATTTAAAATGCTAAAAGGTAAACTTTAAAGCTGAACCCTGGCCACAGAAAATGTCGTTTAAATATATTTCCACAAGTAATGTAATTCCATTGGAAACCTAGGTATTATCTTGTGAAAGTAATAGAGACATCATCATTATGCTGAACATAGCCTGTGCTGAGAGGAGTGGGGGGGGGGGGGACCCTGCAGGTCCACCCACTACAGACTGTTTAAAAACTACAGGAGGGGGCGGAGAGAAGACAAGTCACCTTGCACAAGGAGAGAGAGCAGCAGTGACTGGTCTTTATTACAGATACAAGCAGAAAGCGCTGATATGTGGAATATGTAGGTAGGTGTGTCAGTCCCAAATTTGTACACGAAAACAGAGGGAATGGCCCACGGGACTTTTAACGAGACACATACCAAATATTAAAAATATAAAGTTTATTGCACATCATAATGTACATTTAAAATCCAATAATGACATCATTGTGAATTAATCAATAGAAACAACCCAAAAAATAATGAAACACAGATTCATAACATATACAGCTTCATATATGAATAACAGTTTGTAGTGTATAGGTCTGTTTCCCTGCTCGACTCTGTCAGACCATGACATCTTCCCGGGACCCCCAGGGGGCGCTGGCAACACACCTGTGATCTGACTTTCCTCCTCTCCGCAACTCCTGGGGGGAAGATCTATGCACCTCTATTTTTTGGGGGGATTTCCTTGTCACCCTTGCCGACAAAATTTTTTAATGGGATGACCGTTTGGATGCTACAGACCCTTGTTTGGTCATTTGCAATGATCCAAATTGCTGTATCATTTATATACATATGTGCTTCTCCTGATGAAGTGAATACAACATTTTGCGAAACGCGTTGAGATCCATGCAGCACAGATTGTTGCTTTTTCATGATATTGTATACAATAGGAACTATACAGTACAAACTGTTATTCATATATGAAGCTGTATTTTGTTATGAATCTGTGTTTCATTTCTTTTTTGTGTTGCTTCTATTGATGAATTCACCATGTTGTCATTATTGGATTTTAAATGTACATTATGATGTGCAATAAACTTGTGTAGCAATATTTCCAGGCATTGGGCCTAAGGTGGGTATGCCATTGTTACCGGAAACACTTCCAACACTTTCAGAGAAGCCTATCCTACCCACACTTAACAACTGTACTTCCATTTTCTCCATCAGCTCATCCTCCAAAGTTATTGCCTTTTGTTCCACTTGACCCTCCCTTCTAGATTGTAAGCTCTAACGATAAGGGCCCTCTAACTCCTCCTGTTTTGAATTGTATTGTAACTGTATTGTCTTCCCTCACACTGTAAAGCGCTGTGCATACTGTTGGCGCTATATAAATCCTGTATAATAATAGTAATAATAATAATACATTTTTGTTTAGCACATTATGGTGCATTTAACCACTTAAGCCCCGGAAGATTTTACCCCCTTCCTGACCAGGGGGTATTTTGCAATTCGGCACTGCGTGACTTTAACGGACAATTGCGCGGTCGTGCGACGCTGTACCTAAACGAATTTGACGTCCTTTTTTTTCCCACAAACAGAGCTTTCTTTTGGTGGTATTTGATCACCTGTGCGATTTTTTGATCACGCGCTATAAGCAAAAAAAGACCGTCAATTTTGCAAAAATAACAATATTTTTCAAATTTTTTTTTTATGAAATTCCCCCAAAAAAAAAGTAAAAATCAAAATTTTTTAAAATTTTCGGCCAATTTGTTTTATGCTACATATGTTTGGTAAAAAAAATCGCAAAAAGCGTATTTTGATTGGTTTGCGCAAAAGTTATCGCGTTTACTAACAAAGGGAAAGATTTTTGTCATTTTTGTTGTTTTTTTTTTTAACGCGTAATGGCGGCGATCTGCGATTTTTTTTGCGGTACTGCGACATTGCGGCGGACAGATCGGACCCTTGACTGACATTTTTGACACTTTTGGGGTTACCAGTGACATTTCTACAGTAATCAGTGCTATACATATGCACTGTTACTGTAAAAATACACTGGTTGTGAATGGGTTAACTTTATTTGGGAGGGAGGGGCTGTGTGTATCCCTAGGGGCGTGCTTTCTACTGTGATTGGCTGTGGCTTGAGCTGTAAGGACACTGATCAACGAATCTACATACTAGATCCGTTTGATCAGTGTCTTTACAGCGAGGAGAATGACAGGTGGCTTGTTTACACAAGCTGCCTGACATTCTCCCTCTCCCCCGCCGATCGCCGAGTGACCGGCGGACATCGGGTCCGCTGGTCACACGCGCGGGGGGGTCCGTGACCACGCGGGAGCGGGAGTGCGCCTCCGGCGGCGCGCGCTCGCTCCCTAGACCCTCCCAAGCTAGTGACGTAGCCCTACGTCACTTTGCCTGTGAGGGGCTGACTGCCGACGTAGATCGGCGTTAGGCAGTCGGCAAGTGGTTAAATGCATTATTTACGCACATTGAAACTTTACCCTTGTTATGTGGGTGTTTTTCTTATCATTTTGTTTTCCTTTGTGAGAAAGAGGTTTCACTTTTTTGATGTGGTTAAATTGTTCAAAAGTTCATGATACGTAGGTTTTTATTTCCTACCATCCTTTTCTGATGGATTTTAAGTCTGGAAGCAGAGTAAAAAATCAATACGAACTGTAATTTAAAGGGTAAATCCACTTTCGTGGGGGAAAAAAAATAGCAAACAAAGAAAAATGATTATAGATTATTATAAATTGCGAAACAAGTCATATTGCAATTGAATCCTATTAAAAATAACCTTTCCTTTTTAACCACTTGCCGTCGTATATATACTGCTGCAGGCTGACTTGGCTGCACGAAACGCTGAACCTGTACGGGGGTACGCGGGAGCGCTTCTGGGGGCGATCGCTCCCCCCAATAGTGTCAAAAACGTCAGTTAGGGGTCCGATCTGTCCGCTGCAATGTCGCAGTCCTGCTAAAAATGTCAGATCAACACCATTACTAGTAAATAAATAAAATAAAAATGACATAAATCTTTCCCCTAGTTTGTAGACGCGGTAACTTTTGCACAAACCAATCAAAATATGCGTATTTGGATTTTTTTACCAAAAATATGTAGCATAATACAAATTGGCCTAATGTATTTTTTCTTTTTTATTTCTTTGGGGGGGGGGGGGGATTTATATAGCAGAAAGTGAAAAATATATATATATTTTTTTTCAGAATTGTTGCTTTTTTTTGCTTATAGCGCAAAAAAAAAAAAAACGCAGAGGTGATCAAATACCACCAAAAGAAAGCTCTATTTGTGGGAAAAAAAGGACATCAATTTTATTTGGGTACAGGATCCTACGACCGCCTAATTGTTCATTAAAGTAACGCAGTGCCGAATCGCAAAAAAATGGCCTGGTCATTAAGGGGGCAAATCCTTCCGATCCCGAAGTGGTTAATCTGCGGCAGCTGTAATTTTCTGAAAATGCAATGCAATATGGCTACCTGGAGGTGTTCTGTTCACAGAATTGATACTGACCACACCCCCAGAAAAATAATTTCCTGCTTGTGTGATTGGCTCACCGATTTTCCAAGAAGTCTGCACTAAGATACAAATCAGATTTCTGGCATCTCCTGCAACAGAAATGTCATTTTTGGTGAGATACTCCCAATAGGAACGCGTCTAAAGGGATGCAGGCCCAGCAGATTTTCTCATTAGTGCTCTGCAGCTGCACAGCTGATTAATAATTATGAAACCACTCCCATTAGACCCACTCAGCACAGAGGCACAGAGGAACAAACAGGGATTTCTTCAAAATAACAAAAGGTAGGAATCTGCAACAAAGTTGTTAAAATCCCTGCAATGTACAGAGATCCCCCAGAGGGGAATGTTTTTTTCTCAACAAAAGTGGAGTTACGCTTTAACCACTTACTCCGGAAGGTTTTACCCCCTTCATGACCAGTCCATTTTTTACTATACAGCACTGCGTTACTTTAATGCCTGCTACATACAATGAGATTATCAGACAAATGATCGTTTGTTTTTTTTTGTTTTTTTTTTTTGCATGCTAATCTTATATCGAAAATGAAGAGTTTACTAAAGTTACAAAAATTCTGGTACGACAAAAAAAAAAAAAATGGAAGTGATACAATGTATTGTAATGTATTTTCGAATGACAACTGTACTGATTTAATGAAAATCGTGCGATCTGGTATCATATGAGAAAAAATGTTGTGCTTGTCCGATCAGATATCATTGGATAAATTGTCATTATTGGCTCTCAAAAGCTCTGTACTAATGATCAGATTAGCGTACGATTGCTTTTAAAGTGGTATTTTTCATACGATTTTCTGATTGTGTGTACAGGCCTTAACTGACAATTGCGCAGTCATGCAACGCTGTACATAAATTAAATTTAGATATTTAAATAGCAAGATCACTTTTCAGTGTATAGAGCTCTGTGTTGTTTACCAACACAGAGCTCTCTTCCATAAATCACTGAACCGATCTTTGGCCGGGACCCGCTGATCAGCTTATACTGTAACAAATCACACCATAGCCGGGGAGGCAGGCACGTGCGCCCTACCCAGAAGTGTTGATCACGTACCAGAAATGTGATCCAGCGTATGGCGCTCCCCCTGCCGCAGTAAATGTACGTGGGGAAAAAAAAAAAAGATTGCACTGGTGGAAAGTTATTAAAACTGGAACAGACAGAACCTGGAGCATCTGTATGCGGTAAATAATCAGCTTCTATCTTCAGCTTGTTTGGTTAAAGTTTGAAAATGAAACCTAGAAGCTGATTGGTTGCCATGCACAGCTGCTCCAGATTCCGTCTTCTCCAATTTTGATAAACTCTCCTCACTGACTTTCAATGCAGTAGTCCAGTGCTACTCAACTGCCTTCCTCAAGTACTGCCAACAGTTTATGTTTTCAGGGAACTTCCTTAGATGAAACATACTGAAAATAATTACAGAGTCCACTGTCAATTATACTTTTTAAATGCCCAGAGGCAGATTAAGGTAAATAGGTAAAGTCAATTTCAGTGGAGAGAGGGAGACTTTCAATAATGGATGCAATATAGCAACTAGGGGGCTCTGAGAGTTCTGCAGGGAAAGAAATAAAACAGCAGAGGGCAGTGCCAGGGCAAGTTCATCCAGTGCCCAGGGCAAGATGCCAAACTGCGCCCCCCATCTTGTTCATGATGTGCAAGCTTAGGGGATCCTTTGCCCATCAGTCAAAATCCCTGCCACTGTCATTTCTCCTGTCAGTCTTGTAACAGAAAGAAGTAGCCCCCATCCCTACAGTAAACCATTTCGCCCAGGGAAACCGCTGACCCCACTCACCCCTTGTCCCGGCCCTGGCAGAGGGTGCCAACTAAGTGCACTAAGTAGCAACTCAGATACATAAGGATAAGAGCATGTAATCCGGAACAAACAAAGGGAAAGCCGCTCAGGTGCAAGTTCAGGGCTTGGTGCCGGTCAGATCCGTCATCCAAACGCAGAAAAGTCCAAAAATTGAGACCGCACTCAAGGTAGTAAGATGAAAGCAAATGAACTCCTTTATTCCTCATAAATGAAGCAAACAGACAGTGCACAAACAGACGTGGCGGGTTGACGCGTTTCACGATGCTGTAGATCGCTTACTCATAACCACACACAATGAGATTGTGGGAGCTGGCAAACATTTGTAGATAAACAAGCAGGTGGTAACAAGGAAGTGTGATCACACACATCTTGAATTAATTATGTTAATGAGAAACAAATGCAAGCCAGGCAATCCCCAATCTCACAGTGAAGACAAATAATTACAGAAACTCTCCCTTTTCTCTAGAGGAGGAGACGTGCATAAACGAACAATATAAAATCATATAAACATGATAAGACACAGAAAAACAGGCTACATGTAAAAGAAAACGTATACATTTCTTTCTGACCTCTGGTGATAAAGAAAAAGAAGAAAATAGTAACCGAACCACCCAAAATCTCTCGTGCCAGTTGAATGGCTATATATAAACTATGTAGTGTAGGGGTGGTGAGAACCATGTATATTGATATAAATATCCCGAAGACACACACCTATCATGTTGGCCAAGCAATGGACAAACAAGAAAGATGTATATAATATGTGTGAAATGGTGTTCAAAAAATTATATGTATAAATGCGAAAAAGTATAATGATAATGATAAGTGAAAATATGAAAATGCACATATGAACATTGTATGTTCTAAAAAATGTGTATATGTATATGTAAATAAATATAACATATATAGCATATGTGCGTGAAAAAACTTTGTGGATATGCTATTGAAAGATATGTGAAAGAAAATTTGTGAAGAGAATATATTGTCAATGAAAAAAAGATATGAAAAAATGAGAAATAAAAAATAAAAATTGAAAAAAATCAAAAATCAATTTCAATTTCAAAATCTTAAGTGGCAACTCAAGTGATATACAAGGATAAGAGCATGTAATCCACCAAGTGCAGTTAGCTGTTGAGCCTCAATGTGTCTCCAGGATCTAGGAAGCAGATGCTGTTGTCAGGACACCATAAATGAAACCGGAAATCCTGGAGCCACTCATGGAGTGCATAGACTGTGCAAGACCGAAAGTAATATTACACCTGGGATGGCCGCAATGTTGGGAGTGTGGCTACATGTTTCAGAACGAACTACTCCTTTTTTGAACTCTGAAACATGCAATTCGGTGTGGCTCCAGGATTTCCAGTTTTGTTTCTGGTGTCCTACACAGCTGCTGACAGCAGCATCTGCTTCCTGGCTTTTGGAGACCCACTGAGGCTCAACAGCAAACTGCACTGGGTGGGTTACATGTTCTTATCCTTGTATATCACTTGAGTTGCCACTTATGATTTTTAATAAAATCTTTTCCTATATACTGCACATAGTCGGCACCCTCTGCTGTTGCTTTATATATTGCAGAGATTACCTCACCACCGATATCTTTGGACCTTTGGACTTTTTTGTATAATCCTAAAGCCCCCACAGTGTATGATTATGTTGTAGCTTAGTTCAATCCCTACCTGCGCCATTCTCGATAATTCCCTGTACTACAGGGAAATAGGAAGCCAATTGGTTGTTCAACTTCTCAGCAACTCATTTTCAATATTTCACTTTTTGGTGGACAGTTAATTTAGGTGGTAATGTGAGGTATAAAATGTAAATTAGATTTTTGAGATTATTAATGATTTCTATATTGCATTGCAGCTTGCTAAGAAATATGGTCCAGTGTACAGTTTACAGATGGGGCCACAGAAGATGGTTGTGCTGTCTGACTACAAGACGGTGAAAGATGCTCTTGTCAATCATGCCGAGGTGTTTGCCGATAGACCACATGTTCCAATATTCGCAGATTTAACTAAAGAAAAAGGTAACCATAACAGCTCCTAATTTTCAATTTAACAGTGGTCATTTACGGTGCTGTGTTCTACCTTGGGAGCTGCCTAGATTGTGCCAGCCCTATATCTATGACATTGTTATTTTAAGTAATAAAGTTAAATAGGAAAGGGAGGATAAATGGCACTGCCTAGTACCAAGAGAATTGTGAGCTAGTAGGGGAGATTGAGTGAGTCTGACAAGTATCAATTATCCAAGAATTGTGTTGAGAAAAGTGCTATAGTGCAGCAAAGGTTGTGTATAAATACAGTGCATTGCGAAAGTATTCGGTCCCCTTGAACTTTTCGACCTTTTGCCACATTTCAGGCTTCAAACATAAAGATATAAAACTGTAATTTTTTGTGAAGAATAAAAAACAAGTGGGACACAGTCATGAAGTGGAACAAAATTTATTGGATATTTTAAACTTTTAAAACTGAAAAATTGGGCGTGCAAAATTATTTAGCCCCTTTACTTTCCTTGCAGCAAACTCTCTCCAGAAGTTCAGTGAGGATCTCTGAATGATCCAATGTTGACCTAAATGACTAATGATGATAAATAGAATCCACCTGTGTGTAATCAAGTCTCCGTATTAATGCACCTGCACTGTGATAGTCTCAGAGGTCCGTTTAAAGCGCAGAGAGCATCATGAAGAACAAGGAACACACCAGGCAGGTCCGAGATACTGTTGTGGAGAAGTTTAAAGCCAGATTTGGATTCAAAAAGATTTCCCAAGCTTTAAACATCCCAAGGAGCACTGTGCAAGCGATAATATTGAAATGGAAGGAGTATCAGACCACTGCAAATCTAAGAAGACCTGGCCGTAACTCTAAACTTTCAGCTCATGCAAGGAGAAGACAGATCAGAGATGCAGCCAAGAGGCCCATGATCACTCTGGATGAACTGCAGAGATCTACAGCTGAGGTGGGAGGCTCTGTCCATAGGACAACAATCAGTCGTATACTGCACAAATCTGGCCTTTACGGAAGAGTGGCAAGAAGAAAGCCATTTCTTAAAGATATCCATAAAAAGTGTGGTTTAAAGTTTGCCACAAGCCACCTGGGAGACACACCAAACATGTGGAAGAAGGTGCTCTGGTCAGATGAAACCAAAATCGAAATTTTTGGCAACAATGCAAATTGTTATGTTTGGCGTAAATCAACACAGCTCATCACCCTGAACACACCATCCCCACTGTGAAACATGGTGGTGGCAGCATTATGATTTGGGCCTGCTTTTCTTCAGCAGGGACAGGGAAGATGGTAAAATTGATGGGAAGATGGGTGGAGCCAAATACAGGACCATTCTTGAAGGAAACCTGATGGAGTCTGCAAAAGACCTGAGACTGGGACGGAGATTTGTCTTCCAATAAGACAATGATCCAAAACATAAAGCAAAATCTACAATGGAATGGTTCACAAATAAACATATCCAGGTGTTAGAATGGCCAAGTCAAAGTCCAGACCTGAATCCAATCGAGAATCTGTGGAAAGAACTGAAAACTGCTGTTCACGAATGCTCTCCATCCAACCTCACTGAGCTTGAGCTGTTTTGCAAGGAGGAATAGGCAAAAATTTCAGTCTCTCGATGTGCAAAACTGATAGAGACATACCCCAAGCGACTTACAGCTGTAATCGCAGCAAAAGGTGGTGCTACAAAGTATTAACTTAAGGGGGCTGAATAATTTTGCACGCCCAATTTTTCAGTTTTTTATTTGTTAAAAAAGTTTGAAATATCCAATAAATTTTGTTCCACTTCATGATTGTGTCCCACTTGTTGTTGATTCTTCACAAAAAAATTACAGTTTTATATCTTTATGTTTAAAGCCTGAAATGTGGCAAAAGGTCAAAAAGTTCAAGGAGGCCGAATACTTTCGCAAGGCACTGTATATGTATACAAAAACAACAGTTTCAATAACAGTGTTATTAAAAAGCTTAATACGCAAAAAAAAGGGGAAAAAACAACATCAATAAAGTGACAAATGCAAACAAAGTGACATCTGTGCAAAAAGTCAAAAAAAGTTAAGTATTTAGAGAATTATTAAAATCGAATGCCAAAGCGCTAATAAATCTAAATAAATGTTTAAATGTTAATAAATGACTGTGAAGACACACGTGCCCCCCCTCTCTCCCAGGAGCACACTCACCAGAGAGATGAACCCCTACAGGGGTAACGAGCATCAATCAGAGTTAGAGATGGCTCTTGTAAATATGCCCAGGTTTGGAGACCTTAAGTGCACAGACCACGGATGCCAATATACTTGAATATCCAAAAAAAGGAGTAAAACTCGGGACAAGGCCCTGTTCAACCCACTCAGCACTTAAATGAATGCAATCTCACACCAGGGATATTTGCCTGTGAGGATGAATGAACGAAATGCTAACTTAGATCACTGACACTATTCAAGTCAAAAAGCTGCTGCTATAAAATAAATGATATGATAACAGGTGCGTATATAAAGTGAACCTATATATAAGCACTAGCAGCGCTAATACCTCTTAATACCCAGAGGAATGAATGTATCTGTATTCAAACAAATGAATTTGATCAGGATAAACAATATATAGTAGCAATCTTAATATCATAAAAGGTAAAACGGCATGCAACGGTGGATATGAAAGTCTCCTAATCCCAGTGATGGAAAGATAGCATGGAATAGTCCCAAACAAGGAGAACACTCCTTTTTTCGTTTCACACCATAAACAGAGCCTTCACCACACCGATGTGCTCCCCTAGGTATTGCACACGTACCCTCATAAAAAGGATCAACCGCCTTATGAAAACAACCACGTAATCATCCGCAGTCAGATTCCGCTCCACCTCCAGATCCAGGTGTCAGCTCCACCCTCAGGATCCACAGTTCATAATAGGCTCATGAAATAAAAATAAGGGGGCCCATAGCGTAACATGTATAAAACCGACAATTTATTGATAAAAGAGATTGCACTCACATGGAATAAGATCTTAACAAGCGATGTAGATGTACCAAAGGATCATCCCCCTGTAACTCCCGCCACCGCCGCTGACTCCACCGCACCACAGAGCTCGGATGCCTCCGTAGCCGACTTCCTGGTTGGACGGACGGGTCGTCAGCGTGACGTAGGACGCTGTGCAGGGTTGCCTAGGCTGCTCACGCTCTGACACGTTTCGTCATCACGGACTTTAACTGAGGGCGTGAGCACGCAGCCCGGACACCTCATTTAAATAGCAAAACAAATGGGCGGTGACGCAAGTGATCACTCACAGCCGCAAACTGGAAGTGAGGCGCCAACAGACATCCAGAACCATCTCTGCGGACAGTGGAGCCAACTTGCTCATATACCACCCAAATTACCAGCATTCTGATAAATAAATCCCCGCAATGAAAGCAGCAGCATTCGTGGCATCCACCATACATGGGCCCAAAAAATAAACTTATAAAAGCATCAAATACTGCTGCTTTTCCATACTAGTCAGCGGGAAAGAATTGCGAGCTATACATCATACCTCGCCGGAAACAAACCAGCATAGTATATACACATATAAATAAAACAGCCATCTCAGATCACCACTACTACTCCTTGCTAATGACCCTATGCCAATGTTAGTGACAGGAAGAAGACCACCAAAATAACCATTACGGGCATGTGGTCAGCCAATTCAAATATGTAATGAAGAATAGGCAACTAGCACTCCCTCATCCCCACGCTAATGGGTTCAAGCAAGGAGGACGATGTGATACTGCATGACCGCTATAAGTACAGACAAGCGATTGCAATAAATAAATGACTAATATGACCTCTAAAACAGAGGCCCTAAAATCTAGACATCACACATACTTTTGTGCTCAGTACAAGATAAAATTGTAATTAAAAATTTCTCTATAGGGAACCACATAGTAGGGTACACCTATAATGATGCCATCTATAAATAAAATATAATATGAATGGTGGAGACCATCAATCTCAAAAGGAGATTTTTCAAATTTAATATCAAAATACTTAAATTTCTAAAATCGAAGATAAATACTATAGGATAGAATAGCAAATAAAATCAAAGTATTAATACTCAGTACTCCCCAAGATTAATTACGCTCAATGAGGAGCGGACCAAGCGGGCCAACTAGAGCGACCACCTAAAATCCTAGTGACCCAAGAAAATTAAAAATTACTGATAAAACAGTTAATGTCAAGCTCAACATTCATGTCATTCTGGGCAAGGGCATTGGTCTGGTATATCCAGAAAGTTTCTCTTTTGGACAATTCCCTCACACGGTTGGAGCCCCTCCATACTTGGTCCACCTTCTCAATTCCCCAAAAAAGTAAACCAGAAGGGTCTCTATTGTGATGGTGCCTGAAATGCAGAGAGACACTGTGGTACTTGTAGCCTTTACAGATATTCCCTATGTGCTCAGAGACCCTTTTCCCCAGCTTTCTTTTAGTCCGACCAATGTAGATCAGGCCACAAGGGCACTGGAGACCATACACTACGTGAGTAGACATGCAGGTAATAAGGTCCTGTATTTCAAAATTGCGCCCATTGGCTGTCGAAGTAAAGGACGTATGTCCCCTAAGATGGACATTTACTTGCCTGCATGCTTTACAATGTCTGCATGCATAGAAGCCCACTCTGTTGTCCCAAAAAAACTTTGGTCTAACAGGAGGGTCCAAGACCTTTTTAACCAACCTGTCTCCAAAACTAGGCGCTCTTCTATAAATGAAGACCGGCTTTTCGGGTACCACTTTTCCAATAAACTTTGCATGTCGTTTTACCTTTTATGATATTAAGATTGCTACTATATATTGTTTTTCCTGATCAAATTCATTTGTTTGAATACAGATACATTCATTCCTAGCGCTGCTAGTGCTTATATATAGGTTCACTTTATATACGCACCTGTTATCATACTTGAATATTCGTCTCAGTGACCACAGATATGTAGAAAAGGAAATAACTTCATAGCCTGATTCCATAAATATGAATAGTTTATTTAAATGGTAAAAATATACTCACAAACAAGCAGTAAAAATGAGCTGTAAACCAGGCGATGTTTCCGTACGTTCCACGGACCAGAAAGTGTACAGAGCGGAAGTGATGTAGTGATGCTCTACACGTTTCGTCGATATGACATCATCAGGAGCAGAATCAGCTAGGTCAATTCCGCATTATACAGTATCTCACAAAAGAGAGTACACCCCTCACATTTTTGTAAATATTTTATTATATCGTGTCATTTGACAACACTGAAGAAATGACACTGTGCTACAATGTAAAGTAGTGAGTGTACAGCTTGTATAACAGTGTAAATTTGCTGTCCCCTCAAAAAAACTCAACACACATCCATTAATGACTAAACCACTGAGAACAAAAGTGAGTACACCACTAAGTGAACATGTCCAAATTGGGCCCAAAGTGTCAATATATTGTGTGGCCAGCATTATTTTCCAGCACTGCCTTACCCCCTTGGGCATGGCGTTCACTAAAGCCTCATAGGTTGCCACCGGAGTCCTCCACTTCTCCATGACGACATCACGGAGCTGGTGGATGTTAGAGACCTTGCGCTCCTTCTGTTTGAGGATGCTCCACAGATGCCCAATAGAGTTTAGGTTTGGAGACATGATTGGCCAGTCTATCACCTTTACCCTCAGCTTCTTTAGCAAGGCAGTGGTCGTCTTGGAGGTGTGTTCGGGGTCGTTGACTTGTTGGAATACTGCCCTGCGGCCCAGTCTCCGAAGGGAGCGGATCATGCTCCTTTCCAGTATGTTATAGTATATGTTGGCAATCATGGTTCCCTCAATGAACTGTAGCTCCCCATTGCTGGCAGCACGCATGCAGACCCAGACTATGACACTCTCATTACCTTGCTTAATTTTAGGCGAGACACACTTTATTTTTTTTGTACTCCTCACCTAGTTGCCGCCTTGACACCATCTGAACCAAATAAGTTTATCTTGGTCTCATCAGAACACAGGTCATGGTTCCAGTAATCCATGTCCTTAGTCCGATTGTCTTCAGCAAACTGTTTGCGGGCTTTCTTGTGCATCAACTTTAGAAGAGGCTTCCTTCGGAGACGACAGCCATGCAGACAATTTGATGCAGTATGCCGCATATGGTCTGAGCACTGACAGGCTGACCCCCCCACCCCTTCAACCTCTGCAGCAATGCTGGCAGACAGCCTCTGGATATGACGCTGAGCACGTGCACTCAACTTCTTTTGTCTACCACGGTGAGGCCTGTTCTGAGTGGAAACTGTCCTGTTAAACCGCTGCATGGTCTTGGCCACCATGCTGCAGCTCAGTTTCAGGGTCTTGGCAATCTTCTTATTGTGTTGGCCATCTTTATGTAGATCAACAATTCTTTTTTTCAGATCCTCAGAGAGTTGTTTGCCATGATGTGCCATGTTGAACTTCCAGCGACCAGTATGAGAGAGTGAGAGTGATAACGCCAAATTTAACACACCTGCTCCCCATTCACACCTGAGACCTTGTAACACTAATGAGTCACATGACACCGTGGAGGGAAAATGGCTAATTGGGCCCAATTTGGACATGTTCACTTAGGGGTGTACTCACTTTTGTTGCCAGCGGTTTAGACATGAATGGCTGTGTGTTGAGTTATTTTGAGGGGACAGCAAATTTACACTGTTATACAAGCTGTACACTCACTACTTTACATTGTAGCAAAGTGTAATTTATTCAGTGTTGTCACATGAAAAGATATAATAAAAAATTTACAAAAATATCAGGGGTGTACTCACTTTTGTGAGATACTGTATAATGCGGAATTGACGTAGCTGGCACTGCTCCTGATGATGTCATACCGACGAAACGTGTAGAGCGTCACTACGTCACTTCCGCTCTGCACAATTTCCAGTCCGTGGAACGCACTTCAATCCGGAAACATCGTCTGGTTTACAGCTCGTTTTTACTGCTTGTTTGTGAGTATATTTTTACCATTTAAATAAACTATTCATATTTATGGAATCACGCTATGAAGTTTTTTTCATCTCTACATATCTGTGGTCACTGAGACGGACTTTCAAGTATATTGGCATTTGTGGTCCGTGCACTTAGGGTCTCCAACCCTGAGCATATACACAAGAGCCATCTCTAACTGTGATTGATGCTCGTTACCCCTGTAGGGGTTCGTCTCTGGTGAGTGCGGTCCTGGGAAAGAGGGGGAGCATGTGTGTCTTCACAGTCACAAATCCCCTTTGAAGATTTATTAACTTTTTGGCATTTGATTAATAATTCTCTACGGACTCACTTTGTTGGACTTTTTGCACAGATGTCACTTTGTTTGAACTTGTCACTTAATTCATGTTTTTTTCCCCTATTTTTTTTTTTTTGCATATTTAGCTTTTTAATAACACCGTTATTGACACTGTTGTTTTTCTATACATATTTATACACAACCTTTTCTGCACTATAGCACTTTTTTCAACACAACTCTTGGATAATTGATACTTGTCAGACTCACTTAATCTTCCCTACTGGCTCACAATTCTCTTGGTACTAGGCAGTGCCATTTATCCTCCCTTTCCTATTTATGATTATATATTCCTCCTTTGGGATAATATATGAGGTAGGCTGAAGCCTGTTACGTATACCATATCACAGCATTTTTACACAATCCTAAGTAATAAAGTTATTGCCGAATAAGGCAGCTAAGGATCCTCAAAAACTTGCTTTTCTATTCTGCAAGATATGGGAGAAATGAACCTAACTAAATTTAAAATAGCTTATTATCTACCACAATACATACATTTATTTGTTTCTCATTCATAACATATGTAGCACTATCCCCATAGGGCTTGCTGTGTGATGACTTCTTGGGTCTCAATCTGATTACCTGCAACCAGTCACTAAGGGACATTTCACACATCCATCCTTACTCGCATTTGCTCGTTACTCAATAAACATTCCAGAGCATTTGGTTTTATATTTATTGTGGAACTTGGATGGGAGAAGGGAATAGTGGGATACTCCAACTTGAACTGTTCACAGTACATGAGGAGTGAGGACAATTCACACTTGGCCTCACCGAGTTATTTGTGAAAGCAGACACGCTGCTTTAACCGTACTGCCCCTTGTATGAAAGAATTAAGTCATTTTGCTCTCTATAGCAGTAGGCTTGATGCAACTACATTATCTTCAGGATACCCTCTAGCATCCCCTTGGCTTACACTCTCCATGGATTCTTCTAGCAGAAGCCGATGGCCCTCTCAGGACAGGCCCCATGACACAGATCTGTACTCACTGTAGACAGAATTAGATCCTTTCCAGTGTCTCCCTTCCATTCAGTTCTGCAGGCCTAATTTTGGACCAGTGTGAAACATTTCAGACAAGCTGAGCTGCACCTGAGCACCATGAGCAGACTTCACTAATGGATCCTCAGTGTTGTCTTCTATCATATGAATATTTCATATACCTAGAACAATTCATTATGAAAACAAATGTCTAAAAAATTCTAATTCACAGAGTGCCACATGTAACTATTGTGCCAACAATAAGTCCTTAGAGGTGTGATCCTCTGCCAATACTATTTAGCAATATCTATGCAATTGCTCCATGTATATAAAGTATACAATTATACATACAGATGTCTAAAAAAAATTGAATATGCAAAGAGCCATATATAACTTTTGTACCAGTAATAAGTCCTTGAAAGTTCAATCCGTGTATCACGCTCCTTATGCCAATAAAGTGCAGTATTAACTCCCTCCCATCCGCGCTACAGCCTATAGAGCGAGCGCGCAGCGGGGAGAATCTGTGTCGGCCGTGTCCCTTGGACACGGCCGATCACAGATCGTGGTGAATGGCCAATCACAGCGGCCATTCACCACGTGATCAAGCCGTCCAATGAGAGATGATCTCATATGTAAACATATGAGATCATCTCTCATCACCGGCGCTCCTTCCTCACACAGACACTGCAGTGTGAGGAAGGAGGGGGAGCCGACAGCCGCTGGGGACACAGAGAAATGTAATCAGGGCACTGATCACCAGTGCCCTGATTACTAAAGGTAAAAAAACCACACACATTGCCCCCCCATCGGTGCCCACAGTGCCCGCCATCAGTGCCCCCATCAATGCCCACAATCAGTGCCCATAGTGCTGCCAGTCAGTGCCCATCAGTGCCTGCTCATCTAGGCACTGATGAGCACTGACTGGCAGCACTATGGGCACTGAGTGTGGGCACTGATGGCACTGCCCATCAGTGCTCATCAGTGCCACCCATCAGTGCTCATCAGTGCCACCCGTCAGTGTCCATCAGTGCCATCCGCCAGTGCCCATCAGTGCCGCCTATCAGTGCCCATCAGTGCCGCCCATCAGTGCTGCCTCTCAGTGCCCAGCAGTGCCACCTCTCAGTGCCACCTCTCAGTGCCCATCAGTGCCTCCTATCAGTGCTCATCAGTGCCGCCTATCAACGCCGCCTATCAGTGCTCATCAGTGCGGCATATTAGTGCCACCTCATCAGTGCCCATAAGTGCCACCTCATCAGTGCCCATAAGTGCCACCTCATCAGTGCCCATCAGTGCTGCCTATCAGTGCCCATCAGTGCCGCCTCATCAGCGCACATCAGGGAGGGAGAAAAATTTATTTTCAAAATTTACTCCCAGAAAATAAGAAAAACTTTTTTTTTTTTTCAAAAATTTCTGTCTTTTTTCTTTTTTTTTGTAAAAAATAAAAAACCCAGAGGTGATTACATACCACCAAAAGAAAGCTCTATTTGTGTGAAAAAAATGATAAAAATTTCATATGGGTACAGTGTAGCATGACCGCGCAATTGTCATTCAAAGTGTGCGAGCGCTGAAAGCTGAAAATTGGCCTGGATGGGAAGGGTGTTTAAGTGCACAGTAGGCAAGTGGTTAAATCACGAAGGTGCTGTGCTCCCCTTCCTCTTGTGCTCCCACTCACCAACTCTCAGTGAGACTAGTGCCAGCAGGAAAAATCCTTAGATGTCTCTGCTGGATGGTTCCTCAGCTTTCGCCAACGTTTCCACAGGGAGGAAGTTTTTCTCTTGTACGTTTACCATGGGAGGAGAATTAGAAGGTCTCCATAGCGTAATGCCATTTTTTTTGTATAAAAAACGTTTATTAAGTAAAAGTTACACTCACATATATCATCCTTGGTTAAAAGCATGTACTAGGAACACACTAGCCGCGGTTTGCGTTCCAAACCTAGAATATCATGTCACTGGAGGTCCCCATCTGGCTTATGCATTTCGCTCCACCCTGGGCCTATGATGACACTTTCGGGGAGGGGGAGCTAAATGCATAAGACAGACAGGGACTAGTCTGTTCCTAGTACATGCTTTTAACCAAGGAGGATATATGTGAGTGTAAATTTTACTTAATACATGTTTTTTTTTTTATACAAAAAACGGTTTGGAGATCTTCTAATTTTCCTCCCATAGTAAGCGTACAAGAAAAAAACTTCCTCCCTGTGGAAATGTAGGAGAAAGCTGAGGAACCATCCAGCGGAGACATCTAAGGATTTTTCCTACAGGCCCTATTCTCACTGAGAGTTGGTGAGTGGGGGCAAAAGGGGAAGGGGAGCACAGCACCTTCGTGATTTAATACTGCACTTTATTGGCACAAGGAAATCGATGCACGGATTGCACTTTAACCATTTTCCGACCGGCCGTTGTAAAAATACGGCCGCAAAGTGGTTGTATAGTTCTGAGACGGCGTCTCCTAATCGCGCTCCCGCGCGCCCCCTGGGGCGCGCACACGGGAGTGTCCGTGCTCGCCGGGTCCCGGGGACCCGACGCATCACGGATCGTGGTAAAGGGCCAATGAGAGCGGTCCTTTACCACGTGATCGCTCCGTCCAATGACGGAGCGATCACGTCACAACAAATCGGCGCATGTCCGGTTCATTTCTCTCCTCTCCTCGGACGCTGTACACAGCAATCGGTACAGCTTGCGAGGAGAGGAGAGAAACTGCAGCTGCACGCCTCCTCTGCCCCAACTGTGCCCCATTAGTGCCCCATCAGTGCCTCATTCGTGCCCTATCAGTGCCTCAGCAGTGCCCCATCCATGCATCATCCGTGCCTCATCCATGCATTATCCATGCCTCATCCGTGTCACATCCGTGCCCACCCATGCCACCTCAGTGCTCATCAATGCAACATCCATGCCCACCCATGCCACCTCAGTGCTCATCCATGCCACATCCATGCTCATCCATGCCTCATCCGTGCTTATCCATGCCTCATCCGTGCCTCATATGTGCGACATCTGTGCCTGCCCATGCTGTCTCAGTGCTCATCCATGCCACATTCCATGCTCATCCATCCCACATCTGTGCCCCCTCATGCCACCTCAATGCTCATCCATGCCACATCCATGCTCATCCATGCCACATCCGTGCTCATTCATGCCACATCCATGCTCATCCATCCCACATCTGTGCTCATCCATGCCACTTCAGTGCTCATTCGTGCCACATCCATGCCACCTCAGTGCTCATCCGTGCCACGTCAGTGGTCATCCGTGCCACATCAATGCCACGTCAGTGCTCATCCATGCCATGTCAGTGCTCATCCATGCCACATCAGTGCACATCCGTGCCACATCAAAGCCACGTCAGTGCTCATCTGTGCCACATCCATGCCATGTCAGTGCTCATCCGTGCCACATGCATGCCCCTTCAGTGCTCATCCGTGTCACGTCAGTGCTCATCCATGCCATGTCAGTGCTCATCCATGCCACATCAGTGCTCATCCGTGCCACATCAATGCCACGTCAGTGCCACATCCGTGCCACATCAATGCCACATCAGTGCTCATCCATGCCACATCCATGCCTCGTCAGTGCTCATCCGTGCCACACCCATGCCACTTCAGTGCTCATCCGTGCCACATCAATGCCAAATCAGTGCTCATCCATGCCACGTCAGTGCTCATCCGTGCCACATCAATGCCACGCCAGTGCTCATCCGTGCCACATCCATGCCACGTCAGTGCTCATCCATGCCAGCGGTTTAGACATTAATAGCTGTGTGTTGAGTTATTTTGAGGGGACAGCAAATTTACACTGTTATACAAGCTGTACACTCACTACTTTACATTGTAGCAAAGTGTCATTTCTTCAGTGTTGTCACATGAAAAGATATAATAAAAAATTTACAAAAATATCAGGGGTGTACTCACTTTTGTGAGATACTGTATAATGCGGAATTGACGTAGCTGGCACTGCTCCTGATGATGTCATACCGACGAAACGTGTAGAGCGTCACTATGTCACTTCCGCTCTGCACAATTTCCAGTCCGTGGAACGCACTTCAATCCGGAAACATCGTCTGGTTTACAGCTCGTTTTTACTGCTTGTTTGTGAGTATATTTTTACCATTTAAATAAACTATTCATATTTATGGAATCACGCTATGAAGTTTTTTTCATCTCTACATATCTGTGGTCACTGAGACGGACTTTCAAGTATATTGGCATTTGTGGTCCGTGCACTTAGGGTCTCCAACCCTGAGCATATACACAAGAGCCATCTCTAACTGTGATTGATGCTCGTTACCCCTGTAGGGGTTCGTCTCTGGTGAGTGCGGTCCTGGGAAAGAGGGGGAGCATGTGTGTCTTCACAGTCACAAATCCCCTTTGAAGATTTATTAACTTTTTGGCATTTGATTAATAATTCTCTACGGACTCACTTTGTTGGACTTTTTGCACAGATGTCACTTTGTTTGAACTTGTCACTTAATTCATGTTTTTTTCCCCTATTTTATTTTGCATATTTAGCTTTTTAATAACACTGTTATTGACACTGTTGTTTTTCTATACATATTTATACACAACCTTTTCTGCACTATAGCACTTTTTTCAACACAACTCTTGGATAATTGATACTTGTCAGACTCACTTAATCTTCCCTACTGGCTCACAATTCTCTTGGTACTAGGCAGTGCCATTTATCCTCCCTTTCCTATTTATGATTATATATTCCTCCGTTGGGATAATATATGAGGTAGGCTGAAGCCTGTTACGTATACCATATCACAGCATTTTTACACAATCCTAAGTAATAAAGTTATTGCCGAATAAGGCAGCTAAGGATCCTCAAAAACTTGCTTTTCTATTCTGCAAGATATGGGAGAAATTAACCTAACTAAATTTAAAATAGCTTATTATCTACCACAATACATACATTTATTTGTTTCTCATTCATAACATATGTAGCACTATCCCCGTAGGGCTTGCTGTGTGATGACTTCTTGGGTCTCAATCTGATTACCTGCAACCAGTCACTAAGGGACATTTCACACATCCATCCTTACTCGCATTTGCTCGTTACTCAATAAACATTCCAGAGCATTTGGTTTTATATTTATTGTGGAACTTGGATGGGAGAAGGGAATAGTGGGATACTCCAACTTGAACTGTTCACAGTACATGAGGAGTGAGGACAATTCACACTTGGCCTCACCGAGTTATTTGTGAAAGCAGACACGCTGCTTTAACCGTACTGCCACTTGTATGAAAGAATTAAGTCATTTTGCTCTCTATAGCAGTAGGCTTGATGCAACTACATTATCTTCAGGATACCCTCTAGCATCCCCTTGGCTTACACTCTCCATGGATTCTTCTAGCAGAAGCCGATGGCCCTCACAGGACAGGCCCCATGACACAGATCTGTACTCACTGTAGGCAGAATTAGATCCTTTCCAGTGTCTCCCTTCCATTCAGTTCTGCAGGCCTGATTTTGGACCAGTGTGAAACATTTCAGACAAGCTGAGCTGCACCTGAGCACCACGAGTAGACTTCACTAATGGATCCTCAGCGTTGTCTTCTATCATATGAATATTTCATATACCTAGAACAGTTCATTATGAAAACAAATGTCTAAAAAATTCTAATTCACAGAGTGCCACATGTAACTATTGTGCCAACAATAAGTCCTTAGAGGTGTGATCCTCTGCCAATACTATTTAGCAATATCTATGCAATTGCTCCATGTATATAAAGTATACAATTATACATACAGATGTCTAAAAAAAATTTAATATGCAAAAAGCCATACATAACTTTTGTACCAGTAATAAGTCCTTGAAAGTGCAATCCGTGCATCAAGCTCCTTATGCCAATAAAGTGCAGTATTAACTCCCTCCCATCCGCGCTACAGCCTATATACGGCTGCAGCGCGGACTTGGACACGGCCGATCACATATCGTGGTGAATGGCCAATCACAGCGGCCATTCACCACGTGATCAAGCCGTCCAATGAGAGATGATCTCATATGTAAACATATGAGATCATCTCTCATTGCCGGCGCTCCTTCCTCACACAGACACTGCAGTGTGAGGAAGGAGGGGGAGCCGACAGCCGCTGGGGACACAGAGAAATGTAATCAGGGCACTGATCACCAGTGCCCTGATTACTAAAGGTAAAAAAAACACACACATTGCCCCCCCATCAGTGCCCACAGTGCCCGCCATCAGTGCCCCCATCAATGCCCACAATCAGTGCCCATAGTGCTGCCAGTCAGTGCCCATCAGTGCCTGCTCATCTAGGGACTGATGAGCACTGACTGGCAGCACTATGGGCACTGTGTGTGGGCACTGATGGCACTGCCCATCAGTGCTCATCAGTGCCGCCCATCAGTGCTCATCAGTGCCACCCGTCAGTGTCCATCAGTGCCATCCGCCAGTGCCCATCAGTGCCGCCTATCAGTGCCCATCAGTGCCGCCCGTCAGTGCCGCCTCTCAGTGCCCAGCAGTGCCACCTCTCAGTGCCACCTCTCAGTGCCCAGCAGTGCCGCCTATCAGTGCTCATCAGTGCTGCCTATCAGTGCCGCCTATCAGTGCCGCCTATCAATGCCGCCTATCAGTGCTCATCAGTGCGGCATATTAGTGCCACCTCATCAGTGCCCATAAGTGCCACCTCATCAGTGCCCATAAGTGCCACCTCATCAGTGCCCATCAGTGCAGCCTATCAGTGCCCATCAGTGCCGCCTCATCAGCGCACATCAGGGAGGGAGAAAAATTTATTTTCAAAATTTACTCGCAGAAAATAAGAAAAACTTTTTTTTTTTTCAAAAATTTCTGTCTTTTTTCTTTTTTTTTGTAAAAAATAAAAAACCCAGAGGTGATTACATACCACCAAAAGAAAGCTCTATTTGTGTGGAAAAAATGATAAAAATTTCATATGGGTACAGTGTAGCATGACCGCGCAATTATCATTCAAAGTGTGCGTGCGCTGAAAGCTGAAAATTGGCCTGGATGGGAAGGGTGTTTAAGTGCACAGTAGGCAAGTGGTTAAATCACGAAGGTGCTGTGCTCCCCTTCCTCTTGTGCCCCCACTCACCAACTCTCAGTGAGACTAGCGCCAGCAGGAAAAATCCTTAGATGTCTCTGCTGGATGGTTCCTCAGCTTTCGCCAACGTTTCCACAGGGAGGAAGTTTTTCTCTTGTACGTTTACCATGGGAGGAGAATTAGAAGGTCTCCATAGCGTAATGCCATTTTTTTTGTATAAAAAACGTTTATTAAGTAAAAGTTACACTCACATATATCATCCTTGGTTAAATGCATGTACTAGGAACACACTAGCCGCGGTTTGCGTTCCAAACCTAGAATATCATGTCACTGGAGGTCCCCATCTGGCTTATGCATTTCGCTCCACCCTGAGTAAGGGCCTATGATGACACTTTCGGGGGAGGGGGAGCTAAATGCATAAGACAGACAGGGAATAGTAGTTCCTAGTACATGCTTTTAACCAAGGAGGATATATGTTAGTGTAAATTTTACTTAATACAAGTTTTTTTTTTATACAAAAAACGGTTTGGAGATCTTCTAATTTTCCTCCCATAGTAAGCGTACAAGAAAAAAACTTCCTCCCTGTGGAAATGTAGGAGAAAGCTGAGGAACCATCCAGCGGAGACATCTAAGGGATTTTCCTACAGGCCCTATTTTCACTGGGAGTTGGTGAGTGGGGGCAAAAGGGGAAGGGGAGCACAGCACCTTCGTGATTTAATACTGCACTTTATTGGCACAAGGAAATCGATGAGGGGCTTTTAAACTAGGGAATGGGGGGGAGGGTACAGATGTAGAATTAGCCAGTGGAAAGCAAGTTTCAGAGGGCAGAAATGGGGGCATTAGCGGTAGGGTGTTCGGAGCTCCTATACCCAGGGTGGGTATGGGGAAAAATCAAGAGAGCAGCCTAAAAACATCAAATGAGGATAAATGTAACCGATCAAAATTAAGAGGTTTGTATACCAATGCCAGAAGCCTGGCCAACAAGATGGGAGAGCTGGAGCTGCTGATGTTTGAGGAGGACTTAGATTTTGTGGGGATAACTGAGACTTGGTTTGACAGCTCTCATGATTGGATGGCGACCATTCAGGGGTATTCCCTTTATCGCAGAGATAGAGAGGGTAAAAAAGGGGGAGGGGTATGTCTGTATATTAAGAACAGCATACAGGTAAATATGAGGGATGATATTAATAATGGAGCTATGGATGAGGCAGAATCCCTATGGGTAGAGCTTCAAAGGGATGGCACGGCGGGGAAGGTAATATTGGGCGTATGCTATAGGCCCCCCAACCAGAGGGAGGAGGGTGAGGCGGCCCTCCTTTTACAGATAGGATTGGCAGCAAGGATGGGAAATGTCATTATAATGGGGGACTTTAATTATCCAGATATAGACTGGGCAGAAGGAACCGCACACTCAGCCAAGGCTAGGCAGTTCCTAAATGTTTTGCAGGACAATTTTATGGGTCAGATGGTGAATGCACCGACAAGAAACAATGCGGTACTTGACCTACTGATTACCAACGATACAGACCTGATCACGGATATAGAAATACGGGACAACTTAGGAAACAGTGACCATAGGTCAATAAGTTTCAGTATTAATTACAGTAATAGGAAGCAGAGGGGTAATATAAGGACACTGAATTTCAAAAGAGCTAATTTCCCTAAACTGCGCTTGCTGCTAGAAAATATCAATTGGGATAGAACCCTGGGAACAAAGAACACAGAGGAAAAATGGGAGTGCTTCAAGAGCATACTAAACAGGGGGATTGGCCAGTGCATTCCAAAGGGAAATAAATTTAAAAGAGCAAAACTAAACCCTGGGTGGCTAAACTCCAACATAAAAATGCATATTAGTGCTAAAGAAAAGGCCTTCAAAAAATACATGACTGAGGGGTCATTGGCAGCATTTAAGCATTACAAAGAGTGTAATAAGAAATGTAAAGATGAAATCAGGGCGGCTTAAATAGAACACGAGAGACATATAGCGGAGGAGAGTAAAAAGAACCCCAAGAAGTTCTTTAAGTATATAAACAGTAAGAAAGCGAGGCCAGAACACATTGGCCCCATAAAAGATGATAAAGGAAATATGGCCACTGAGGACAGAGAAAAGGCGGAAGTGTTAAATCATTTCTTCTCTTCAGTCTACACAAAAGAATCGGGGGGCTACACGAACCCAGCTTGTAAGGCCGAACTAAATAATACACCTCAGGAAGTGCCGCCATGGTTAACAGAAGATAGACTTAGAGCTAAACTAGAGAAACTTAACATAAATAAATCCCCGGGACCGGATGGCTTGCACCCGAGGGTTCTTAATGAGCTCAGCCAGGTGATTGCCAGACCATTATTCTTGATCTTTAAGGATAGTTTACAGACGGGTATGGTGCCAGCTGATTGGAAAAAAGCCAACGTGGTACCAATATTTAAGAAGGGGCCGAGATATATCCCGGGTAACTATAGGCCGGTCAGCCTAACATCTGTAGTCTGCAAAATTTTGGAGGGGATGTTAAGGGACCACATACAAGACTTTAGTAATAAAAACGGTATTATAAGTAGTAATCAGCATGGATTCATGAAAAATCGTTCTTGCCAAACCAATCTATTAACCTTCTACGATGAAGTGAGCAGCCACCTAGATAAAGGTAAGCCTGTGGATGTGGTGTATCTGGACTTTGCAAAGGCCTTTGACACCATTCCCCACAAACGATTACTGTACAAACTAAGGAAGGTAGGTATGGACCATAAGGTGAGTACCTGGATAGAGAACTGGCTCCAGGGGAGAGTACAGAGGGTGGTGATTAATGGGGAGTACTCGGATTGGGCGGGTGTGGAAAGTGGGGTCCCCCAGGGTTCTGTCCTGGGACCAATCCTGTTTAATTTGTTCATAAATGATCTAGAGGAGGGGATATCGAGTAAAATCTCAGTATTTGCAGATGATACTAAATTAGGCTTGCCAATATCTTCTATGCAGGATGTGGAAACCTTGCAAGCAGACCTGAACAAAATAACGGGGTGGGCAACTACATGGCAGATGAGGTTTAATGTTGATAAATGTAAAGTAATGCACTTGGGGGCCAGAAACCAGAAAGCAAGCTACTCACTAGGGGGGGAACCTCTGGGTGAGTCTAGGATGGAAAAGGACTTGGGGATACTGGTAGACAACAAGCTTGGCAGTGGCATGCAATGCCAAGCCGCCGCAAGCAAAGCCAACAGAATACTGGGATGTATAAAAAAGGGGATTCACTCCAGAAATAAAGAGATTATTCTCCCACTCTACAAGACTCTGGTCCGGCCACATCTGGAGTATGCTGTCCAGTTCTGGGCACCGGTCCTCAGGAAGGATGTGCTGGAATTGGAGAAAGTCCAGAGAAGGGCAACAAAAATAATTAGGGGAATGGAGGACATCAGCTATGAGGAAAGACTACAAGCACTGAACCTTTTCTCGAGAAAAGACGATTGAGGGGGGATATGATATCAATGTACAAATACTGTACTGGTGACCCGAGCATAAGGAACAAACTATTCAGAGAAAGGAGATACAATAAGACACGTTGCAACTCACTAAAACTAGAGGAAAGGCGGTTTAACCTTAAAGTGCGTAAGGGGTTCTTCACTGTAAGAGCAGTAAGGATGTGGAATTCTCTTCCACAAGCAGTCGTATCAGCAGGGAGCATCGATAGTTTCAAAAAACTATTAGATGGACACCTTAAAGACCACAACATACAGGGGTATACAATGTACGGTTAAAAGCAAACACACACACGCATCATAGGTTGAACTGGATGGACTGATGTCTTTTTTCAACCTTACTAACTATGTAACTATGTAACTATGTAACTATGATGCACAGATTGCACTTTAACCATTTTCCGACCGGCCATTGTAAAAATACGGCCGCAAAGTGGTTGTATAGTTCTGAGACGACGTCTCTGAATCGCGCTCCCGCGCGCCCCCTGGGGCACGCACACGGGAGTGTCCGTGCTCGCCGGGTCCCGGGGACCCGACGCATCACGGATCATGGTAAAGGGCCAATGAGAGCGGTCCTTTACCACGTGATCGCTCTGTCCAATGACGGAGCGTTCACGTCACAACAAATCGGCGCATGTCCGGTTCATTTCTCTCCTCTCCTCGGATGCTGTACACAGCAATCGGTACAGCTTGCGAGGAGAGGAGAGAAACTGCAGCTGCACGCCTCCTCTGCCCCAACTGTGCCCCATTAGTGCCCCATCAGTGCCTCATTCGTGCCCTATCAGTGCCTCAGCCGTGCCCCATCCATGCATCATCCGTGCCTCATCCATGCATTATCCGTGCCTCATTCGTGTCACATCCGTGCCCACCCATGCCACCTCAGTGCTCATCAATGCAACATCCATGCCCACCCATGCCACCTCAGTGCTCATCCATGCCACATCCATGCTCATCCATGCCTCATCCGTGCTTATCCATGCCTCATCCGTGCCTCATATGTGCGACATCTGTGCCTGCCCATGCTGTCTCAGTGCTCATCCATGCCACATCCATGCTCATCCATCCCACATCTGTGCCCTCTCATGCCACCTCAGTGCTCATCCATACCACATCCATGCTCATCCATGCCACATCCGTGCTCATCCATGCCACATCCATGCTCATCCATCCCACATCTGTGCTCATCCATGCCACTTCAGTGCTCATTCGTGCCACATCCATGCCACCTCAGTGCTCATCCGTGCCACATCAATGCCACGTCAGTGCTCATCCATGCCATGTCAGTGCTCATCCATGCCACATCAATGCACATCCATGCCACATCAGTGCACATCCGTGCCACATCAAAGTCACGTCAGTGCTCATCTGTGCCACATCCATGCCATGTCAGTGCTCATCCATGCCACATGCATGCCACTTCACTGCTCATCCGTGTCACGTCAGTGCTCATCCATGCCATGTCAGTGCTCATCCATGCCACATCAATGCCACATCAGTGCTCATCCATGCCACATCCATGCCTCGTCAGTGCTCATCCGTGCCACACCCATGCCACTTCAGTGCTCATCCGTGCCACATCAATGCCAAATCAGTGCTCATCCATGCCACGTCAGTGCTCATCCGTGCCACATCAATGCCACGCCAGTGCTCATCCGTGCCACATCCATGCCACGTCAGTGCTCATCCGTGCCACATCCATGCCACGTTAGTGCTCATCCGTGCCACATCAATGCCACATCAGTGCTCATCCGTGCCACATCCATGCCACATCAGTGCTCATCCGCGCCACATCAATGCCACATCCATGCCATGTCAGTGCTCATCCATGCCACATGCATGCCACTTCACTGCTCATCCGTGTCACGTCAGTGCTCATCCATGCCATGTCAGTGCTCATCCATGCCACATCAATGCCACATCAGTGCTCATCCATGCCACATCCATGCCTCGTCAGTGCTCATCCGTGCCACACCCATGCCACTTCAGTGCTCATCCGTGCCACATCAATGCCAAATCAGTGCTCATCCATGCCACGTCAGTGCTCATCCGTGCCACATCAATGCCACGCCAGTGCTCATCCGTGCCACATCCATGCCATGTCAGTGCTCATCCGTGCCACATCCATGCCACGTTAGTGCTCATCCGTGCCACATCAATGCCACATCAGTGCTCATCCGTGCCACATCCATGCCACATCAGTGCTCATCCGCGCCACATCAATGCCACATCCATGCCATGTCACTGCTCATCTGTGTCACATCCATGCCACGTCAGGGTGCTCATCTGTGCCTCATCCATGTCACGTCAGTACTCATCTGTGCCACATCAATGCCACGCCAGGGCTAATCCATGCCACATCGGTGCTCATCAGTGCCACATCCATCCCACATCAGTGCTCATCAGTGCCACATCCATGCCACGTCAGTGCTCATCCATGCCACATCAGTGCTCATCAGTGCAACATCCATGCCACATCAGTGCTCATCAGTGCCACATCCATTCCACGTCAGTGCTCATCAGTGCCACATCCATGCCACGTCAGTGCTCATCCGGGCCACATCCATGCCACATCAGTGTCACTACAATGCTTATTAGTGCCCTACAGTGTCTCACAAAATTGTAATGGGAAGTCAGGAAATGACGGTGCTCCCTGCATGTTGGGCCTCTGTATGTGGCCAGGCTGTGGAAAAGTGTCACACATGTGGTATCGCCATACTCAGGAGGAGTGGCAGAATGTATTTTGGGGTGTCATTTTTGCTATGTACATGCTATGTGTTAGAAATGTCTAATAAATGGACAACTTTGTGTAAAAAAAAAATGCGTTTTGGTTTTCTTTCCACATTTTCCAAAAACTTGTGGAAAAAAATGACGTGTTCAAAAGACTCATTATGCCTCCTAGATCATGTGTTGGGGTGTTTTATTTCCAAAATGGGGTAATTTTGTGGGTAATTCCATTGTCCAGGTGCTCCAGGACTTTCAAAAGTGTGATAGGTCGTCAGAAAATTATATGTGCAATTTTTGCTTCTAGAACACCTGACGGTGCTCCTTGGATGTTGGGCCTCTGTATGTGGTCAGGCTGTGGAAAAGTGTCACACATGTGGTATCGCCATACTCAGGAGGAGTAGCAGAATGTATTTTGGGGTGTAGTTGCAAGTATGCCTATACAGTGTGTAAGAAATAACTTAGTAATATGACCATTTTGTGAAAAATAATTAAAAAAAAAAATCTTCATTTTCCAAAGAATTGTGGGAAAAAATTACAACTTCAAAAAACTCACCATGCCTCTTACTAAATAAACAAGCAAAAAATGTGGGGGAGCATACCCATGTATTTCTAAAGCTGGTGCAGCTATGAACCAAAAGACATGTATATTAAAAAAGAATAGCGCACACATGCAAAAGAAATTACCAAATTTGAAGACAATCCATAAATAAAAATGGGGATTTGGTCCCACCATATGGCCATATAGTGCTCAAGCCCACCACTGCGTCAAAGTACCCCATTATCAGTGGGTCCTACACTATCCATGAAAAAGAGATGAATCCAGCCTTTCTAACCCTTGGAGATAATACTCCTTGCTGACGGTGCTCCTTGGATGTTGGGCCTCTGTATGTGGTCAGGCTGTGGAAAAGTGTCACACATGTGGTATCGCCATACTCAGGAGGAGTAGCAGAATGTATTTTGGGGTGTAGTTGCAAGTATGCCTATACAGTGTGTAAGAAAAAACTTAGTAATATGACCATTTTGTGAAAAATAATTAAAAAAATAAAATATTAATTTTCCAAAGAATTGTGGGAAAAAATTACAACTTCAAACAACTCACCATGCCTCTTACTAAATACCTTGGAATGTCTACTTTCCAAAAAGGGGTAATTTGGGGGGTATTTGTACTGTCCTGAATTGTTAGGGTCTCAAGAAATGAGATAGGCCGTCAGTACTTTAGGTATGATCAATTTTCAATGATTGGCACCTTAGCTTGTAGACTCTGTAACCTTCACAAAGACCAAAAAATGTATACTTATTTGGGTTATTTTTACTAAAGATATGTAGCAGTATAAATTTTAGTCAAAATTTATGAAGAAAAATGACTAAATTTGCAAAATTTAAAACCAAAACGAAGAAAAATGCATTTTTTTTACAAAATTTTCGGTCTTTTTTCATTTATAGCGCAAAAAATAAAAAACCCAATTATGATTAAATACCACCAAAAGAAAGCTCTGTTTGTGTAAAAAAAAAAAAAGGATGAAAATTTCATATGGGGACAGTGTTGCATAACTGAGTAATTGTCATTCAAAATGTGAGAGCACTGAAAGCTGAAAATTGGTCTGGTTAGGAAGGGGGTATAAGTGCCCAGTGGGTAAGTGGTTAAAGGACTTACTACTGACATAAAAGTTATATTTGGCACTTTATGTATTCAATTTTTTTTAAACATCTGTATGTATAATTGTATACTTTATGTACGTGGAGCATTTGCATAGATATTGCTAAATAGTATTGGCAGAGGATCACACCTCTAAGGACTTATTGTTGGCACAATAGTTAGATGTGGCACTCCAAGAATTTGGATTTTTTAGACATTTGTTTTCATAATGAATTGTTCTAGGTATATTAATTAATCATATGGTAGAAGACAGTGCTGGATTATTTCATTCCAATATTCAGGACTTTGGATATAGTTGTATATCCTTTTCCATCCTTATAAAGTTCCATTACCTTGTTACACAGGTATTTTGACAGTAGTGCAGAAACTACTTTTGTGAATCGGTGCAGCACCACAAAGTCGGTGCCATTGCAATTGGAGCCGGCAATTGGCTCCAATTTGACATGCGATTTGACTTGTCAAATCGCATGTCAAATTGGACCAATGTAAATGTGGGCTAATACAGAGATACTGATTGTAATTTAAAAAGCCACAGATGTGGGAAATTAAATTTTAACCTTTTGTGCGTCTGTAGCGAGGCTAAACATTCCACAGTATGGAAACTTTTGATCAGGGCCATTTGGGTGATTTCTGCTGTCATTATTATTTAAAAAGGAGCCACAAAACTATGTGATAATAAATGGCTTCATATGATAACTATTCTTAAATAAGCGATTTAAAAGATTTTTCTGTCAGGGTATGTAAACTTTTGAACACAACTATATGTTTGTGTAGCAGGATTCCCAGTCGTTTTGCTGGATATCGGTCCCCCTGGGCCACCGGGTGCAACAAAAGTAACACTGTGCATGTTTCTCCAAATGTGAGCGCTGAGACAATGACCAGTCCAGTATCTTTGGTTTTTTTTTTGTATTTATTGAGAACTTGGATGGGAGAAGGGAATGAGTGGGATACTCCTTTGGTTCAACTATGCACAATTTGCTAGGGACAACTGAAAACGCTTCTTGGCGCTGACTTGATGCTGGCTAGATGCCGGTCAACGCCGGTTGACAGTGGTTAACTCTGGCTTGCTGCCTGTTAACTCCAAACTGACCTTGGACTGCTTTCTCACATAGAGAAGTCCTTTTATAGCTCCCATAAGCACTCCTTGCTGAGGTAGCTACTTGTGCTGCTGCTGTGCTGCACTGCTAAACACTTCAGGGCCCACACTGGCACCGTCTTCCTCTCACTTATCTTCAGGGCTTAAACACTGGCACCCCCTTTCTCTAAACCTTCTCCACGGGTTAGCTGGCTCCTGGATCCCCTTGACCTTCTGGAGTGGTCCCCTCTTCTAGGCAGATCCCTGGGCAGTCTCAAGTACTCACAATACTGTTTTTCCCCGAAACTTCTGCCCAGCAGCTCCACTCGGTCCACAGCTGTAAGATTCTGGTACCCTTGGTACCCTTTTTTCCCATTTCTACCTTAATATTGCGTCCCACCTTGCTAACTAGGTGGAACGCATACACCTTTAAGAACGATGACATCATCGCCGAGCGCCGCTATGAGCGGCTATTTCAATCGCCGGTTCTCTCTCACTCATTGCTCGTTCAAACCGCATGCTTGACCAGTCTTGTCCTATGCTGCCGGAGCTTCTAGCTATACCTTTGCCTGAACAAAACCGGAACCTCGCTACGATCCCGTATCTCGCTACCGGATCACTCTCTTGCTACTGGACCTTGCTACTACTAACCCAACTAGTGATAAGTACCCCACAGGGGATTTCTTCCTAACTAACTTACACTACCTACCTCTGCATACTAAAGGACTGTTACTATGTAAGCACTATTTCTATCATCTGCATAACTTCATAGATTGCTAGCTCTTGAGCCTACCATCATCTACATCATTGCATTAGGTTACTCTCTCTTGTATACTTCATCTGCTGTCCCCTACCACCTGTTACTATACATGATTGCTAAACCTATCTGCATACTACCTATCATCACCTACCACTCTCCTGAATATTACTACTGAGTGCTCACCATTTCTAACGCCTGTCTCTCACCTCTATACTATCATATACATCCTATCACTCCAGGAACATCATATTGAGTGTATGTATATTTGCATAAAGCAGGCTGTGCACGGTGATGAGTCCTGAGAGTTGGATATGTTTGTTCAACACATCTCTACATGACTACTGAGTGTAATAATTCTGCAGCTGCAAATCCATTCACTAACAAAAAACGCAAGAGCGTTACAGATTGAACGAGCCATTAAAAATGGATTCAGCAGAATTACCCACTCAAGTAATGCAATTAAAACAACAAGTAGATGCATTGATACTTGCTCTTACAGAGGTAAAAAACGAAAATCAGGCTTTGAGACAGCAGGTTGGCCGTCTTGCACAGCTCTCTGCTGCTCAGCCCCGTGAGCCTAAGATAAACCCTCCTCTAGTGTTTACAGGTGATCGGAAAAAATTTAGTGAATTTAAAAACGCATGTCAATTGCTTTTCTTGTTAAAACCTCGTACCTACCCTACTGACCAAATTAAAGTCTGTACCACTATTTCCTATCTGACGGGTGATCCCCGTGCCTGGGCAGACTCTCTCTTTGAGAAAGATGATCCACTTCTCAATTCTTATCCTTTATTCCTAGCGCAACTCGCTAGTTTATATGAAGACCCCAATAGGCAGAGTACTGCTGATACCCAATTGAGGGCTTTAAAACAAGGAAGGAGACCTGTTGAAGACTTTGTGGCAGAGTTCAAGAGATGGACCCTTGATTCAGGGTGGAATGATACATCTCTAAGAACTCAGTTCAGACTCGGCCTATCAGAAGCCGTTAAAGACGAGCTCGCCCGAGCGGATTTACCTGACACCTTGGATACCCTGATACAGACCAGTATCAATATTGACAGACGACTGCGAGAAAGAAAGGCTGAGAAGATGGGATTGCCATTGTCCAGTCCTTCTCGGATGTCGGCTGTTGACCCTACTACTATGGAGGTAGGAATGATACGTCCACCTTTATCCTTTACCGAACGTGCCAGGAGAAGATCCGAACATCTCTGCATGTACTGCGCCTCCCCGGATCATTTGTTAAGCGGCTGTCCCCTTGTCCGCAAAAAAAGAGGGTGAGTGTTCAAATGTCTTGCTAGGGGGACTAACGACTTCCTTTTCTAATCCTTATCTTTTTATTCATTTGACATTACAGTGGGACCAAACTAGGATCACCACCAAGGCTATGATCGACACAGGATCTTGTGGGAACTCTATCGATACTTGTTTTGCTACCTTAAATAAAATACCTATTATTTCAAAACTCAAACCTGTCTCTCTTAGTTTCATTAACGGTATTCCGTTATCCTCTGGTCCAATCACCAAACAGACACAAGCACTTCTTGTCACTGCCAATGAGTCTCATATGGAGACTACCACTTTTGATGTACTAACCTCACCACATTTTCCCATTATTTTGGGACTTCCCTGGTTACACATACATCAACCAATCATTGATTGGAAAACAAGAACTCTAACCTTCTCTTCTCACTATTGCGAAACCACGTGTAATCTCTCATCATATGGAAAGATCCTGTCTGTGGTGACAGATGAGATTATACCACTATGTTACCAGGATTTGTCGGAAGTCTTCCTTGAGAAAAATGCTCAAGTGTTGCCACCCCATAGGGACTATGATTGTTGTATCGATCTACTCCCTAATAGCAAGTTGCCTTTCGGTCATGTTTATCCTCTTTCACAGGATGAACTCTCTCATCTCAAGGAATACTTGGATGAGAATTTGGCGAAAGGGTTTATCAGACCTTTTACTTCCTCTACTGCTGCAGGACTCTTCTTTGTCCGCAATAAGGATTCAAGTCTCAGGCCTATTATTGATTACAGGCAATTAAATACCATTACAATAAAGGATCGCTATCCCTTACCCCTCATTCCTGAACTTATTGAACAGGTGCGCGGGGCTACCTACTTTTCGAAATTGGACCTAAAAGGGGCATACAACCTAATCCGAATCCGTGACGGGGATGAATGGAAGACAGCATTCAGAACCAGATACGGATTGTTCGAGTACCTTGTGATGCCATTCGGGTTGTGTAATGCTCCCGCAGCCTTTCAACGATTCTTAAATGACATCTTCAGAGACTTACTTGATGTTTGTGTTGTAGTATATCTGGACGATATACTTATTTATTTTCAATCTTTATCTGAACACATAAAACATGTAAGACTCGTGTTGTCCAGACTACATGCACACAACTTATACGTAAAATTAAAAAAATGTTTATTTCATAAAGAAGAAGTACTATTCCTAGGATACATCATATCTAAAAATGGAATCAAAATGGATATGAGCAAGATATCCTGTATTCTAGAATGGCCTGTGCCAACAACTCGTAAAGCATTACAAAGATTCCTCGGATTTTCTAACTTCTATAGGAAGTTCATGAAGAACTTCTCTGCTATTCTGAGACCTCTCACACAACTCACAAGTATAAAAAAAAACATTCAAATGGTCAGAAGAAGCAAATGGAGCTTTCCGCTTGTTGAAATCAAGCTTTACTTCTGCTCCCATACTACGCCATCCAGACCCATCCCTTCAATACATCCTGGAGGTAGATGCGTCAAATATGGCAGTAGGAGCAGTTCTCTCCCAACGACCAACAAATACTTCACCACTTCACCCAGTTGCTTTTTTCTCAAAATCACTAAGCAGCCCCGAGGTGAATTACCCAGTGGGTGAAAAAGAGTTGCTTGTCATAAAATTGGCATTGGAGAATTGGCGACACCTACTTGAGGGTACTCGATTACCAGTTCTCATATACACAGATCATAAAAATCTTCAATACCTTCAGACTAACAAGACTCTTTCCCACCGGCAGGTACGATGGTCCTTATTCTTTTTAAGATTCAACTTTTTGGTGACCTACACTCCTGCAGACAAAAATAAAAAGGCGGATGTGCTGTCACGATTAACCGAGGATAACTACGCCGAAATACCTTCAATTCCTATAATACCCTATGAACGTATTGTCGGTGTTGTTCGTTCCCTGAAGGAAGAGATTTTGCACAGCATAGGACTGGATTCACCTCCACCACAACTAAGTGCTGATGCAGAAGGCTTCCTCTATTACAACGACAAACTTTACATACCCCCTACTATGCGTACCAAGATTTTGGAATTGTCGCATGATGTGCCTATGGCAGGACATATGGGTATGACTAAAACATTCAATTTACTTACTAGGCAGTTTTGGTGGCCTGACATGAAGACGACCGTACAAAAATTAGTTTCTTCTTGTGACATCTGTGCAAGGTCCAAAATTGACACTACAAAACCATCTGGTCTACTTTGTAGTCTACCAATACCCCAGGTTCCATGGGAAGTTGTGTCCTTAGACTTTATAGTAGAACTACCACCTTCCAAAGGATTTAACACCATTCTAGTGTCAGTGGACCATCTGACCAAGATGGCACATTTCATTTCTATTCGAAGATTACCTTCATCCAAGCAAACAGCGGAATTGCTAGTGAAACATGTCTTTAAGTTACATGGTATTCCAAAGACCCTTCTGTCTGACCGTGGTTCACAGTTCATCTCCAAGTTTTGGCAAGCTCTATGTCAGATACTACGAATAGAGCGAAAACTTACTTCTCCTTACCACCCTCAGACCAACGGACAGACAGAAAGAGTCAACCAGTGCATTGAGCAATATCTACGTTGCTATACCTCATACCTACAGGACGATTGGGTGGACCTCCTCCCGCTGGCGGAATTCGCTTATAACAACGCAAACCACAGTACTACTAAGCAAAGTCCATTCTACTTGAACTATGGGTTTCATCCCACTCTTCTTCCACCACGCATCCTTCCATCAAGTAACCCAGTGGCCTCTGATTATCTCACCCAAATAAAGGACTCTCTGGGTTTACTCAACACCACCATGTCACATGCCCATAGTCAACAAAAAAGGTACTACAACCTACGTAGAAAACCCTCTCCTCAATATGCTATTGGGGATCTTGTTTGGCTATCTACAAAAAATTTGAGATTAAAGATCCCTAGTAAAAAACTTGGACCTTTATTTCTGGGACCCTTCCCAATTAAGAAACTCATTGGAAAAGCTGCAGTGCAACTCACCTTACCGGCAGATCTCAAAATACATCCCATCTTTCATGTGTCGCTACTAAAACCACATGTTCCTAACCAAGGAATAAGGCCTACCATCTTGCCTCCACCTCCAGTACAAGTTGAAGGCGGAGAAGAATATGAGATCAAGGATTTGGATTCTCGTATCCACAGAGGAAGACTCCAATATCTCATAAGATGGAAGAACTATGGACCCCAAGACGACACCTGGTTGGATACTGCTGATGTTCACGCACCTAGGCTTATACGAACATTTCACTCGAAATACCCGGAAAAACCAGCGCTATAGGCCTTCCGGAGCCGGCCTTAAGGGGGGGGTACTGTAAGATTCTGGTACCCTTGGTACCCTTATTTCCCATTTCTACCTTAATATTGCGTCCCACCTTGCTAACTAGGTGGAACGCATACACCTTTAAGAACGATGACATCATCGCCGAGCGCCGCTATGAGCGGCTATTTCAATCGCCGGTTTTCTCTCACTCATTGCTCATTCAAACCGCATGCTTGACCAGTCTTGTCCTATGCTGCCGGAGCTTCTAGCTATTCCTTTGCCTGAACAAAACCGGAACCTCGCTACCGATCCCGTATCTTGCTACCGGATCACTCTCTTGCTACTGGACCTTGCTACTACTAACCCAACTAGTGATAAGTACCCCACAGGGGATTTCTTCCTAACTAACTTACAATACCTACCTCTGCATACTAAAGGACTGTAAGCACTATTTCTATCATCTGCATAACTTCATAGATTGCTAGCTCTTGAGCCTACCATCATCTACATCATTGCACTAGGTTACTCTCTCTTGTATACTTCATCTGCTGTCCCCTACCACCTGTTACTATGCATGATTGCTAAACCTATCTGCATACTACCTATCATCACCTACCACTCTCCTGAATATTACTACTGAGTGCTCACCATTTCTAACGCCTGTCTCTCACCTCTATACTATCATATACATCCTATCACTCCAGGAACATCATATTGAGTGTATGTATATTTGCATAAAGCAGGCTGTGCACGGTGATGAGTCCTGAGAGTTGGATATGTTTGTTCAACACATCTCTACATGACTACTGAGTGTAATAATTCTGCAGCTGCAAATCCATTCACTAACAAAAAACGCAAGAGCGTTACAACAGCACTCTGGATCCTTCCTCTGCAGCTCAGCTCAACCTCCATCCTCCAGGCCGACCACCCAGGACACTTTCACTTGCGCTGACAGGAGGAGAGACAGCCGTCACCCTCCTCCTGGGACTCTGCTTCCCGCCAAAGAAACTGCGTCATGTGCTCCCCTCAGACTTATACCCTATCCCAGGATGCTTTGCAGCAGATTCTGCCCTCTGAGATGGATACAAGCCCTGGTGTGCTATTGGTCAGGTTTCCTCCACTGTCCAATAAGAGCCCTCATTAGACCCAGTGGGGAGACTCCCCAGACTCAACAGACACCCTTGGAAGCACATGACAGCCTAACCAAATGATCAGGCCCTCCTGATATGCAGACAGGGCCACCCATATGCTTCTTCCTAGCACCTATCTAGGAGGGTGCTACATCTGTATTTATGTAGATTGCTCACTGGTACCACTGATTACCACCACTGATTACCTTTGGTAATCTCCTGAATACTTTTTGCCTCATAAATTGAATATATCTTGGATCTGGCCACTTGTAAGTCTCCTTTGAGTAATAGATAATTAACATCCTCGATGTTACCATCAGGTACAATAATGTATTTTTTTTACATCTACAGGTATATAGTGGTACATCCCTATAGGGGATTGTCAGCTTTAGATGTGGGGGATCTGGTTTGAGCTCCTTGTCCCAGTGTCCGTCCTGGGAGTGTGTTCCGCTCCTGGTCGCTTCCTCTATTTGTCCCAATACCACTGTTTCATATTGGTAGGTGGAGACATATGAGTAATATGTTATGAATAACAAACAAAAAATGTATGTGCTGTGGTAGATAAGAGCTGTCTATTTAGTTAGATTCCCTTCTCTCACTGGATCCCACAATGGGCCTGTAGAAGCTATATATGAGAAACGCGTCGACCTCATGGATCTAAAACAATATAGTAAGTTATGTAAATTGTACATATACTGTAATTTTTTATTAGACATTGTTGGGGAATATTGGTGAACCACACTCAAACAACTTTCTTTCAAATAGGTTTTTTAAAACAAAGATAAATGCAAAGTTTTATGACTTGTAAGTGTCATCCCATGTGTACCAGTAAAGTTCATAGTTTTTTTCTTTTTCTGCTTGGATTATGATGGTAGGATGTGGTAGATTGCCAGTGGTCCCTTTATATCAGGCATGTCCAACCTGCTGCCCGGGGGCCGCATGCGGCCCGGAACTGCAGGCAATGCGGCCCACTGCCCCTGACAATTTTTTATTTATTTTCTTTGCTTGGGAGGAAAGAAGTCAAGTCGCGGGCATGGCCCAACTAACTGTAGACTGAGGCTGCCTCTGAGGGGATCATCCACTAATTGTGTTAAATTAGTGCTGGGGGGGGGGGGGCAGCAGCGTTTTGTTACTTATATACCTTAACTATAGTATATATTTTATATGCGGCCCGAGAAAATTTCTCTACACTCAATGTGGCCCAGAGGAGCCAAAAGGTTGGACACCCATGCTTTATACGATATCTGCAAGATAGACATTTGTTACAAGTATTTGTATAAGTCCTTGTACAGGTAGGCCTATGGAAAATGCCCTTTTGTTAGTTTATTAAAGTGACCCTATCACTTTTTTATAGATTAAATTTAATCAAAGGCATCTATGTCAGGAGAAGTATTTCTACTTACCCCTCTTTTTGATCTTTGCTAGTTTCCTGAGCTCCACTGGGGCTTCCAATGGAAGATTGTTTAGCTTCTGATGCACCTCAGGGTGTGTTGGATACGTGATATGTAGTGATCCTTCCATTGAATTGTGTCAGTTCAGAGAATAAGAGTGACACAAGGATGAAGGAAGGAACCACAGAGGTCAGCAGGAATTTCTCAACTAACAGAGCTTGGGAAGACAACAAAGATCAGCCAAGGGTGAAGTATTAACACTTCTCTTGGCAGGGGTACCATTAAAATGTATGTATAAAAAGAGTGACAGAGTCCCTTAAAAATACTATCACATCTGTCCTTTTTAAATAAATCAGTTCTGGGTAGACTACATTTTTGAAAGCTTATTTACAGTGGCTATGAGAGCTGCCCTTAGCTGCTGGGGGTCTTGTTATTACCTCTATTGAAAGGAGGTTTTGCATACATCAGCCTGGACCGACACATGGATGGACACAGAGGACAACTTACATTTTCATTATAATAAAAAATATATAACCACTTCCCAAGATGATTCTGGCCCCACCACATGAAGAAACACAGAGGTGTTTGCATCCAATGAACTTTCCAGCCGTCAAAGCAAAGGAAGACATTATACAAGTATATCCAGCTATAAGACTGCATGTTTCTTTTTTCTTCAGGTCTTTTGCTTTCTAATGGTGACATCTGGAAAGCCATGAAACGATTCACTTTTTCTGCTCTGCGAGATTTCGGGATGGGGAGCAAAATGATAGAAGATAAGATCACTGAAGAATGCAAATGTCTGGTAAAGGTGTTCAAAGCCTACAGAGGTCAGGAATGGGTTTGGTTTTTGTTGCTACAGTACTAGATTCCTGTGTTTCATTGTTCATTGAATGTTTTCCCCAGTAAATTTATTTCTCATGTCAAGCTGGTCACACCCAATCAAATTTTGTTTTGATCTTTCTGATTTGAAAAATGTATCAGCAGGTAAGTAAAATGAAGGTCCACATGAATAGATATCATTAGAATGGATTTATTTTTGGTAGGACTTCACACCTTGATGCTACTGTTAAACACATTCTTAAAGGGAAAATTATTCCACATGAGCAAATCAGCCAATCAAGGTCACATGAACTTCAGCATACATATTTGCACTGTGTACAAAGAAGTTTCATAAAACATTTATTAAGCTTTCCGTAGTTTTCTTAAAGTGGCTTTATCAGATACAGGCAGTGGCTGAACTATAGCTATAGCAGCTATGGGGCCTGGGGGTGGGAGAGGACCCCATTAGGAAATCTCTTAAAGGGTAACTCCCACTTTCGTGGGAGAAAAAAATAGCAAATAACGAAAAAATAATATAGCGTATACAATTGCGACACAAGTCATATTGTAATTGTATGGTATTAAAAAAAAAAAACCTTTCCTTTTCTATTTGCAGCCGCTGTAATTTTCTAAAAATGCATGCAATATGGCAACCTGGAGGTGTTCTGTACAAAGAATGTGTACAGAATGCCCCTCAGAAACATAATTTCCTGCTTGTGTGATTGTCTTACTGATTTTTCCAGAAGTCTGCACTAAGATACAAGTCAGATTTCAGGTACAAAAAAATGTCATTTTTGGTGAGATACTGCAAGTAGGAACACGTCTAAAGGGATGCAGGCCCATCAGCTTCCCTCATTAGTGCACAGCTGATTGATAATTATGAAACAACTCCCATTAGACTCATTTAGCACAGAGGAATAAACAGTGATTTCTTCAGAATAACAAAAGATAGGAATCTGCAACAAAGTTTGTTTAAATCCTTGTAATGTACATAGATCATCCACAGGGGAAAGTTTTTTCTCAATGAAAGTAGAGTTACGCTTTAAGGCAAATTAGGCCTAGAAAATCCATGTGCATATGAATACAAAGCCACAGTATCGTCAGGGAGTGAAGAGGTTACAATTGATTTTTAAGCTGGCAATACACTGGTGGAGTTTTGTCTGAAACTCCAACTGTGGGTTACCCTGCCGGTACTGCTAGGCTTTACAATCTTTGATTTAAAAATATAAGAAGTCAGGAGGAAATTGTTGGTAGAACAGTGACTGCGGCCAATCGGCTACAATCACTGGGTATTCGGACAGCCCTGGGTGACGGCGGTCAGAATTCTACCATTAATACAAATTTGCACTAAGACTAATATACCCATAAAAAGATCAGTTGATATTGAAAAAGTCTGAGTAATTAGCTGAAAAAATACAGTGTATGTTCAATCAAAGCTTTTTCTAAGGCTCCGTTCACATGTAAATACATGGAGAATATACACCAGGCCTAGAGACTATGGTGTCTGTGTATGCTTGACACACTCCGTCTGGAGACTCATCAGTATATCAGACAGCCTCTACTAGGTCATGGGGAGCCACCGCAGCCAAATAGCAGTAACAATATAAAAAAGGATGGGGGCTATAGAACAGCTCCGTGGGAACGGCTGCATTAAGGGATGCTCACGCCAACTATGTTAATTTGAAAAAATCTTTATTGAAGAGCAAAAAAACACAGTGTCTAAAATGCCCCCTATGGGGGAACAGTATACAAAATATAAAGGTATCAATGGTGAAAATATACAACAAACATGACAATCAACATGAAACAATGACTCACACACACCAAGCCGGCCACACATACGCTCCGGAGGTACTGACCAACAGAATAACATACAGGCTACATACGTTCCTATACGGAATCTATGGATGCTGCTCTGTTATGAGTCTGTTGGTCGGCATGCCACAATGGAAAAAATTGCACCACAAAGTGGAACCTTAGTCACTTGAACTGGATTTGTCATCACGGTGTAGTACACATATTGCATATAATTTATGCCTAATTGGTCAGCAAGCTACTAATAAACCAAGTCCCTGGATAAGGTTAGAGTTCAGAAATTCAAAATTCAAAAAAGGATGAAAAAATAGGAAAAACCAGTGATTTTCATTCAAAAACAATGTGTCATTCTTGAACTTATATAGATTATGATTATTTTTGGGACTCTGCTGCTTCAATTGACGTCCTCAAAGACTGGAATGCAGTTGGAGGAATGTCTGTGTGTCATTGCTGACGAGCTGGATGTAATTTCAGTGCATTTAAACTGAATAGTAATAAATGACTCCTAGTGGGTGACAAAGGAAGTTCACTTTGATTATAGGGGTAACGGGATCAGGCCAGCATGATCACCTTGCCACAATGAAAGTCTCTCCTTATTAAGAACAAAAACGGGAGCTAGGGGAGAGACGCAGTATTGTATGCTAACTGCGCAGGCTCACACCACTTCAGGGCTGTGTCTGGTATGATAACATAATAATAGACATTTAGTCGACCACAGAGATATGGGTATCAACTAGTTATTTAGCCCAGACCTGCCGGTGTTCACTGCCCTTTCTCTATCCCCCTTTTTTTTGTTCCAAATCAACTGTGGCTCACCGTAAGTTCTCCAGGCTGAAAAGAGCTGCTCAAAGACGGGAGACCGCTGTGACCCCTCCGTGGGTGAAGTGAACATGAAGGCCCAAAGTTTTCGTTCCGCTATCAGCGTTCCACGAGGAGGCAGCATGTACCATACGTCGCGGACTTATTACGCCATTCACAGGAGCTGGAACGCATCGGTGGCACTTCCGGGTGTTGTGCGGCCGGCGTGTGACGTCAACGCGTTTCGCGTGCGTGACGCACGCTTCTTCAGGACGTCATTGGTTAGTACGGAAGATCAATATAAAGGGGGTAGCCTGATTGGTAAGTGCAGACAGGTGACAGCACAACAGACATTCCTCAATACTGCTTCCTATGTAATTAAAAGACCGGATGGTGTAGCACCATCTTGTGGTTAAAAACAGGTAATGCTATTTATTTCATATTTACTGGCTAATATTGTTGTGGCTCGGGGACTTGATTTAGCATAACTGTTTGGGCAGGGTCAACAAAGGTATAGCGATATGGTGGGATTACTTTAAGCCAGTTAAGTCACTTAATGCAAATTTTGCTGCTGTAGTTAGGCTTCATTTACTGAATAACACCGCAACTATTCTCTAGATTGACTCAGATAGATATACTAAAAAGTACTTGAAATTAAAAATGTCTTCATAAGGGATTTGAAACGAAGTTCAGGTCAAAACCACAGCCTGGCGTTTTTAGTATATACAAGGAGATGTTTTAACCATCTCATTTAGGTTAATTTATAGAGGGTAACTATATAGGTGGAGTTCATTCATAAATTCATAGAGGGAAGAAAATAATTAATGATGCTTTAATAAGCATCATCAAATACTATTGTAAGGACCTACAGGACTATTATCATAGATGAAGGGAATTAGTACCAATAATGGTATGATAAGCAAAATCGACCAGAGCATTAGTGACCTAGTAACTCAATAAAAAGAAAAAGAAAAGGGAAGGGCCCGCATAAAGTTAGAAATATAATACATACTTCAACTTTTTTCACGGGCAACAAGAATGATGTCACGTGAAAAAGTCAGTAATCAAGTGGTCAAATTCCCTATTTTATATATGCCATATTGGGGCTCTATTCTCCCATAGTTGGATTTTCCCAAGCTGATCTTTCCACCTATCGAGTTCCTAATTCCCTAAACAAGCCTAGTCCACCTATCCTTCAACAATACCTAGATGTTATGGTTCCAGAAAGATACGAAGACTCATCTCTGTGTTCAGGCCTAGGGGAACCAAAGTCTGGAGTCTAAATATCCAGGCCTTCTCCTCTTTTAACAGGACTTTATCAAAGTCTCCTCTCCTAGAAGATATCTTAAGAGCCCAGAAGCCTATTACTTTCAGACCTGAAGGGTCACTATTATGCTTCTCGGCAAAGTGTGTGCCGATGGGAGTATCTTCCTTGAGACGCACACTTTTGAGGTGTTCTCCTATTCTAATGCGTAGTTGCCTTTTGGTCTTTCCTACGTACATTTTGTGGCATGGGCACGTGATGATATACAGTACCCTGGAGGTGGAACAGTTTATAAAGGACTCAATGCCATAGATGATCTTTGCTGTAGAATCAGTATAGACCTGTGTTTTAGTTACATGGCCACAGATCTGACAGTGACCACATGGGTACATCCCCTTTAAGGGTTTCAATTCAGTAAGCCAGTTGGTTTTAGGGGTACGTGTGAACTCGGAGCGTACCAGGTGGTCATTGAGATTTGTGGCCCTTTTGGCCGTCAGAAGTGGTCGCGGACCCACTATATTTTTCAGTTGTTCATTTTTCTGCAATATATGCCAATGTGATTGAAGTATTTGTTTCACTTTATCCCAATGACACCCGTATTTGGTGATCAAACGCGGCAAATTAGGATTTTCCGGCTTTGGTTTTTTTGGGTCAGTAGACTATCTCTATCCTTGACCTAGCTCTCCTGATCACTCGGTGTGAATATCCTCGCTCACGGAACCTTGCATATAGCTCTTTAGATTCACGGATATAATCTTCATCGAGTGAACAATTACGTTTAATACGAGTAAATTGTCCCACTGGGATCCCCATTTTTTGGCTGGCTGGATGGTGACTGTCAGCCCTAAGAAGGGTATTGGCAGCCGTTGGTTTTCGATATGTGGTGGTGACTAGTTTGCCTTCCCTGAGCTCAACCTTTAGGTCGAGGAAGGAGATAGTTCTCCTGTCCGCAATATGGGTCAATCGAATATTGCGTGAATTGGCATTGAGTTCTGACATAAACTGCTCCAGCTGGAGTGGTGTACCATTCCAAATCATGAGTACATCGTCTATGTACCTCAGCCAGGTGAGGGCATGGCTGAGGTACATAGACGAGGTGTACACTACTTCATTGTGGCAAGGTGATCATGCTGGCCTGATCCCGTTACCCCTATAATCAAAGTGAACTTCCTTTGTCACCCACTAGGAGTCATTTATTACTATTCAGTTTAAATGCACTGAAATTACATCCAGCTCGTCAGCAATGACACACAGACATTCCTCCAACTGCATTCCAGTCTTTGAGGACGTCAATTGAAGCAGCAGAGTCCCAAAAATAATCATAATCTATATAAGTTCAAGAATGACACATTGTTTTTGAATGAAAATCACTGGTTTTTCCTATTTTTTCATCCTTTTTTGAATTTTGAATTTCTGAACTCTAACCTTATCCAGGGACTTGGTTTATTAGTAGCTTGCTGACCAATTAGGCATAAATTATATGCAATATGTGTACTACACCGTGATGACAAATCCAGTTCAAGTGACTAAGGTTCCACTTTGTGGTGCAATTTTTTCCATTGTGGCATGCCGACCAACAGACTCATAACAGAGCAGCATCCATAGATTCCGTATAGGAACGTATGCAGCCTGTATGTTATTCTGTTGGTCAGTACCTCCGGAGCGTATGTGTGGCCGGCTTGGTGTGTGTGAGTCATTGTTTCATGTTGATTGTCATGTTTGTTGTATATTTTCACCATTGATACCTTTATATTTTGTATACTGTTCCCCCATAGGGGGCATTTTAGACACTGTGTTTTTTTGCTCTTCAATAAAGATTTTTTCAAATTAACATAGTTGGCGTGAGCATCCCTTAATGCAGCCGTTCCCACGGAGCTGTTCTATAGCCCCCATCCTTTTTTATATTGTCCGTTCACATGTAGGCGTTTTGGGGGCGTTTTTCTGCTCTAGGATCAGCTCTCAAAACGCCCAACAAGACAAATCCTATTAATTTCAATGGCCCCTGTTCACATCTGAGCGCTTTGACGCCGTGAGCAAAACGCCCAACGCTCAAAAAAGTACATGAGCTTCTTTTTGGGCAGATTACAGGCGTTTTCCATTGGTCTCTAGTCAATCTAAAAATGCCTGCACAAAAAACGCCTGTAAAAACTCCTGCAAAAACGCCTGAAAAAACGCCCATAAAAACGCCTGTAATAGCAACGCCAAGATGTGAACGTAGCCTAAAACACTGTCTGACAATTAGCAACAACTTAGGTCAGCTCAATCTCGATTTGATCGGATGCTTTTAAAGGAAGAGGAGAGATCTGGGGTCTAATAGACCACAGATGTCTCAGTAAGGGAGAGCTGTCATGTATTAAATACAATGGCTAAAAAGTGATATGATCCAGGAAAATAAGACAGAATACAGGTGGATAAAGCACCTGGACCAGATGGCATCCAACCACGTATCCTAAAAGAATTGAGCTCTGTCATTTCAAAGCTTTTGTTTCTAATTTTTAGGGACTCGTTAAGGACTGGAATAGTACCACTGGTTTGGTGTCGGACCAATGTGGTGCCTATATTTAAAAAGGGATCAAAGTCTTTGCAAAGTAACTATAGACCTGTTAGCTTAACTTCTATAGTCGGGAAGATACTGGAGAGTTTAATAAAAGACAACATAGTTAATTTCTTGCTGGAAAAAAATATTTTAAGCAACAGACTGCATGGATTCATGAAAGACAGAAGTTGTCAAACAAGCCTGATTTCTTTTTATGAGGAGGTAAGTAAAACCTTGGACAGAGGGGTGGCTGTGGACGTAGTATACTTGGATTTTGCAAAAGCATTTGACTCAGTTCCCCACACACGGTAATGTGTAAGGTAAAGTCTACAGGCTTGGAAAGATCAGATTGTAAATGGATAGAAAACTGGCTAAAAGATAGAATTCAGAGAGTAGTGGTTAATGACTCTTACTCTGAATGGTCTAGGGTTATTAGTGGTGTACCCCAAGGTTCAGTGTTGGGACACTTGCTTTTTAATATCTTTATCAATTATATATGATCTGGGATTACAAGTGCCATTTCAGCCTTTGCAGATGACACCAAGCTTTTCACATGGAATAACTTCTTTACATGGTGTCTCCAACTTACAAGCCGACCTCAATGCACTGTTTCATTGAACAACTATGTGGCAAATGAGGTTTAATGTTGATACATGTAAAGTTATGCACTTGGGGGCTAGGAACATGCATGCATTATACATACTATGGGGAGCAGAACTGGGGGAATCAATGGTGGAGAAGGATCTGGGTGTTCTGGTAGATCATAAGCTTAATAATAGCATGCAATGCCAAGCTGTGGCTTCCAGAGCAAGCAAAGTTCTTTCTTGTATGAACAGAGGCAAGGACTCCAGAGAGAGATATCATTTTGCCCCTGTACAAATCATTATTAAGACCTCATCTGGAACATGCAGTTGAGTTTTGGGCACCAGTTTTTAAAAAGGATATTGGGGAACTGGAGAAAGTGCAGAGAAGGGCAACCAAACTGATAAGAGGCATGGAGGAGCTCAGCTATAAGAAAAGTTGAGAGGAACTGAATGTATTCTCTCTTGAGAAGAGAAGACTAAGGAGGGATATAATCAACATATATAAATACATGAGGGTTCCATACAGTGAACTTGGGGTTGAGTTATTCACTTTAGGGTCATCACAGAGGACAAGGGGGCACTCTTTATGTCTAGAGACAAATACAAAAAGGTTTCTTCACAGTAAGAGCTGTGAAAATGAGGAATGAACTCCCTCCAAAGGCGGTTCTGGGCAGCTCACTAGATTGCTTTAAAAAAGGACTGGACTCTTTCCTATGTATACACAATATAACTGGGTAATAATATTTATAGGTAAAGTTGATCCAGGGAATATCCGATAGCCTCTTGGGGGATCAGGAAGGAATTTTTTCCCCCTGCTGAAGCAAATTGGATCATGCTTTGCTGGGGTATTTCGCCTTCCTCTGGATCAACAGCGAGTATAGGATTGTGTATATGGGATTGTAGAGTTGTGTTTTCTCTACTGGTTTTAGTTTTTTAAAAGTTGAGTTGGATGGACTTGTGTCTTTTTTCAACCTCACTAACTATGTAACTATATGTAATCATGTAACTATGACCCATACTATCACAAGGGATGTTGTTCATCCCTTGTGATAGCAATAAAAGTGATCAAAAAAACTAAATTGAAAGACAGTGTAAAATGTTTTAAATAAAATAAATAATAAAATAAGGTGAACGCATACATAAGTCCTGCACACATATGTAAACAGTGATTGCATCATGGGTATGCGCACAGTGTGTGCTGGGGTGCCTGGGTACACCCTGATCACCCTGTGCAATGCCGATTCCCCCAGCTTCCCTCCTCTCCGGAAGGGCTTGGTAAATATTTAATAAACTGCCCTTCCTTATCTGAATGAGCACAGTGAGTGATCTGTACTGATCAGTCCTGTCTTTATTCTTAATTGAAGCATAGTAAACTCTGTTTACTGCTGGCTGCAAAGAAAGAAACTGGGGAATCTCTGTCCCCAGTTTCTTTCTCTGTCTCAAAGTGAGACATCAAAATAATAGGGCTCCTAAAAAAATTATAAAAAAATGAATAAAAAATAAAATTGTTAAAAATAATAATAATAAAAAAAACTACTGGCACCAATTTTTCCTCTACTGACACTGTCCACTGCTCTTCTGATATACACGCATGTGTGTTTTGGCTCAGGGATGCACGCCCTAATGCAATAGGCTGCGCACACCAATGGATTGCATCACACATGTGAGATATCACCGTAAATGTCAGAGTGAAAGCAATAATTCTAGCATCAGACCTTCTGTGTAACTCTAAACTGGTAACCTGTAAAGGCTTTTAAAAAGTCACTTATGGAGATTTATAGGTACCGTAGTTTGGCACCATTCCACAGGCATACACAGTTTTAAAATGTGATATGTTAGGCATCTAATAACTTGGCATAGCATCTTTTATATTTACCAAAAAAGGTATTATATTGTGTTTGTGTGCACTAAAATTTACTAAAGTGTATTATTTCCCCTAAAATTTGTGTTTAAAAAAAACACTGCACAAATATGGTGTAACATAAAAAAATGCAAAACCCATCATTTTATTATCTAAGGCCTCTGATAAAAAATATATACATATATAATGTTATTAGGTTCTATGAAATTTTCTAGCAAAAAATTATGATTTTTACATTTAGGAGAGAAGTGTCAGAATGGACCTGCTAGGGAAGTAGTTAAACATAATATTGACTATTTTTTGTTGTTATTTCAGGAAAACCATTTGAAAACTCTGTGACGGTGACTGCTGCTGTGGCCAATATCATTATCTCTATCGTACTGGGCAATCGCTTTGACTATGACGATCCCACACTGTGCAGGCTTGTGACAATTATTAGAGAAAATATTAAAATCATAGGCTCCCCAATGGTACAGGTATGTTCACCTTTACTACAACAAGAAATGATGGGTGGATGCTGCTGGTTATTTCTATTATTTGCTCGAGAGACTCTCCTCAATTTCCTGGTGCCTCTGTGGCAGCATACCTATGGTTGGTTTCTCCGCCCACAGTCAACCCACAATCAACTCACAATCAGGACCACGTTAACTCTATAAATAAAAGACAGCATCCTACTCACTCCATTCTTTTTCTGTCCTCAAGCCTACAGAATCACATGTCAGCAACAGCCTTGTCTAACCGCTCCGGTGCATTCTTTCCTGTAGTGAACTCCCTTTTCTTTATCATGGGAAACAGAGCAGCCATAATAATTACTATGTGGGTTATTCGTCACCTATAGGTGCATGGACACTGGCAGATCAGTCACACAGGAAGTCCTCCCCTATTTAACCACTCCTACACAGGAAGTACCTCCGTTTTTATTTGCCAGTGTCTGTAAGGTGGTGGTCACTGGTGTTATACATGTGCTCTTGGAGCATACTTAGAGGTGTGGACAGTTCTGTTAAGAATCAGGGACTTCAATCAGATCCAAGCTGTCAGCCAAAATGGATGGTACCCGAGCCTTATTGGATAGGAGAGAAGATTCCTCGAGGTATGCCTGTAATGCAGCCTTACGGCACTGGACCCTGCGTAATGAATCCCTGAGCAGTGTTTGTTCTGACCAAGGTGTTTTCCTGCAGGGTGCTATACAGGTTCAGGGGAGTGGGCACCAGATTAAGGGGGACTCAGTCCCTGAAGGTATTTTATGACTGAGCCCGCTGTGATGGGTGAAGATTGGACTCCTGTTAGCTCAGGGTCCTGCAGCAGGAAGGGTAAGTGTGCATTTTTGCAGTTTCTCTTAGAAAAAAAAAAAGAGAGATCTGTCGGCAGGTCTTTCTCCCAGTGGCTACTGTGGGCAGTGTACTGTTTATGCCCTTTGTCTTTCTCAGGAGTATTGGACTACAGTGTCTCCTCCAGCCACTAGAGGGTGCAGGTTTGCTCAGTGTGGCTTACTACTGTATTGACCTGAAGTAGAAAGGTGGACATTTTTGGTGGACCATGTGGACTGAAGGATCAGCAAGGCCTCTGAGACATAACTTCAGCCCATGGCTACATAATGAAATGTGGGTACTTTTTATGGGAGAGCTAGGTGACCAGTCAAGTCATGGTTATATACTGTATAACGGTATACTTGTATACTTACTGCTTAATCCAGGGGACTTGTACAACTGTCTGTCGATACACCCCCCTCCAGGAACTTATTTTTAGGCTGTATTGAAGCAGCATTGAGGCTGCATTGGAGCCTATGTGCTTGGCTAATCCTGCAAAATGAGTTGGGGCAAGTGCAGTTGAGCTGGTGCAGCATAGTAAACATGTTTGCGTAAACACATGCTTGATTACTTACATAAACACATGCTTGCTTACTTACATAAACACATGCTTGCATAGGTACGTATTTGCATGGTTTTTCATGAACACAGGTTGCATAAGCACATGCTGGCATAAACGCATGCTTGCTTACATATATGTTTGCATAAGCTCATATTGCATAAATGCATGGACACTTGTTTTCATGTTTGCATGAAATGCATGCTTGCCTTTGCATAAGTGCATGTTTGCATAAATGCATGCTTGCCTGGACGCATGTTGCATAAATGCATGCTTTCTTATTGTGTGGATGCATGTTTGCATGGATGCATGTTTGCATGGGTATGTGTTTGCATGGACATGTGTTGCATAGGCACGTATTTCCATGTTTGCTTAAACATGTGTTTGCATAAAAGCATGCTTTCCATAAATGCATGCTTCCATGAACACATATTGCATACAAAGCATATTTTTATTTGTACTGCATACATATGTGCTTATTTGCTTTGAACTGCATACGTATGTGCTTATTTGCCTTGAACTGCATACCTATATGCTTATTTCTGCATGCATATATGCTTATTTGCCTTGAACTGAATGCATATATGCTTATTTGCCTTAAACTGCATGCATATATGCTTAGTTAAATTAAACTGTTTACATATGTGCTTATTTGCCTTGGACTACATACATATGTGCTTACTGCATTGAATTGCATACATAAATGCATGAATGGCAAGAATACTTATATACCTGCGTATTGGCATACCTAGGTACCTTCATAATGGCAAACGTGGGTACCTGCATACTTGCATATCTACGAGGTTGCATAGCTGTAGACCAACGTTTTATTGGGCCTGCATCCTCGGGGGATTGCATATTAGGTTTTGGCTAAAATAGTTGCTATATTTTTTACCTGTTACGCCAGCTGAAATGGCTCCAGAAGGGAGAGGCAGCTGGGGGGAGGCAGGTGCACTGCTCTCAGGTTAAGTGATCTGGTGGTGTCCACATCTCCTGATGTCCATTGGTTTCTGGTACATCTGAGCCACTGTGGTGTTTGGCATTGCAGTGTTTCCCGACTCACTCATTTTTCGCCAAATGGACTGCGGCCGCATCACCCTGAACATGCCTGATCGCCATTGATCGGAGCCTAAGCAGGATCAAACCTGGTTAGTACTTGGATAGGACTGCCTGGGAATACCAGGTGCTGTAAGCTTTCACCTCCTCAGTGAGGAAGGCATCTGAGGCTGCTGTGTTTTAAGAGTATCTTGAGCCAGAGGATCAGACTCTGAGGTGGGTTGCTCCATCTTTAGCCAGCAGAAACCCACTAGGTTAAGTACACCTCTTGGGACCTCCTGGGTCTGCCACAATGTCATAAGTCTTTTGCCTTGCATTGGTTTTTAGAGCAGAAGCTATGAACTCTTTATAATAAAACACTTGAATGGTAGCGGTTCCAAAATCAAATAGGGACATGAGGTCTATCTTAAGATCTCAAGCCACTGGCCATCCTTCTGTCTCAGTTAGGCACGGTCTGTTCAGTGAAGACCTCTTTGCGAGAGATAGATTTCGAGGTCCATAGTCATCAATGATGCATATCTTCATGTGCTGTTTTTTTCCAGGCTCACCAAAGGGTTCTGCAATTGTAGAATTCTGTCTTTTTTAATTTGTGACTTGCCCCTTCGAGTTAGCCACAGCTCCCAAGGGTTAACAAAGCTCCAAGCCCCGGGAATGGACTTGCTGAAGTTGCAGGGGGGTGTCAATCTTGGTATCTTGGTAGGGTTGTTTTCGATACATTTCTGCAGGAGAAAATTCTAGGTTAAAGCATGTTCCCTAAGGACAGTCCTAATCCAAGTTTTTTTGTAGAAAATTATTCCCTCAGTCTGGAACAAGAAGATCTAAGCATTTTATTGAAATAGGGCTCTGTTCCCCTGGTGTTGCAGAGCAAAAATTGGTGGTTGATCCAATTGGTTTGAAGGCTTCAGTTCGGTGGACTTGTTTTCCACAGGAGAGAATACTGCTCATCGATATCTTAAAATGTTTGGCCAGTACACCTTGCTTTAGATTATTGGACAAACCAGTTGTAGGTTCAATCCAAAAATGCCTCTAAAGTGACATATAATCAACCACCAAGGCTGAACCAGGAGTCGTGCAACTCTGGAAGGGAACCACATTCTGTCGGGGCCAGAACAGCAAGTGCTGTCTCTGTCACCAGTACATATTCCAGGTATAGAAAAATGACAGGGGGGTTTTCCATTCATCAGCAACTAATGCCGGGACCACATGGTCCTTGCTTCCTGAAATATTTTGTGGCAACCTGTCAATGTTGAACTCTGCAGGTGGATCTACTGGATTCCAAATTCTACAACAAGTTGGACAGGTTGTGTCCGGGATGAGAGTCCAACTGGAAATAGGGGTAGATGCACTGGTAACACCTTAGGGACCAGTTCTATCTAATGGATGCCTTCCCTCTGTGTTGGCTACTACCACATCTTTTGGGAAAAATCCGGGAGGTGGTAACACTGATAATAGTGTTAGCCGAATTAGCCCAGGAGGGCTTGGTACTGTGACATAGCATTGGACACTTCCAGTCCAGCTGGACCTAATGGTCTTGAGTCCTGTTATCTCTGCTCTGTTGAGTGGCTGGAAGCCGTCTTCAGGGAACTTCAATTACAGGACTTGGAAATATTTTATGGCTGGGGTGAAGCCAGGACCTGGCACCCACAGATATGTGAGTGGGGATTTTATTATTTTCTCCAATCTGGAAGGGAAGTAAGATTGGCTTTAAATACCATTAAGGGTCAGATTCGTCCCTATCCATTTTTTTCTAGAGGCCGTTGTTTCTCCCTCCTTGATTTATACTTCATACAGAGTGTAACGCAGACAGTCCCGCCTGTCAGGCCCCCTTGTGTCCTTGGGACTTGAATCTTTTTTGCTTAGAGTGGTTTCTAGTTTTCACTTGATTTAGGACAGTGTCTTGCCTTTCTTTTCAAATCCTCAGTTGGAAAGGAGTAAGATTGCTGCATACTATGGAGGTAGTTCAGGCAGTCATGGTTTACTTGAATTGTCCACACGGGTCAGGAAACCTGGTTTCTGCTGCCAGCAGAGCACAGGAAGGGCAGGAGGCATCTAAGTTAATTATTTTTTTTTTTCATGAAATCCGCCAGTTAATTAATCAAGCCTATGACTTGAAAGGGCAAGTCCCCCACCCCTTTTTGGTGAGAACGCTCGCTACCAGGTGTATGGGGGCATTTTGGCCCATCAGGTGTCAGTGGCTCAGGTGTTTAGGGCCACTACATGGTCTTTGGTTCATACATTCACAGGATTTTACTACACGGATATCAAAGCCAGTAAGGATACTGCTTTGGCCACAGTATGTTATGGGTGGCAGAATATGTCCTTCTCAGGTGGCAGTTTTTGTGATTGTGTCTCCCTCCCCTCAAGGGCATTGCTTTAGGACACCCCACATAGTAATTAGTATGACTGCTCTGTGTCCCGTGAAGTATGATAAAGAAAATTTGATTTTTCCTACAGCTTACCTGTAAAATCCTTTTCTTGGAGTACATCGTGGGACACAGAGGTCCCGCCCCTCTTTTTTTGGGATATTTATTGCTTTGCTAAAAAACTGAGGTACTTTCTGTGTAGGAGGGGTTATATAGGGGAGGACTTCCTGTTTGATCGATCCGCCAGTGTCCATTCACCTATAGGTGGCGCATAACCCACATAGTAATTATTATGGCTGCTCCGTGTCCCATGATGTACTCAAAGAAAATAATTTTACAGGTAAGCTGTAGGAAAAATACAATTTTCTTAGACTGCTCAATGTACTAAAAAGTGGGGGAGCCCTCTTTTCTGTGGAACTTTTCTGGGCATACCTGAGTACATGGTAAGCCGTCCGGGTGATAAACTCTGCTGGAGTTTTCACAAGTGTCTCCAGGCCTCCATTCCGGCATCTTCTCCCTCTCACTTTCCTGTAAATCATGCAGGCTGGGGGAGGGGGGCCTGTAAGCCAGCCTGTCTTCTGATACGTATGATGGAGCAAAAGGCGCTTAGTGTCAGGGGTGCTTCGCGCAGTGGATTTTTCTCATTGTGGAGGGCATGTTTTTCTCATTGGCACCATGATGCAGAGTAGGGTTATTATAAAAACCATCCTCAGGCAAATAAATTCAAGGAGGCCTGTTCTGCCCCTCTATAATATGAATCCAGCCCAAGGATCTGGAACTGCGTAAAAAATAAAAAAAAAGTGGTTCTTTTTGTTCACTCTTCTTACTGCTGGTCCCACGCCTCCCTGGTGTGTATGTTTTCTAATTGCATTCCCTTTTTTCTTCATCTTTTCTCTGCAACCAGTCACAGAGTAGAAAAGATCCTCAACATGCTACTAAGTAAGGGCTGCATATTACAGGTAGAGTGCACCCCCTAAGGAGCCGCAAGTAAACTGGGAAACACCCAATGTCCAACTTGCATCACTCCTGTGGCTACCAATCCCAGCACAATCTCTTCAGGCACTGCGAACCAGCCTGGCTGCAGCTGCCCCTTTTACTAGCCCTCCAGGCTAGCTTCTTCCCACAGTCCTCCAGACTGACATTCACCAGCCCACCCGGCTGACTCTCAGGGGATTTCTCAGAGTCCTGACCGGCTCCCGCTGTCCTCTCTCCTTGCTCCTGTGCCTACAGGAAGGGCTTCCTCTGTGTGTTTTGGTAGGATACTTCCAGCAGCTAAGCCCCAGGCCCGAGAACATCCCCCCCCCTCCAGACTAGAGGGCACCCTCAAGGGCCGCCGGCAGATTCCTCAGCATTCCATCTGAGTCACCAAGATTTCTGAGCCAAACTTAAAATGGAGTTCCACCCAAAAGTGGAACTTCCACTTATCTGATTCACCCCCTCCGGTGCCACATTTGGCACCTTTTGAGGGGGAGGGGATAGCGTGTACCTGTATTTGACAGGTACCCTGTTCCCACCTCTGTCGGACATTCCTACGGCGAAGTACGTCACCAGTACGTTTCCCCCTCTCTTCCTCCCTCCTCCTCCCCCCGCTACTGGGCCTGTAAGAGAGCACAGTGTACTTCGCACATGCGCAGTATGGAACGGGCTGTGAAGCCACAAGGGATCACTGCCAGGTTTCCCTACCGGCAATGGTGGCGGCAGCACCCGACAGCCAATGGAAAAATCGACTGGGGTGCCGACATCGCTGCATTCCAGGACAGGTAAGTGTCCAAATATTAAAAGTCAGCAGCTACAGTATGTATAGCAGCTGACTTTTAATTTTTGCAAGGGGGGGGCTGAACTCCGCTTTAAATTTTTCTACATACCAACGACCTAACATACTATAGGGTGCTACACTAAGATAAATTATAAAAAAAAAAAAAAAAAGAAGAGCATTGGGCATGGTTCATAGAACCTTTTTCTGTTTTTCTCATTTGTTGTTTGACAGCCCGCAATGCCATTTGTCCTGCAAGAGATAAGACAGTCATGGCAGACCCAGACACACATGGGAACTATCCATTTCTTCCCCTTAAGGCCCGTACACACGTACCGATAGTCGGCATACAAACGTCGGCGGACGAAAGATCTGCCGATTGTACGCGTGTTAGTATGGTGCCTCCGACAGATGTCTGCGCACAATCCGCGGACAAAAGTCTTTCGTGCAAACATGAAAATTTTTGTCTGCGGACACCAGAACGGACGATTGTTCGCCTGTCAGTACAGAATTCGGCCGACAGACCGCAGATTTGCAAGACTGGGCATGCTCAGAAAATTAAAAACACAGGGAAAGTTAACCATTACATGACATCACTTCTGCAGTCAGCTGAAGTCTGCAGACAAAATTCTTGTGCTGTCCTTGTGCTGTCTTTGCACTTTCAACAGACACCGACATCCCGGGGAGAAAAGACGAACATTTGTATGCCGACGATCGGTACGTGTGTACGGGGCTTTACTCTTCCCACAGATCACAGAGGTCATCTCATCATACCTCTAAGCTAACTCTAACACCAGTTCCAAGGCTAATACCTCAGAGGATAACCCAGCCCCTTTTGACTTTGTGGTTATTGAACTCTTTGTAGCCACTGTGAAGGAGGCAATTCAGTGAGAGGAAGTTTCAGAACCCCATCAAAATCCAGAAAATTATTTTTCCAATTAAAGAAGAAATCCCCAGTGTTCCCGCTTATAGACGAGATAAAGGAGGTAAACCTAGATGAATGGAGGAAAGTGGATAAAAGGCCGGTCGCTCATAATAGGTTCCACAAGCTATATCCCTAAGCAGAACCAGACGCCCAGTTTTTTTATACAGCCCCCACGGTGGATATTTCCGTCATGAGATTGGCATGAAATACAACCCTCTCGCTAGAAGACGCTGTCTCCTTCAGGGATATCCTCAATTGCAGGATTAATTTGGATTTGTAAAAAACGTATCAGGCGGCTGGCGGGTCCTGCAAGCCAGCAGTGGCTCTCACCTCAGTTTCAAGAGCAGCCAGAACGTGAACAGATGATATGGAGATAGCCCTTTGACAGGATATAGACTCTGAATATATCAACAAAGCTTTACCTGAGCTGAAGCTATCTTTGGATTTAATCGGGGAAGTGGCCATAGATATACAGACGTGCTCGGACTGAACAATGCTATATTCTATTACAGCGAGAAGAGCTCTCTGGCTGAAGCCGTGGTCAGCTGACCCCTCTTCAAAACAAACATGATGTAGAATTCCGTATGATGGTAAGGCTCTGCTTGGCAAATAGCTAGACAAAGCAATCAGCAGAGTCACTGGAGTAAAGAGTGGACTGATTCCCCAGGATAAGAAAAGAAGGAGGAAGTTTGCAGCTAGGGCATCATTTCAGCAAAAGTCTAGGGAGGCAAGAACATATTGACCTAGTAAAGTGTACAGAAGAGGCTGGAAGGGCTCTCAAGCCACCTTTCTAAAATTGGCGAAGTCTAAAGCAACCTCTTCCACTCAAGATGGTCAAAAGTCTTTTTGACTCCTGGCCCACCCAAACTGGCCCAGTAGGTAACTAGTTTGGGTGGAAAACTGTACAGATCAGTGAGTGATCTCCACAATTTAGCAGGGTCACTCCTGGAAATTCAAACATCATCCACCACGAACATCCTTTCTACTGCCCAGAGTCCCGAGATTGCCAGAAAAATCTGAAATTCTACATCAGTTTATCTAGTCGCTGATTTAACAGCAGGCAGTGGTTCTGGTCCCAGAGTCAGCGAAATTCTCAGGCTTTTACTCTCTGGTATTCCTAATACACAGGAGATCAGGTGGCTGGAGGTCAATGTTGGACCTGAAGAGATTTTGCTTCAAAATGGAATCGCTTGATAAATCCATACTAGCCATCCAGCCTGGAGATTGAATGGTCTCCATAGATGTCAAAGATGCCTATTTGCACGTTCCAGTCCACCTCGATTTCCAATCTTATCTAAGGCTCAAAATGAACAATCTTCACCTCCATTTCCAGTGTCTGCCCTTTGCCTTCCTAACCATGCCGAAAACTTTTACCAAAGGTGTTAGTAACAATTTTTGCCCCCCTTTAAGAGCGGGGAGTTTGGGTACTGCATTACCTAGATAACATCCTTATCTTGTCCTATGACAGAGAAACTCTGACAATTCACCTACAGGAAGTTATGAACACTTTGATCAGGGTGGCTAATCAACCATGCCAAGAGACAGTTCATTCCCACACAGAAGATGGTAAACCTGGTGCCCTATTCGACACGCAAAAATGATCAGTATCCCTGGAAAAGGTTCCTGTAATCAGAGAAAAGGTGGGCAGAGCATTGTTGAACAAGAGCATGTTAGCATCAGATAGCCTCAGTCTTCTGGGGTCTTTCTCTGCCTGCATCCCAATGATAAAGTGGGCCCATTGGCATCTGCAGGCTTTCCAAAAAGGGTTCTTATCTCAATGGAGAAGAAAAGCTTTGATGCAGAGGATAATTATAACTCTGGACATGAAGTCCAGTCTTTGGTGGCGGAGAAGAACACTGCAGAACCATTGACTCATTGGCCACACCTTCTGAACTATTCCTACATCCGACACAAGTCAGTTTGTTTGGGGCGCCCACTGAGAAGGCAAAATGGTTCAGGGAAGGTGGCAGTTTAACACTTCACATGTAGTTTCCAACATTATGGAACTGAAGGCGGCTTGGATGGCTATTTCACCCCCTAGCCCCTCATATCACAGGGAAATCTCTCCTATTACAGATGGACAACAGGGGAGTAGTTGCCTACATTCAGAAACAGAGAGGGGCCCTCAGAAAGTCTTTTTTGAAGTAAGTCTTCCTGATCTTGTCCTTGGCAGAGAGGAACTTATACAACCTCAGAGTCTCTTACATCCCAGCATTCCAGAATCATCTAGCGGACCTTCTGTTCAGAAGCTTTGCCTACAACGATGAATGGTCTCTAAACCAGGATGTATTCCAGTAGATTTGTCAAGTATGGGGTTATCCCCAGATAGATCTCTTTGCATCCCCGCTGAATGCCAAGACCCTCCTATACTTCAAAAGTTACTCAGCCCAGGAGTCCATGGGGATAGATGCTCTGGCTCAACCCTATGAGTTCAAGAGAGGATATGCCTTTCCCCCAGTTCTGTTGATCTTAAGATTTATACATCACCTGGTAGGGGAGAAAGTGAATACCTTGGCAGTTATCCCCTATTGGCCCAAGAGGCCATGGTTTTCACTCCTTGTTCACCTGTCTCTCTGCAAGCCCCTAGCTCTCCTGACACTTCAGGATCTGCTAACCCAAAGAGATTATGTCCATCTACATCCAGAAGCCCTGAATTTGAGGGTATGGAAGTTGAGCGCCGAAGGTTGGAAGATCTGGGCTGCTCCAATGAAGTAATTCAAACCGTGTTGCACGCCAGAAAAACATCTACCAATAGAACATGCTACAAGATCTGGAAATAATTTCTACACTTTGTGGAAAGGAATTATTTCGATCCCTTAAAACAAGGGATGCATAGAAATTTTTCAGTTTTTCCAATCAGGACTGGAACTGGGGTTAGGCCTTAACACCCTAAAGGTTCAAGTTTTGGCTCTGTCTGCCCTAACAGATATCGGATGGGCACTGAATCTTCTTATAGAGTGTTTTTCGGTTAAAAACCCTTTATCCAAAATTGGACCTACCTTTGGTCCTAAACCTGCTTGCAGCTCCTCCATTCATTCCAACTAAATCTTTTTTCACTGGAGGATATCACACTCAAAGCACCCTTCCTGATAGCAATCACCTCACATCGCAGACTATCAGAGATTCAAGCCCTGGGAGTTCTAAAGCCCTACATCACATTCTTCCCAGACAGGGTAGTGCTTCAGCCTATCCACCAATTTATTCTGAAAGTTCCATCCATTTACCATCTCAACCAAAAATGAAATTTACCAGCTTTTTTCGGAGGAGCAGAATTCACCAAAGCTACATGAACTAGATGTAGCAAGAACCTTAAAGCATTACAATGCTGTCACTCAGCCTTTTTGAAAGGCTCAGCATTTTTTCGTTATCTCTAATGCAGCAAGGAAAGGTCTGGCGTTATCAAAAAGAACAATAGCCAGTTGGATAGTTCAGATAATACACAGGGCATATCGGGTTAGTGGCTTTCCAGTACCTCAGGCAGTTAATGCTCACTCAACTCAAGGGATCACTTTTTCTTAGGCGGCTTTCGGCTAAGGTTTCTCCTGAAACGATTGGGAAGCAAGCTGGTCCTCATTTACCACTTTCATGTAACCTTACAGTCTAGTTCTGGCTTCTCTGACTTTCTGAGACTTCTGGAAAAATACCTTGCAATTTCCAGTTTGTTTGCCAGAAATCCTACCCTGTAAGCAAGTTATTTACAATATGTATGCTGCCATGAAGGCACCAGGTAACTGAAACATTGAATACTTATGCTAAATTAGTGTACATACAAAGAAACATCCTGCGCCAAGTTGGGTATAGAGTATTGAAGATAATTATTATATATCTGTTTATATTTCTACAAACAATATATAATAAATTATGTGAAGAAAATATAAAAGAGAGGAAATAAATATAAAGTCCCTCAATGTGCTGAGAACACTCGTGCCAACTGTGAAAAAATCGTGGATACGATCCTCTCAGAAATCAGAGTCCCATGTGCATTATCAAAATGTGGCTCTCGTGAATAAAATTTGAGCACCTTAAAGATGCCTCCACCAATGTGTCAAAAACCACTCCCAATGGTTAAACTCTTACCAGAGATTGTGGCCCCCCATTCTCGTGGTATGGGCATAAGGGATTTAAGATAACCGTAACATCACAGACCACCAAGCAAGATGGATGCTGAATAATCGCAGAGTCTCCTCTTGCACACAAATCCTCAGTGATCACAAACATAAAGAGAGAAAATCTCCACATGTGTGATAACATTTAAAACTATGAGCTTTATTCTATAGGGTAAACCTTCTCCTACTGCACTTACATAGTTATTAATAAAACAAGCACATTGGTATCATTTATAATAAATAGCTCTCAGATATCTCCTTTGCACATCGGGGGCCACTGCCAGCTCCAAATGCTGTTCCTTTTTGGGGCAAAACTGTTGTCATAATCCAGATCAGGATCCAGTCATCACACAGCTTAAGATATTTCTGAATAGCATAAAAGCTTTAAGCATGAGCACATAATGTGCAGCCATAGTCATATTCTCTGCAAGCCTTCGAATTGCTTATTCCTTCATGGGACTCTTGCAACCAAACATGATAATCCAATGATGGATCCAATCCATCCATTGAAATATTTTTTACCCTTACATGCACATTACTAAATCACTGCATCTACACTACATTACTAAACACTTAAGTATTTCTACATCCCGCTATTGAAAACCATGGATGGAAGATTGCTGTGATGTGTTCAGTTCTATTTAATTACTGCGTTAGTAAGTTCATAGTTGCCAACATTTGTAAATGATTAGGAGGGACATTTTTAAAGGTTCAAGAAGAAAAACCTTAAAGAAATTAGGGCCTGGGGGCCAACACTGGTGTCAATGGGTTAAAAAAGCCCTATTTTCGATATCAGTGGGATAAAATATTTTTTGTTTTCTTGTGGTGTTCCAGGGCACCACAAGTCTTCTGTATGGAAATTGAATTAATCGCATGAGAGTGATGTTTTGGGTGCAAAGCAGCTCCTTCTTCAAAGAACAGTGACAGCTATTAAACAAATACTGATACTAAGGCTACGTTCACATGTAGGCATTTTGGGGCGTTTTTCAGCTCTAAGGATCAGCTCAAAAAACGCCCAACAAGACAAATCCTATTCATTTCAATGGCCCCTGTTCACATCTGAGCATTCCGACGCCTTGAGCAAAATGCCCGATGCTTCAAAAAGTACACAAGCTTCTTTTTGGGCAGATTACAGGCGTTTTTGTTAGATGTCAATGCCTTCCTCCAAACACCTGCAAAAAATGCCTATAAAAATGCTTGTAAAATGCTTGTAAAAACGCCTATAAAAAACGCTTGTAAAACGTCTATAAAAAAGCAATGCCTAGATGTGAACGTAGCCTTAAATAGCACAAAGCACCAAATACGGTTAACTACCCTCCACTCCAAATAATGCCCCAGTGTGAGACCAAATAGCTAAGCAACATTCAATACGACTGCTTGCAGCCATACAAGACAAAACAAGTCCCATTGACAGTGCGAATAAAAAGCCACATTGTTGGTGTCAGTGGGATAAAACAAGCCCCAGATGATAAGTGTTTAGTAGTTACTTACCTGAACATACCCCACTGCCACTGCACTGGAACATTTGGCAACTATGCAAGTTAGCATGTGCTTTGGGGTTGGTTCACACTGGTCCAACATATGCTCCGACTTCGAGATCACGAGTTGCATGACATGTCAAAATCATTGGTTCTCTATGAGAGCCATCTTAAGTTGTCCGACTTGTGATGGTCTGACTTTGAAAAAGGTTCCTGGCACTGCGTTGGTCTGACTTGAGCACGATTGAAGCCCAATGATTTGAATGTAAGTCGCATCAAAGTCAGATCATCATCTTAACTGATCGGACTTGTGGCATGCAACTTGTGCTCTAAGGGGAACCCCACACCAAAGTTAAAAAAACAAAACAGCATGAGGGTCCCCCTCCCTCAAGACCATACCAGATCCTTTAGTCTGGTATGGATTTTGAGGGGAAACCCAACGCCAAAAAAAAAATGTGGGGTCCCCCCCAAAATCCATGTCAGACCCTTATCCAAGCATGCAGCCTAGAAAGTCAGAAAAAAGGGGGAGAACGAGCGAGTGCCCCCCCTTATGGACCATATCAGGCCATAAACATGGGGGGTGGGTATTTTGGGCAGCGGGGGCTCTGCGCCCCCCCAACCTAAAGCACCTTGTCCCCATGTTGATGAGGACAAGGGCCTCTTCCTGACAACCCTGGGTGGAGGTCTGCGTGATGGGGGCTTATCGGAATCTGGAAGATCCTGCCCCCCCATGTGAATGAGTATGGGGTTCATTGTACCCCTACCTATTCACCAAAAAAAAGAAGTGTAGTGTCACAAAAAACAACAACAAAAGGTCCTTTACTAAAAATTAAGAATGTTCCCCTTCGTAGCTCGAACGTGTCTTCTTTCTCTGGTTCCCGCCACTGCTGTCCTCTTCTCCATTCACTGATCTCTTTTGCCTCTTCTGATGTCTTCTTCCTCCAGTCTTCTCCATCCACTGATGTCTTCTCCTTCTTCTAATGCCTTCTGCCGCCGCCGACTGGCTAAAAACAAAAAAAAATTCTCAGAAGCTGGCTCCCTCTGTTGTGTACCCCATTCTCATTCACATAGGGGGTCAGGATCTGGGGGTCCCCATTGTCAAAGATTCCGATAGAGCCCCCTGCCCACAGACTCCCACAACCAGGGTTGTCAGGAAGAGGCCCTCGTCCCCATCAACATGGGGACAAGGTGCTTTTGGGTGGGGGGCACAGAGCTCCCCCTGTCTCAAAGCACCCACCCCAAATGCTGAGGGCATGTGGCCTGATATGGTCCAGGAGGGGAGGCATTCTCTCGTCTATCCATCCCCCTTTCAGGACCTGCTGAGCTGCATGCTCAGATAAGGGTCTGGTATGGATCTTGGGGGTGGCCTTACACAGTTTTTTTGTTTTTTGGTGTGGGATTTCCCAATAAAACCCATACCAGACCGAAGGGCCTGGTATATATCTGATGGCAACCCCTTGCCTTTTGTTTTTTTTTGTTTTTTTATATATGGCGTGAGGTTTCCTCCATACCAGAAGCAAAGGAATTGTTTTTAGTGGTCAAAGGACAAGTCGCAATCATCTCAAAGTCAGATAAAAGTCGGATCCTGTTCATTGAAGTTGCATTAAAGTCGGACATAAAGTCGACTTTAGTTTCGGAGCAGTGTAAACCCAGCCTTAACAAGCTTCCACTGCAATCTCAGGCTGCTGAGACATATGGTAGCTGATGTGTAAAACATTGAACTATTTATTTTTTTTTTTCAGTTGTACAATACATTTCCATCCCTGTTCCGATTGTTTCTTGGAAGCAATAAAAAAATCTATACAAACCTGGATGAGCTGCAAGCGTTTATTACAAAAACCGTCACCAGACAGAAGAACGAACTGGATGTTAATGATCAGAGGAGTTTAATTGATGCTTTCCTTGTCAAGCGAAAAGAGGTATAACATTTTTCCTTTGCCCTACCTGAGTTTTTGATATTTTTAATAAAGGTTTTTTAAGTCTGTCCTCAAAACTGATATTTGATCAATTAGCCTATAAGACATTTTGATGATGAATTCTGTATGAGTTTATAGTTTCAACCACCTGCTGCTTTTGAAACAGTTCTCAATTTCACTACAATGATAAACCATTTCATAGTTTTCTTCTGCATACTGGGAGCCCTAAATTCTTGACTGCTGTATCCAGAAAACTTGACAATTGCTGTCCTTGCCTCCTCTCACCTACAGTATGTTCCTGTTGACCTGTTACTATAATATGTGGCCAAACAGTAATGTGGGAAAAAGTGGGGCCATTGCCAAACATTTCTAGAAAATGTCCAAATTTGCAATTTGTAGCTCTATATTATATACATTCTAAGACAAATATATACTGTGTGAATTTTCAGGAGAAGCCGAATCCCAAGTTACATTTCACTGATGTCAATTTGGTATTTCTTGTGTCGGACATATTCGCGGCTGGAATGGAATCATCCTCAACAGTCCTCCGATGGGGCCTTCTGCTAATGGCGAAATACCCTGAAATCCAGAGTAAGTACATCGTTTTGATTGCTATTGACCTTTATTTTGGTGGAGTGCTCCTAGCTATCCAAATACTCCAGAGCCTCTCCCATTCTTTGGAACCCTCTACCTCAATCTATCTAGCTATCTCCTACTACGGGCGGCACAGTGGTGTAGTGGTTAGCACTTTCACCTAGCAGCAAGAGGGTCGCTGTTATATCCTCTTGTACCACTTGCCCCACCCTATTAGATTGTAAGCTCTTATGAGTAGGGACCGTTTAACCCTCTTATATTTTTTTGTATTGTAACTGTACTGTCTTCCTTTAGTTTGTAAAGCACTGCAAAATCTGTTGGCGCTATATACAATATCTCCCAAAAGTGAGTACACCCCTCACATTTTTGTAAATATTATATCTTTTCATGTGACAACACTGAAGAAATTACACTTTCTACAATGTAAAGTAGTGAGTGTACAGCTTGTATAACAGTGTAAATTTGATGTCCCCTCAAAATAACTCAACATACAGCCATTAATGTCTAAACTGCTGGCAACAAAAGTGAGTACACCCCTAAGTAAAAATGTCAGAATTTGGACCAAAGTTTCAATATTTTGTGTGGCCACCATTAATTTCCAGCACTGCCTTAACCCTCTTGGGCATGGAGTTTACCAGAGCTTCACAGTTTGCCACTGGAGTCCTCTTCCACTCCTTCATGATGACATCACGGAGCTGGTGGATGTTAGAGATCTTGCACTCCTCCATCTGCTGTTTAAGGATGCTCTACAGATGCTCAATAGGTCTAGAGATATGCTTGGCCAGTCCATCACCTTTACCCTCAGCTTCTTTAGCAAGGCAGTGGTCCTCTTGGAGGTGTGTTTGGGGTCGTTGTCATGTTGCAATACTGCTCTGTGGCCCAGTCTCCAAAATGAGGGGATTGTGTTCTGGTTCAGTTTGTCACAGTACATGTTGGCATTCATGGTTCCCTCAATAAACTGTAGCTTCCCAGTGCCGGCAGCGCTCATGCAACCCCAGACCATGACACTCCCACCACCATGCTTGACTGTAGACAAGACACACTTGTCTGTGTACTCCTCAAATGGTTGCCGCCACACACGCTTGACACCATCTGAACCAAATAAGTTTATCTTGGACTCATCAGACTACAAGAAATGGTTCCAGTAATCCATGTCTTTAGTCTGCTTGTCTTCAGCAAACTGTTTGCAGGCTTTCTTGTGCATCATCTTTAGAAGAGGCTTCCTTCTGTGACAACAGCCATGCAGACCAATTTGATGCAGTGTGCGGCATATGGTCTGAGCACTGACAGGTTGACCCCCCACCCTTTCAACCTTTGCAGCAATTCTGGCAGCACTCATATGTCTATTTCCCAAAGACAACCTCTGGATATGACGCTGAGCACGTGCACTTAACTTCTTTGGTCGACCATGGCGAGACCTGTTCTGAGTGTAACCTGTCCTGTTAAACCACTGTATGGTCTTGGCCACCGTGCTGCAGCTCAGTTTCAAGGTCTTGGCAATCTTCCTATAGCCTAGGCCATCTTTATGTTGAGCAACAATTTTTTTTTTATAGATCCTGTAGAGAGGCGACCCCGGGTCACTGTGTGTGTTAGCCATCTACGCCTGGTTTTGGTTAAGACAGGCCTGCTGATTGCACACCTGTGGGCTGGGTTTATATTATTCCCAGGATTAGCACTCAGGGCTCCCAGTTGGAGACAGCTGCACCCGGGCAAACAGGAGGTCTGGCCCAGGAGTCAGGAGGGCTCCCAGTTGGAGACGACTCCTCCCAAGAGAGACAGGAGGTCTCTAGGAATCAGGGGCTGCAGGTGGCAGCCAGATCACATGTGTCTGCAAGAGACAGGTGATGGCCTAAGGACTAAGGCCAGAGTGAAGCTGCCAGCTTAGGGGAGTTCATGGTCTGGGGACCAGCAAAAAGAGCAGAGGTACTGCTACTGAGAAACTGAGTGAGAGCTTGAGAGCCAGATGGGCTAGCATTTTCGGTTTACTATATTTTGACTGGGGAAGAACCCCTGCGTGGGAAATTATATGTTGTGGACTTTCCTTATTCCTTTAAAAAAAATGGTCTGCCATGCCCTTAAACCAAAGTCCTGACTGAACGTGAATCACTGGAAAAACGCATCTGCCACTGAGCTCCCCACGGCCCCACAGAGAGTTCTTTGCCATGAGGTGCCATGTTGAACTTCCAGTGACCAGTATTAGAGAGTGAGAGCGATAACACCAAATTTAACACCCCTTCTCCCTATTCACACCTGAGACCTTGTAACACTAACGAGTCACATGACACTGGGGAGGAAAAATGGCTAACTAGGCCAAATTTGGACATTTTCACTTAGGAGTGTACTCACATTTGTTGCCAGCCGTTTAGACATTAATGGCTGTGTGTTTAGTTATTTTGAGGGGACAGCAAATTTCCACTGTTATACAAGCTGTACACTCACTACTTTACATTGTAGCATGAAAAGATATAATAAAATATTTACAAAAATGTGAGGGGTGTACTCACTTTTGAGAGATACTGTAAATCTAGTAAAATAATATTGATAATAATGACCTAAACCAGGGATATGCAAACTGTGGCCCTCCAGCTGTTGCAAAACTACAAGTCCCATCATGCCTCTGCCTCTGGGTGTTATGCTTGTGGCTGTCAGAGTCTTGCTATGCCTCATGGGACTTGTAGTTCTGCAACATCTGGAGGGCCACAGTTTGCATATCCCTGACCTAAACCAGATGACTGAATTATTAACTGCATAGACTAAGTCATGCAGCATTAAATCCAGGCCAAACAGTGGATGACAATGACTGTAAGCTGCACACTACCACAAGAGGCTAGGTCTACACTCACTATATAAAGACACAAAAGATAAATAGCATGTTGTCACCAGTGGCCAAATTAATCTTTTCTGAGGACTTTTCACAAGCTCCAGAATTGGATCCAAAAGTAGTATATTTCAGGCTTAACCCTCCTTCGTAAAATACTAGTTGCCTGGCCAATGACTACTGCTGCTGTATCTAAGCCGATAAGGAGTGAGAGAGCCAAGAGAGCCTCAGATCTCATACACATTACTATATGGAGATCAGGTTCAGGTATGTATTTAGGGGGGCTGTGGGGAAAGCTGCACACACAAGTTTTCTTTTTACCGTACTACATAGAATGCAATAAGGTGAAAAACCTTCTTTTGCAACCTCTTTAAGTGCTTTGATAAATCAAAAAAATGTAGCGGTATACAACAAACAATTTTTTTGATTATACCCCTGAGGAAGTTATGCGTCCCGGTGATGAAACACGTAGGGGCAGGACTTATCGAATGACATCTTCACGCACTACAAGACCAGGAAGTGCGTATCTAATACAGCCTGCCTGGGCTGAATAACGCCAGTGTGTCACTTATTGTTGCTTGTACATATGAGTGTATTTTAATGCGTTGTGTGAATAAAGGTTTTTAAAAGGTGAAACACTATTGAGTGTTTGTTGCTTTCCCTTGATGCTGCAATGTGGAGGAAAGGAGAGCATATAATTAGCTGGACATACATGATTCCAATCAAAGGGCACTTGTGATGTGATCCACCTGGCATATGGAATGCCATTTAAAAGGGAACTTGAGCTGTTTTTGAACCTACGTTTTTGTGGGTCAAATATGCCAGGTGAGAGCACAGCTGGTGTTGGGATTGCACTGAAGATGGATAGGTGGAGGACTAGGCACATTTAGAAGAGTGTCAAAGCAGGTTTAAAAGAAGAGACAGGAGTATTGATTTTATTCTTATATATGTCACATATATAAAATATATATATATACAGTGCCTTGCGAAAGTATTCGGCCCCCTTGAACTTTGCGACCTTTTGCCACATTTCAGGCTTCAAAGATAAAGATATAAAACCATAATTATTTGGGAAGAATCAACAACAAGTGGTACACAATCAGGAAGTGGAACAAAATTTATTGGATATTTCAAACTTTTTTAACAAATAAAAAACTGAAAAATTGGGCGTGCAAAATTATTCAGCCCCCTTAAGTTAATACTTTGTAGCACCACCTTTTGCTGCGATTACAGCTGTAAGTCGCTTGGGGTATGTCTCTATCAGTTTTTCACATCGAGAGACTGAAATTTTTGCCCATTCCTCCTTGCAAAACAGCTCAAGCTCGTTAAGGTGAATGGAGAGCGTTTGTGAACAGCAGTTTTCAGTTCTTTCCACAGATTCTCGATGGATTCAGGTCTGGACTTTCAATGGCCAGTCTAACACCTGGATATGTTTATTTGTGAACCATTCCATTGTAGATTTTGCTTTATGTTTTGGATCATTGTCTTGTTGGAAGACAAATCTCCGCCCCAGTCTCAGGTCTTTTGCAGACTCCATCAGGTTTTCTTCCAGAATGGTCCTGTATTTGGCTCCATCCATCTTCCCATCAATTTTAACCAAAAAGCAGGCCTAAACCATGATGCTGCCACCACCATGTTTGACAGTGGGGATGGTGTGTTCAGGGTGATGAGCTGTGTTGCTTTTACGCCAAACATAATGTTTTACATTGTTGCCAAAAAGTTTGATTTTGGTTTCATCTGACCAGAGCACCTTCTTCCACATGTTTGGTGTGTCTCCCAGGTGGCTTGTGGCAAACTTTAAACAACACTTTTTATGGATATCTTTAAGAAATGGCTTTCTTCTTGCCACTCTTCCATAAAGGCCAGATTTGTGCAGTATACGACTGATTGTTGTCCTATGGACAGAGTCTCCCACCTCAGCTGTAGATCTCTGCAGTTCATTCAGAGTGATCATGGGCCTCTTTGCTGCATCTCTGATCAGTCTTCTCCTTGTATGAGCTGAAAGTTTAGAGGGATGGACAGGTATTCATAGATTTGCAGTGGTCTGATACTCCTTCCATTTCAATATTATCGCTTGCACAGTGCTCCTTGGGATGTTTAAAGCTTGGGAAATCTTTTTGTATCCAAATCCGGCTTTAAACTTCTCCACAACAGTATCTCGGACCTGCCTGGTGTGTTCCTTGTTCTTCATGATGCTCTCTGCGCTTTAAATGGACCTCTGAGACTATCACAGTGCAGGTGCATTTATACGGAGACTTGATTACACACAGGTGGATTCTATTTATCATCATTAGTCATTTAGGTCAACATTGGATCATTCAGAGATCCTCACTGAACTTCTGGAGAAAGTTTGCTGCACTGAAAGTAAAGGGGCTGAATAATTTTGCACGCCCAATTTTTCAGTTTTTTATTTGTTAACAAAGTTTGACCTATCCAATAAATTTCGTTCCACTTCATGATTGTGTCCCACTTGTTGTTGATTCTTCACAAAAAATTACAGTTTTATCTTTATGTTTGAAGCCTAAAATGTGGCAAAAGGTTGCAAGGGGGCCGAATACTTTTACAAGGCACTGTATATATATATATTTGCTGTAGAGCACTACACTGTTTTGATTTATTGTGGCACATTAATGCAGCATTGTATTCAGTAATACTCATTTTTGTAACAAAAGCATTGAAAATACAATAATTTGACTTGAAGTATGCTGATAGGTGGAAAGAGCATACTGACAGGGGGTTGAGCCCATCAGTGCACTTCCACTTTCACAGGGTGGGGATGAGACCTTTAAGTGTTACTACCGCAGCAGAAAAAAAACTCATTGCCTCCCTGTATGGCAAAGCTGTGTAAATCCCAAGACTGGATGGACAGAAATTCAAATCCTTTAGCAGGTAAAAAAGTTACCATATACAGTGGGTACGAAAAGTATTCAGTATAAAGCATGATATGTTTTCTTATTGAGATCTGATGTGTTTTCAAAGTGTTCCTTTATTTTTTTTGAGCAGTGTACATACAGTGGGTACGGAAAGTATTCAGACCCCCTTAAATTTTTCACTCTTTGTTATATTGCAGCCATTTGCTAAATTCATTAAGGTTCATTCTTCTTCCTCATGAATGTACACATAGCACCCCATACTGACAGAAAAACACAGAATTGTTGACATTGTTGCAGATTTATTAAAAAAGAAAAACTGAAATATCACATGGTCCTAAGTATTCAGACCCTTTGCTGTGACACTCATATATTTAACTCAGGTGCTTTCCATTTCTTCTGATCATCCTTGAGATGGTTCTACACCTTAATTTGAGTCCAGCTGTGTTTGATTATACTGATTGGACTTGATTAGGAAAGCCACACACCTGTCTATATAAGACCTTCCAGATCACAATGCATGTCAGAGCAAATGAGAATCATGAGGTCAAAGGAACTGCCTGAAGAGCTCAGAGACAGAATTGTGGCAAGGCACAGATCTGGCCAAGGTTACAAAAAGATTTCTGCTGCACTTAAGGTTCCTAAGAGCACATTGGCCTCCATAATCCTCAAATGGAAGACGTTTGGGACGACCAGAACCCTTCCTAGAGCTGACCGTCCGGCCAAACTGAGCTATCGGGGGAGAAGAGCCTTGGTGAGAGAAGTAAAGAAGAACCCAAAGATCACTGTGGCTGAGCTCCAGAGATGCAGTCAGGAGATGGGAGAAAGTTGTAGAAAGTCAACCATCACTGCAGCCCTCCACCAGTCGGGGCTTTATGGCAGAGTGGCCCGACGAAAGCCTCTCCTCAGTGTAAGACACATGAAAGCCCGCATGGAGTTTGCTAAAAACACCTGAAGGACTCCAAGATGGTGAGAAATAAGATTCTCTGGTCTGATGAGACCAAAATAGAACTTTTTGGCCTTAATTCTAAGCAGTATGTGTGGAGAAAACCAGGCACTGCTCATCACCTGTCCAATACAGTCCCAACAGTGAAGCATGGTGGTGGCAGCATCATGCTGTGGGGGTGTTTTTCAGCTGCAGGGACAGGACGACTGGTTGCAATCGAGGGAAAGATGAATGCGGCCAAGTACAGGGATATCCTGGACAAAAACCTTCTCCAGAGTGCTCTGGACCTCAGACTGGGCCGAAGGTTTACCTTCCAACAAGACAATGACCCTAAGCACACAGCTAAAATAACGAAGGTGTGGCTTCACAACAACTCCGTGACTGTTCTTGAATGGCCCAGCCAGAGCCCTGACTTAAACCCAATTGAGCATCTCTGGAGAGACCTAAAAATGGCTGTCCACCAACGTTTACCATCCAACCTGACAGAACTGGAGAGGATCTGCAAGGAGGAATGGCAGAGGATCCCCAAATCCAGGTGTGAAAGACTTGTTGCATCTTTCCCAAAAAGACTCCTGGCTGTATTAGATCAAAAGGGGGCTTCTACTAAATACTTAGCAAAGGGTCTGAATACTTAGGACCATGTGATATTTCAGTTTTTCTTTTTTTATAAATCTGCAACAATGTCAACAATTCTGTGTTTTTCTGTCAGTATGGGGTGCTATGTGTACATTCATGAGGAAGAAGAATGAACTTAAATGATTTTAGCAAATGGCTGCAATATAACAAAGAGTGAAAAATTTAAGGGGGTCTGAATACTTTCCGTACCCACTGTATGTACACTGCTCAAAAAAAAAATAAAGGAACACTTTGAAAACACATCAGATCTCAATAAGAAAACATATCATGCTGGATATCTATACCGATATGGACTGGGTAACGTGTTAGGAACAAAAGGATGCCACATTGTTTCATGGAAATGAAAATTATCAACCCATAGAGAGCTGAATTCAAGGGCACCCCGAAAATCAAAGTGAAAAAATGATGCAGCAGGCTGGTCTATTTTGCTGAAATTTCATTGCAGCAACTTAAAATGGTAGTGTTTAGGCCCCCCACGTGCTTGTATGCATGCCTGACAACATCAGGGCATGCTCCTAATGAGACAACGGATGGTGTTCTGGGGTATTTCCTCCCAGATATGGACCACTGGGCTCCTAAACAGACTGAGGTGCAACCTGGTTGCGTCAGATGGACCAAAACATAATGTTTTAGAGGTGTTCTATTGGATTTAGGTCAGGAGAGCATGGGGGCCATTTAATAGTATCAATTCTTTCATTCTCCATGAACTGGCTGCATACTCTCACCACATGAGGCCAGGCGTTGTAATGCACCGGGAGGAATCCAGGACCCACTGCACCAATGTAGGGTCTGACAATGGGTCCAAAGATTACATCCCAATACCTAATGGCAGTCAGGGTGCCATTGTCTAGCCTGTAGAGGTCTGTGCATCCCTTCATTGATATGCTTCCCCAGACCATCACTGACCCACCACCAAACTGGTCATGCTGAATGATGTTACAGGTAGCATAGCATTCTCCACGGCTTCTCCAGACCCTTTCACGTCTGTCACATGTGCTCAGGGTGAACCTGCTCTTATCTGTGAAAAGCACAGGGCACCAGTGACGGACCTGCCAATTCTGGTGTTCAATGGCAAATGCCAATCAAGCTTCACAATGTCGGGCAGTGAGCACAGGGCCCACTAGAGGACGTTGAACCCTCAGGCCACTCTCATGAAGTCTGTTTCTGATTGTTTGGTCAGAGACATTCACATCAGTGGCCTGCTGGAGGTAATTTTGTAGGGCTCTGGCAGTGCTCAGCCTGTTCCTCCTTGCACAAAGGAGCAGATACCGGTCCTGCTGATTGGTTAAGGACCTTCTACAGCCCTGTCCAGCTCTCCTAGAGAAACTGCCTGTCTCCTGGAATCTCCTCCATGCTCTTGAGACTGTACTGGGAGATACAGCAAACCTTCTGGCAAAGGTACATATTGATGTGCCATCCTGGAGGAGTTGGAATGAGGGTGCAACCTCTATAGGGTCCAGGTATTGCCTCATGCTATTAGTAGTGACACTGACCCTAGCCAAATGCAAAACTAATGAAAAACAGTCAGAAAATATGAGTAGGGAAACAAATTTCAGTGACCTCCACCTGTAAAACCATTCTGTTTTGGGGTCATCTCATTGTTGTCCATCTAGTGCCCCTGTTGTTAATTGAATCCATACCAAAGTAGCTGAAACTGATTAACAACCCCCTCTGCTACTTAACTGACCAGATCAATATCCCAGGAGTTTAATTGACTTGATGCTATACTCTGATTAAAAAGCGTTCCTTTAATCTTTTGGAGCAGTGTATTTCACTGGTGTTTTTAACTGCATAATTTTGCCCTGACTCCTCCCTTTTCAATTTCACAATTGGATAAAAATCAATGTTTTTTTGTGGCATTTATTTGTGCTGCAAAACCGCACTTCTTCATCTCTCGCCTATGCAATAATGATGTTTGTGTGGCCTGCCCCACTGCGCATGCAGGGCTTTGGATCCTGACTAAGCCCTGTGGCACATCTGTGCACATGCAAGTTTCCTTGAATATCTGTACAGGCTTCCCTGTGCATTCACGAACCCGGCAGTTATGGAAGTCCTAAACCTTTGCCATCTTTGCGCATGTGCAGGGAAGCTCCAGTACATGCACAAATGTGCCAAAGCGCTCTGCCAGAACATAAAGGCCAGAAATTGCTCTTTGGCACATCTGCACATGCGACCATAATAGTGGGGCCAGAGGGGTTGCAGAGCCAATAATAGGAGAATGATATCCTGCTTATATATAGAATCAACTGCATGGGCACAGTGGGAGCCCCGCAATGGGTACCGTGGACTCGATGTCGGCCAGCAACTGCTGATTGTTTAGTGCACAGCAGAATGGTGCTCTGCAAGGCAGATCACCATTTTGACAGTGGGGAAGGCATGGATCCTATGTTCCTGAAAAGCAGGGATACGTAGCTAGGCCTTCCCTTTGTAAAATCACCTCCCATAGTACACAAATCTACTAGCTAGGCACACAGTTAACCCTTTGATCGTCGTTGATGTTAACCCCTTCCCAGCCAGTGTCTGGCAGTGACAGTGCATATTTTTTTAGCACCTATCACTGTGATAATGTCACTGGTCCCCAAAAAGTGTCAAAAGTGTCAGTTAGTATCCAAATTGTCTGTCGCAATATCACATTCCCGCTATAAGTCACTGATCGCCAACATTACTAGTAAAAAAAAAAATAATAATAAAATAAATAAAAATATCCCATAGTTTGTAGATGCTATAACATTTGCGCAAACCAGTCAATATATGCTTATTGGGATTTTATTTACCAAAAATATGTAGCAGAATATTGTACATATTGGCCTAATTGATGAAGAAATTAGATTTTTTTAATTGGATGTTTTATAGCAGAAAGTAAAAAATATTATTTTTTTTCAAAATTGTCTTTTTGTGTTTAGGTGTACTTTTATGAACGGGTGAATTTTTTTCTCTGTTGGCTTCTCTACAGTTCTCCGGGGAAAATGATAACATCTGGCACCCTTTTTATGAATCGGAGAACTTCAGTTCGCCCAGGGTGATCAGAGGAGAACGGTTTTCTCGGAGATCTGTGTAGAAGTCAATGGGGCGTCTGTAATCTCGTGAGACAAAGCGAGATTACCGTAGTATGAAAATCCCTGGCGCGCTTTAACAAGCAGTGATAAATTATCACTGCTGAGTACACGAGGTTAATAAATAATAGTCCCCTTACATAAATATATATATACACTGAATACACACACACATACATTGTATATATATATACACATTAAATATATATCTACATGTATGTGTGTATATATATACATAAATATGGCAGGGGGACATGATTACTGTGTTGGGGGGTCTGAACGAGGAAGAAGGAAGTCCATAATCTTCCTTTTTCCCCCTCAGTTCTCCCCCGATTCTGTCTTCACTCCCCGCTTCACAAGCTCCAGGCTGGTGAACCCGGGAGTGTGAATTCTGGCACAGATCACCAGTGAAGTGCGGAGATCGCAGCTTCATGACCTGGCTGTTTCTGTGTCAGTCAATGACAGATTCCCCTGTGAAGAGATGATCAGCGGAGAACATGTTCTCCCCCGATCATTTCTGTTTCATAAACTGAGAATGATCGGAAATGAGCTGTGATCAGCAGGATCACTGGTCATCTCCGTTTCATAAAAGGACACCTTATAGCGCAAAAAAAATCAAAAATGCAGAGATATCAAATACAGCCGAAAAAAAAGGGACATCAATTTTATTTGGGTACAGCATTGCATGACCGCCCAGTTGTCAATTAAAGTGCCGTATCTCAAAAAGAAGTGGCCTGGTTAGGAAGGGGGGTGAATTTTCCGAAGGTCAAATGGTTAAGACTTCTACAATGGGCACCATTACATTTTAACAAACTGTGAGGGCTGAAGTGATCTCAGTGTAAGCAAACCCATTTTAAATAAGATTTTATGTTATTCTTTCGACGACAGAAAATGTTCAGAATGAAATAGAAAAAGTCATTGGTTCGGGAGGACCTTGCCTGATGCATAGAAAGCAGATGCCATATACAGATGCCGTCATCCATGAAATTCTAAGATTTGGTAATATTGCACCAACAGGTGTTCCACATTCTACTACTCAAGATGTGACTATAAAAGGATATTTTATACCCAAAGTAAGTATCAAATGTTATCCTATAGTCAATACAAGGACTGAGCAAAATATCAAATGTATACCAGGCAAAGTAACAGGTTGACTTTTCTGTAAAGAGAAAAAGCAGCATGTACTTGCCATCTTACATAGTTACATATATAGTTACATAGTAGTTGAGGATGAATAAAGACAACAGTCCATCCAGTTCAACCTGTGTAGGTGTGTGTGGCTGTAATCATCTCACATAGCCCTGAATGTTCTGATCCTTGAGATGTACGTCTAAGAGTCTTTTGAGAGCCACCATACTACCCGCAGAAACCACCTCTTGTGGTAGAGAATTCCACAGTCCTGTAGCCTTACAGTAAAGAACCCCCCACGTTGCCTGAGGTTAAAATGCTTCTCCTCTAATCGCATTGTATGCCTCTTGCCCCCCATTTCCAATCCTACACTACTCCATACTGGAACAAAATCAAAAACAAGAAGGCACACCGGCCTAGTGCATTACCAAAAGACATTTTATTAAAGAAAAAAAACTCACAAAAGTACATTGGAATCCACAAGAGAGAAGAGGAGTTCTTTCTGGGCCACTACTTGGACCCTTAGCATTGAGGATTCTCTCATTTGTGGCACTGACATGAACATGTAATTTGTTTGTACTACACTAGTCCATGCAAGAATTACTTGGTACTTACTTGGTACTTCCCAGCATGAGGAAACATAGTGCAATCCCTCTGAATGTGGATTTGTGTTTATGTGTGCTTCCTTGCAATCCCTCTGATTCCCTAGTGCGCTGGTGACATACTGGAGATGGAAATGGGTTTGGTGACCACACCAGTTAAGCCCCGTACACACGATAAGAAATTCGTAAGGGAAATTTCGTCCGACGACCGATCTGCCGATTTTCGGATTGTTAGTATAGTGCTTTCGACAGCCGACTCTGACTTTTCGGCTGACAAAATCCTGATGTGCAGGCATTAAACTTTTTGTCCTCCGTCAACACACGTCCAATTTTCGTCTCATTAGTACAGATTTCGACGAGGAAAAACCTTATGAGCAAGACTAGGCATGCTCAGAGATGAAAGAACACATAGAAAGCAATCCAACACATGACATCACTTCTGAAGTAGAATTCTGTCGTACGGGAAAATTTGTGTGCAGTCTAGAGCACATTCCAACCAACAGACACCACTCTGGACAAAAGACGGACGACCGGTCGGCCGAAATTCGTAGCTTGTGTACGAGGCTTTAAGGTTATCACCACACTGTTTTGCACCAGTCCAATTGTATTCCCCATGTGGAGGACCAAGAGTGGACCCCCCCAATAAAAATATGCAGGGTGTGATATTCTACCCACGTGTAGCAGATTATTAAGGCTGGACTCCCCCTCTAGTGACTGGGGTATGTAAATTGCAACTGCCCCATACTGCAGGTTCATCTACAGTAAGTCTCTGAATCCTGCAATGGCTTTCAGTAATAGAGAGTTGGTAACCAAGGCCATATGAGTGAAGTGAAATCAATTTCCTTCAGGTAGATTGCTTCATGTAAATAGGCAGATGAGGGGTCAACACACACGGTAGTTTTAGGCTATACTTACAATCACAAAAATAGGACGCTGAGCTAACCCAGTGTTTCCCTAATTGCAGGTCTTAAAGGGTGTACTAAGTTGAAAGGCTGATTAAACACTTTGACACTCCTTGCTGATCTAAATCTTACATGCAGCATTCTGTCTATGCTAAGCTTTTTAATTTTCCTAACTAGAGAATTGTTGGCTGAGCAGAGTCAGTAATACATGATCTCTGCAACCAATGCCCACGTAAATATATTGCATTTCCAATACCAATCAGTGGTATAGAAAATTGGTAAAAGTGTTGATTGGTTATATGTACTGTACACTATATGGCCAAAAGTCTGTGGAGGCTTGACCATGACACCTACTATATGTGAACATCACTCCAAAAAAATGAATGATGATGATGCAGGTGATTCCAACGGAGGGATTTGTTAATGCCACAGCATACAAAGACATTTTAGACAACTGTATACTTCAACCTTGCAGCAACAGTTTGAGAAGGAACGTTTAAGTTCCAGTATGGCTGTGTTCCTGTGCACAAATCCAGCTCCATAAAGACATGGTTTAACGAGGTTGGTGTGGAGAAACTCAAGTGGCCTACAAGGTCACAGTCATGGTCAGTGCCCTGACCTCAACCCTACTGAAAACCTTTGAGATGAATTGGAATGACAATTGTGAGCCAGGTCTTTTCGTCCAACATCAATACCTGACCTCACAAATGTTCTTTTGGATAAATGGGTATCGATAACCTTAGGTACATTCAAAAATATTGTAAAAACCCTTCCACAGAATAAATTGGAATGCCAATTGTGAACCAGGTGTATTCAGCCAACATTGTTGGCCTCACAAATGTTCTTTTGGCTGAATACCCACAGATTCGCATAGGCAAACTCCAAAATATTGTGCAAAGCCTTCCCAGAAGAGATAGGGGAAGGGGGGTAGGATGCAACATATTAACCGTTTGGTGCCAACAGCCTCCCCGGCCTTTAAGTGTTCCTAAAAGCCAAGAGGCTGATACGGGCGCTTGGGTCATATGACTGCTTTAATTGACTGTTACAGCGATCACATAGTTGGAAAGCTCCCGATTGCAAGTATGCATACGGGAGCTTACGATCCTTGCTGGCTACCTTGCTGGGAATGTGCAGGTAGTAGTTTACACAGGGGGCTGCATATATGCGGCCACTCTGCGTTAAGTTCCACCCGCCGAGAAGCCACATATATGCATACTTTCAGCGCCAAGGAGCTAATGCCTGTAGGTTTGGAATAAAATGTCCGGCAAGCACATATAGGTAGGATGATCAGGTGTCCACAAATGAAGGTAGAAATGCTGCTACTGCTATACATCACTTTTATTACACTACACAATTCAGTGGAAATACAATGTGATTTGTAAATGTATCTGAAATGCCTTTAAAATGCAACCCCTTTTTAAGACACTCATGTATACTACTCATTAGTTATATCTTGCCTGAGCAGCTCTCTTTTACTTCCTTTGCAGGGGACCTACGTTATTACATTATTATATTCTGTATTAAAAGACAAAGAGTATTTTGAGAAACCAGATGAGTTCTACCCTCAGCATTTTCTGGACTCAGATGGAAACTTTGTTAAAAGGGAAGCATTTATACCATTTTCTGCTGGTGAGTAGTTTAAAGTGGTGAAATCTTAAAGTCCTATAAGCCGGGGCCACAGACAATCATTTCATTTCACTTAGTTTTCTCAAATGGCAACATGGACACCTTACAGTGCCAATGGTATTGTAAATGAACTGTCTTCAGCACACTTCTACCATATTTCTATCATTTTTATATAATATGTGCAAAAGGCATATTTCCACACATTTACAAAGACAAACAATGGTCACTATTACTAGAGTTGTAATTTGGGGAGAGGGCAAGGCAGCCCTACGGGGGGGAACCATATAACCTTATAGGTAGGGTGGGTTTTTTGCAGAAAAAAAAAAGGATTATTATCTGTTAGCTTTTTAAACAGAGCTTAACCACTTGACCTCTGGAAGTTTTTACCCCCTAAATGACCAGGGCATTTTTTACTATTCAGCACTGCACTACTTTAACCACTTAAGCCCCGGAAGATTTTACCCCCTTCCTGACCAGGGGGTATTTTGCGATTCGGCACTGCGTGACTTTAACGGACAATTGCGCGGTCGTGTGACGCTGTACCTAAACAAATTTGACGTCCTTTTTTTCCCACAAACAGAGCTTTCTTTTGGTGGTATTTGATCACCTGTGCGATCTTTTGATCACGCGCTATAAACAAAAAAATAGCGTCAATTTTGCAAAAATAACAATCTTTTTCACATTTTTTTTATATGAAATTCCAAAAAAAAAAAGGAAAAATCAAAATTTTTTAACATTTTCGGCCAATTTGTTTTCTGCTACATATGTTTGGTAAAAAAAATCGCAAAAAGCGTATTTTGATTGGTTTGCGCAAAAGTTATCGCGTTTACTAACAAAGGGAAAGATTTTTGTCATTTTTGTTGGTTTTTTTTTTTAACGCGTAATGGCGGCGATCTGCAATTTTTTTTGCGGTACTGCGACATTGCGGCGGACAGATCGGACCCTTGACTGATATTTTTGACACTTTTGGGGTTACCAGTGACATTTCTACAGTAATCAGTGCTATATATATGCACTGTTACTGTAAAAATACACTGGCAGTGAAGGGGTTAACTTTATTTGAGAGGGAGGGGCTGTGTGTGTCCCTAGGGGCGTGATTCTAACTGTGATTGGCTGTGGCTTGAGGTGTAGTTACACTGATCAACGGTTCTACATAGTAGATCCGTATGATCAGTGTCTCTACACAGGGAGAACTGACAGGCAGCTTGTTTACACAAGCTGCCTGCCTTTCTCCCTCTCCCCCGACGATCGCAGAGTGACCGGCGGACATCGGGTCCGCTGGTCACACGCGCGGGGGGGTGCGTGACCATGCGGGAGCGGGAGCGCGCCTCCGGCGGCGCGAGCTCGCTCCCCAGACCCTCCCAGGCTAGTGACGTACCGATACGTCACTCTGCCTGTGAGGGGCTGACCGCCGCCGTATATAGTCGGGCGGCGGTCGGCAAGTGGTTAACCACTTTACCACCGGAGGATTTTGCTGTCTTACGTCTGGGCCACTTTTTGCGATTCGGCACTGTGCGAATCTAACTGACAATTGTGCGGTCATGCAACGCCGTACCCAAACAAAATGTACATTCTTTTTTTCCCACAAACAGAGCTTTCTTTTGGTGGTATTTGATCACCTGTGCGATTTTTACTTTTTGCGCTATAAACAAAAAAATAGAGACAATTTTGAAAAAATAACAATATTTTCACATTTTTTTATATGAAATCCCCCCCCCCCCAAAAAAAAGTAAAAATCAACATTTTTTATCATTTTAGGCCAATTTGTTTTCTGCTACATATTTTTGGTAAAAAAATTGCAATAAGCGTATTTTGATTGGTTTGCGCAAAAGTTATTGCGTTTACTAACTAAGGGAAAGATTTCTGTAGTTTTTGGTGTTTTTTTTTTAACTAGTAATGGCGGCGATCTGCGATTTTTTTTTTTGCGGGACTGCGACATTGCGGCGGACAGATCGGACTCTTGACTGCCATTTTTGACACTTTTGGGGGTACCAGTGACATTACTACAGTAATCAGTGCTATAAATATGCACTGTTACTGTAAAAATAACACTGGCAGGGAAGGGGTTAATTTTTATTGGTGATCAAGGGGTTAATGTATGCCTGGTGCTTACTGACGTGTGTGGGGGGAGGGGACTGTGTGACACAGGGACAGATCGCATGTTCAGCTATGCTGAATCCTGTAATCTGACCCTGCCTGTCACTTAGGAGATCCGCCCGCTTGTGTTTACACAAGCAGGCGGATCTCCAGACTTGATTCCCCGACAATCGGGGAAGAGCAGCGGCGATCGCCGCCGCTCCTCCCCTGGTCCGACTCCCGCTGTGACTGAATACAGCGGGAGCGAGCTTCCGGTGGCGCATGAGCGCCGCAGAGAGAGGGGAATGTCTGGCGACATAGGTCTACGTCGCCAGCTGTTATCGAGCCACTTTGCCGCAGTAGAGCTCTAGTGAGCAGCGGCAAAGTGGTTAACTGGCGATTGAGCATTCATGCAACACTGTACGCAAATTAAATTTATATCATTTTTTTCACATAAGCAGAGCTTTCATTTGCTGCGATTTGATCACCGCCAGGTTTTTTATTTTTTTAATATATAAATAAAAAAAGACCAAAAATTTGGAGGAAAAACAAATAGATTTTTATTAATGTCTGTTATAAAACATATGCAATAAAAAATACAGTAAATAAAAAAATAAAATGTATTAATAAATTTAGGTCAAGATGTATTGTGTTACATGTCTTTGGTAAAAAAAAAAATCCCAATAAGTGTACATTAATTGGTTTGTGTGAAAGTTATAGTATCTACAAATTACAAACTATGGTGTAGCACTGCCCCCTAGAGGACTGCTGAGATTTACACTTTCTGGATTCCCCTGGGTTACCCTTAGCAATGGATAGCAGACAAACAGCATTGAAAGTCCTTGGCTCAATCAATAATCAATCCAGTGGATGTTGGTTTTTGTGTTTTATTGAGAACTTGGATAGGAGAAGGGATGAGTGGGATACTCCAACTATTAACTATTCACAGTCTGAGGGACAGCTTACTGTAGAATGTGGCAAGGCCACTGCCTCACTTTGCCACTAAGTGTAGATACTTTAAATGCTTTCTTGTAAATATTCTCTTCAGGGTCTGAAAGTGGCACCCCCTTTTCTCTCACTACCGGTGTGCTGACACCCGTCCACTGACCTTAGCTACTGAAGTGGTCCCCTTCCTTGCAGACCCCTGGGCAAGTTCCTCTGTACTCACGGACACTGTTTTTCCAGAATAACCGTTGCCTCCAAACTCCACTTGTCAACATACACTGGACCCCTGCGTTCAGCAACACCTTCAGGTTCACCAGGCCGACTGCCTGTGACCACCTTTCCCAGGTGCAGAAGGAGAAACAGCCATACCCTCCTTCTGGGACTTGGCTTCCCGCCCAAAGACACCCTGCCACATATGCGCTTGGCTTTTATAACTTATCCCAGGATGCACCACTGTTTGTGCCAACCCACTAGGATAGCCACAAAAGCCTGTGTGTCACTGGCTGGGTTTCCTCCACTGTCCAACATGCCTCACTATTGGACACAGTGGGGGACACTCCCTCAGACCAGATGAATCACACATGGACACATTCAACGGGCAAAACTATCAATCAGGCTCCCCTAATAGGCAGACAGAGCAAACTACATTTTACCTGCCTAGTACCTATCTAGGAGGGTGCTGCAATGGCATACTGGAATTTACGCAGCTATCAATGCTATACTGTAATTGCGATTATCAGCGACTTATAGTGTGACTGTGATAAAATGGTGGGCAATTTGGCATTGATAGACACTGGCTGCGAGGGTCACTGACGTCACTAGCGACACTAATACAGTGATCAGTGATAATACTGTACCACTGTACTTATGACACTGGCTGGGAAGGGGTTAATATCTAGGGCAATCAAGAGTTTAACTGTGTGCCTAATAAGTGTAATGTGTGTAATATGGATGTTAAACAGCCAGATCACTGTTTCTATGTACACAGAGTTCTGTGTGTGATGGAACACAGCCGATCAGCAGGTTTCAGCTAAAATTGTGTCCAATCACCGGATGGGTCAGCAAACCCGGAAGCACGCCAGCAATGTACATGTACAATGCCGAGCCTGCACCTGCTGCCCACTCACAGCATGAGAACTGGAAGATAAGAGACCCTGAGCTGGAAGTATGTCATGATTTCACATGGGGAAAGGAAGAACTTGTCTTTGAAAATTGATTTCTTTACTTTACTTTTGTTCTAAGGTAAGAGAAGTTGTGTCGGGGAGAACTTGGCTAAAATGAAGCTGTTCCTCTTCTTTACCACACTGCTGCAAAACTTCACTTTCCAGGCTCCCCCGGGAGCTAAATTAGACCTCACAGGTGAAGCTGGCTTCTCAACTGGTCCGTTGAAGTATGAAATATGTGCAATTTCTCGCAACTAAAGTGAACTGGCATCCCATATATCTACATTCCATATTTTATAACCTCTGCAAGCTATATGAGATAGGTAAACTAGAATCACTTACATGGTATAAATGCAGAGATGTATAGTAACTAAGTAGAACTACTTCACTACTGTACTTAAGTCCCGAAATGCGGTATCTGTACTTTCCTAGAGTAGAATTTTTTTCTCCTACTTCCACTTTTACTTCACTACATTTTTTCAATGATTTCAATACTTCTACTCCGATATTTTTTTTTTGTGCTGCATAGTTACTCGTTACAATTATAAAAATTACCACTGCCAGAACAGTAGATGGCAGGTTTCATGAAGCTCAAAAACATGTGTATTATCAGCGCATACGAAAATAAAAGCTAATGTATGTATAAATAAAAGCTGCATTTGAAATAATAAAAAACAATATGATGTTCAAACTTTTGACTTCTTTCTTTAATAACTACATAACACAGTACTTGTACTTTTACTTTCAGTACTTGAGTAGCAATTTTTTTTTTCAAAACTACTGGTTCTTTTACTTTCAGTACTTGAGTAGCAATTTTTTTTTTCAAAACTACTAGTACTTTTACTTTCAGTACTTGAGTAGCAAAATTTAAAAAAAAAACTACTTGCAATACTTAAGTACAAAAAATGTTGAATACTTTAGTACTTCTACTCAAGTCACTTTTTGATCGAGCACTTCCACTTCTACTCAAGTCACTTTTTGATCGAGCACTTGTACTTTTACTCAAGTATGGGTTTCGAGTACTTTATACAACTCTGTATAAATGTCTTCAGGGACAAGTTAGATTGTTATCAATGGTTTGAGACTCTCAAAATCACCCCCTTCTGGTCTGAGATTTCTGGATTCATTGCTGCTCACTTTGATCTGCCAAAATCACTTTTGATATTTGTTGGGATATTTTGAAGGCCCCGATGTGTCTAATTTAAATGCTCCTTCATCTTTAATTTTTTTTATAATACAAGGTTTACAGTCCTAAATTAGAAAAGGTTAGATCTTTCAAAACTAAATAGGTGGAAAAGTATACAGCTGTGTCCAAAAATTTTGAGAATGACACAAATATTATTTTCACAAAGTCTGCTGCCTCAGTTTTTATGATGACAATTTGCATATACTGAGAATCGGGGAGGGGGTCGTTATCCCCACGATCCCCAACCACATACCCAATATCAGTCTGAACAACCGTATGAGTATGAGGGCTATGGTGATAACAGGTACATCACTCATTACCCCACCGAAGTACCTTCTAGGGGTTATAACCAATACCCTCAGGACAGGAGGAGTACAGGATATCAGGATTCTCCCAATTGGAGGTCTAGGGGTCCTGATACACCTGAGGGTCCTTCGACTAGTGGACTCAACAATTCCAATAAAAAATTTTTTCAGAGGGATCAGCCCAGGCCAAAAAGGGCAATAGATCCAAACGAGGGTCCAGAGGGGGAGGAAATTACGACCCAAAAAGAAGGAAAATGTAGATGAGGCCGGTATCTTCAATTTGAGTGGGGCTCCTCTATCCAAAGAGGAAAAGTTGGTATTGAGCAAGGGATTGAAATATGTTCCACCACGTTCCCTCAACAAATTTGAGGTATTCATTGACGTGCAAAAATGTGTACGGAAGCTCAATATTCAACGACATCTTATAGTTAACCCCATTACCAATACATCTTCTAATGACAATGGCTTTCAGAATACCTCTTTGCGAAATGCCTCACTTTTCAACCCACCTGGATCTTTGGTTCCCTCCTTGAATGTTTTCAGGGAGGTAGTGGGTGCGGATCTAGATCGGATGCATATCCCCAGATCCTCTTTTGATTTGAGTTTTAAGACAGGTTTAGACTCTTTGAAAAGCAGACATGATATTGTTGTGCGTCCCGCCGACAAGGGGGGTGGTTTGGTGGTTCTAGGAAGGGATGCCTACCATTTGGAAATGCTGAGCATCCTCTCGGATGATACCACCTACGCCCCCTTACAGGCTAATCCCACTCGTAAATACAGATCCTCTCTTTTGAAAATAGTGGAGGAAGGCTTTTCCAGTGAGATTCTCAACAAAAAAGAAAAAGCCTTTTTGGTCCCTGTGGCTCCCAGGGTTCCAATTATGTACATCTTACCGAAAATCCACAAGGATCCAGTCCGGCCTCCGGGTAGGCCTATCATCAGTGGCCTGGACTCCGTGACCTCTAGAGTGGGGAGGTACGTGGACCATTTCCTTCAGCCACTTGTGTCTTGCATGCCTTCATATTTGAAGGATACGACACAGGTGATTAATACCTTGAAGGAAATTGTATGGGAGGAGGGATGTCTGCTGGTGACAGCAGACGTCACCTCCCTTTACACAATTATCTCCCACTCAGATGGTATGGAAGCGGTTGAATATTTTTTGTCTAGGAATTCGCCATTACCTAAAAGACAGCAGGATTTTATCCTTTGTTTGCTTAATTTTGCTATGAAGCACAATTATTTTTGGTACGGGGGACATTACTACCTTCAACAAAGAGGAGTTGCCATGGGAGCCAAATTCGCTCCTTCTATGGCTAACTTATTTATGGCCAAGTGGGAGGATGATGTCGTCTATTCGGGTGTGTTCCTGGAGCTCCTCTTATGGAGGCGCTATATAGAGGACGTCATCCTCCTTTGGAGGGGAGATCACCCCTCTTTGGATCAGTTCATGTGTACCCTGAATGCTAATACCACGGGCATAGAGCTCAAATACGAGGCCAGCGAGTGTGAGATCAGCTTTTTGGATCTTCGTATCAGAGTAGAAGGGAGTCATTTGATTACCTCGACACACTTCAAGGACACCGACCGCAATGGCTACATCAGCTTGGACAGCTGCCACCACCGCCCATGGCTTAAAGGGGTGCCTAAAAGCCAATTTCGACGCATCAGGCGGAACTGTTCCAAGCTGTGTGACTATTGGGATGAGGTCGGTGTCTTGAAGGAACGTTTTGTCTCTAAGGGTTATAACCCTGATGAACTTGATTCCATCGCTAGGGAAATTGGGTCCATGCAACGAGAGCACATTCTGGATCCGACATCCAGACCATTGGTTCCGGTGGATTCCTCTGTACCTTTTAGGGCCCCCCCTAAATTCACATTCTTTACTAGCTATTCGTCCCAGCATTATCTGGTAAAGAAACTCCTAAGGAAACACTGGAGTGTTCTGAGGAGTGATAGAGTCCTGGGGCCGTTATTACCTGAGGTTCCAGCTATTACATATAGAGGTTTACCCCCGTTGCGACTATCTATTGATCCCAACATTGTGGATCCTCCTAAAGGACCAGTCCCTTTTTTTCAGATGAAGGGTTTTTACCCTTGCAGGCGTTGCTCCATCTGTAAAATAAATGTGTTGAAATCTAGGAAATATACCAACTTTTCATCTAATGTCACTGGGAATACCTACCAGATTGAGCATTTCGCCACTTGCACCACCAAAAATGTGGTGTATTTAATTACGTGCTCATGTGGACTCCACTATGTTGGCCGCACCATTCGACCTTTTCAGGTGCGGATGAATGAGCACGTGGCCAATATTAGAAAGGGATTCCCCAAACATTCCCTTTCTAAACATTTTGCTCTAAAACACGCTAAGGATCCCAGAGGCACCTCCTTCATGATCATTGACGTATTACAACCCCATTGGAGAGGGTGTCATATCAGGAGAGAGGTGTCTCGACTTGAAACTAAATGGATATATCGTCTCAAGGTATATAGGCCTTTTGGCCTAAATATTGAATGGGACGTCAATGCGTTTTTGAATAATAGTTAGTGTCCTTTGAGGTACTAATTTTGTTTACATCAAATTATCTTTTCTCCTATAAGGGTGTGTTTCATGGCAGGATTGGTATATCATATTTTTGTAACATTTGATTAAAGCGTTCTGATGATTTTATTTCCATTTTATTTTATGTATAATGTTTGTTTAATGTTATTATTTTAACCTCTCATCATTTTTAATCTTCTTTTAATTTCTATGCCTTAGCCCATTGTGCTGCTTGGATCGAGGGGGTCTTTCCGGTGTTTTGGGTTGATGGGGTGATTTCATTCAATTTGGTCCCCCGGCTACGTTTGTAGCCGCATTAACTTTATGTTTTGCAGCTGGTGTGTTCATTTGCGTCCCTGCACTTACTACTTCCGGGTATATTTGGTTGTTTGCGCTCCATGTTGAAGCGCTGAGGTCATTTCCGGTGCTTCCTGTCCCGCCCGGTTTGTCAGCTGTATGCTATTGGCCTCATTAGGTGTCCTCATATGGAGTATGACGCCGACGCTCGCTCACGCCCCCTTGAGAACGTCCATCCGACGAAAAGCTTCGGGGAGGAGCTGAACGAGCGTCACTCCGTCATACCCGGAACCCGGAAGTACCCTGTACCGTTCCACCGCCCATGATGTGGCTAAAGGCTTGATGTTATTTTATTTGGGTGAGTGTAATGCAATTTCCTACCTAATAAATATCAAGACAGTATCACGCTATGGGCCGTTTTTGCCTTTTTTTCCATATCATATTCTGAGAGTGGGTCCCTAAAGCGTCAGCCTATATCTATCATTGGTGAACACCGTATGATTGGATTCGTACCGGAGTTGATTTGCTGGATACAGGCGAAGTAGTCCTCTAAGAGGCTATATGTGGTGAAGGGCTTCACAAGCGTCCGTCTGCATTTTACACCAGGGTGGAGATTTACCATGCATTTTCATGAACTGTATACTCATCAAGGCTGAATGTGACTGTGATGTGATTCTCAGTTATTGCTGCTCATCTCCCATGGGATATATTGATTGTTCTACTGAGCGCGACTCCTTTTTTATCATTTTCTTTTATACATCCAGCTGTATGAGTTCGCTGCTATAAGGGCGCGGGTTTTATATACTTATTTTAATTTGCATATACTCCATAACGTTTTGAAGAGTAATTAGATTAAATGCTTTAAATAAATTGCAAAGTCCCTCTTTGCCATGAAAATTAACTTAATCCCATAAAAAAAATATTTTCACTGCATTTGTGAAGAAGGCTTCAGGGCACCCAAGAAAATCCAGAAAGCACCAGGACCGTCTCCTACAGTTGATTCGGCTGTGAGATCGGGGCACCACCAGTGCAGAGCTTGCTTAGGAATAGAAGCAGGCAGGTGTGAGTACATCTGCACGCACAGGGAGGCAAAGACTTTTGGAGGATGGCCTGGTGTCAAGAAGGGCAGCAGAGAAGCCACCTCTCTCCAGCAAAAACAGATAGACTGATATTCTGGGGTACAGTGATTGGACTGCTGAGGACTGGGGTAAAGTAATTTTCTCTGATGAACCCCCTTTCTGATTGTTTGGGGCATCCAAAAAAAGCCTTGTCCGGAGATGAAAAGTTGAGCGCTACCATCAGTCCTGTGTCATTCCAACATTAAAACAACCTGAGACCATTCATGTGTGGGGGTTCCTTCTCAACCAAGGGAGTGGGCTCACTCACAGTAATGCCTAAGAACACAGCCATGAATAAAGAATGGTACGAAAACATCCTTTGAGAGCAACTTCTCCCAACCATCCAAGAACAGTTTGGTGAGGAACAATGCCTTTTCCAGCATGACATGAACACCTTGACCATAAGGCAAAAGTGATAACTAAGTGGCTTGGGGAACAAAACCTCAAAATTTTGGGTCCATGGTCAGGAAATTCCCCAGACCTAAATCCAATTGAGAACTTGGGGTCAATCCTCAAGAGGCAGGTGAACAAAAAATAAATAAAAACCCACAAATTCTGACAAACTCCTAACATTTATTATGCAAGAATGGGCTGCCATCTGTCAGGATGTGGCCCAGAAGTTGATTGACACCATGCCAGGGCGAATTGCAAAGGTCTTAAAAAAGAAGGATCTATAAGATTATGCACAGGGCGTACTTTCCCCACCCTCGTCACTCATGAGACCGTAATCATCACTACTGCACACTTTGCAATTTACTCCACCCTACTTTGCTGCATACGTTTTGGGAATGCCCCCCTATCTCTGCCTTCTGGGATCAACTTCTTCTCTTTGCCTCCCGCTTGCTGGGGACACCTCTACCCAAGGATGTTTATGCTCTACTTTTTGGCTACCTAGACACGCAATTTACTTCCATCCCCTACAAACATAAACCCACTCTTCAACGGCACAAACCCTGGCTATCCACTTGCTATATGCTGGCACGTAGAGCCATACTCAGGCATTGGATGGACACTTCCCCTCCGACAATCAATGAACTGCGCTCGGATCTCATTGCTTTATGGCGGAAAGAACATATGGATCTCACACTTCAGCCCCGTCCGAGCCCCTTAGCCTTGCGGAACAAATGGAATGTTTTTGCCTCGGCTCACTTTCTCCCTCAGCCCCAGGGGTTCTGAGGATAATATCTAGCCATGTATCTGCTAAGTGGACGCCCTGCAGCATTCCTTTTATTGCTCTATGATACTTCACAGGATAAATATTACTACCTTTTTGTTTCTTGGTTTGCTACACCTATGATTCCGGCTGCCACACCATTCACCCATGTAAGCCATGTTACCCATTTTTTGCATTGTATTTTCCTCCCCCCCCCCCTTCCTAGTCTGAATGTCCCTTTTGTCACGGGTTATCTACATTTGTTAGTTTCTCTGTGTTATAACTGATGCTTGTTGGAACATTGTTGTCATCTTGTAAGTGCCTTACAGTTCCACTACTCTATGGAATGTATCTATATCTTTGCACTACCAATTTTTCTTTGTACATGTTGACAAGCTTCAATAAAAGTATTGTTTAAAAAAAAAGGGTCAACATTGCAAATATATACTCTTTGCATAAATTTTATGTAATTTCCAATATAAGCCTTTGACACTTATGGAATGCTTGTAATTATACTTCAGTATACCATAGTGACATCTGACAAATAAATCTAAAAACACAGAAGCAGCAGACTTTGTGAAAATTAATATTTGTGTCATTCTCAAAACGTTTGGTCACGGCTGTAGCCCTCCAATTATATTAACTAACATAGCTAAGCTAGAGCTTACCCTTACTCATTTTAAAATATGTGGTCCTGTTGGACTGATACAGAAAACTCTATGGCTCTGTATATAGGTAGCCATTCTACTTTTATGTTTAATTGTACTGAGAACAAGTAAAGTTTATAAAAACCATCACGATGAAGGATAAGTGGCGGTTCACACTAATACGACTTGTCAGGTGACTTGGTCAGCCTGGCAAGTCGTGCACCGTCGCGGTCATTGAGTAGTACAGGACCGGTTCGAATAGGAGCGACACAAGTCGCTCCGACTTAGAAAAAGGGTCCTGTACTACTTCGGGGCGACCTGGAGGCGACTTGCATTGACATTCATTTTATGAAGTCCGTGCAAGTCGCGCCGAAGTCGCGCTGCACGCGACTTCACAGGTCGCGCTGCACGCGACTTCACAGGTCGCCCCCGAAGTCGGAGCAACCTAGTGTGAACCGGCACTAAGACACTGAAACAAATGATTTCTTTGGGTTTATTGATGCTTTTAAAATTAGGGCATGCAAACAAAGATTCTGAAATGTGAAAAAAAAAAAAAAGTTTTAATCTCCACAATGAAGTCCTACACCGTATAATTTATAAATCCACACCACACTGACCTCATGTAACACTTTTTAAAGGGTGGTGCTTGGCGGGGACACCACACAAATTCAAACGTAGTGAAAAGTCGGCACTCCAGTAATGTTCCAGAATGGCCATTTTCTGGAATCCCAACACCAGCAAAACAACACCCGTGGTAGGTGGCACTGACCTGCACTGGTAGGTGGCACTGACCTGCACGGGTAGGTGGCACTGGTGGGCACAGATGCTCCTCCTCTACGGGACCGACATCCATCTGAGAGCAGCCGGCGATCATCGGCTGCTGTTTACATCATGCGATCAGCTGTCATTGGCTGACAACTGATTATGTGCAAAGGGGCCGGGACCCTATCACACAGGCTTTCCTATCAGATCCGCCTGTCAGTTTTTTCAGGAGGTCCTGATCAGATGCTCCATGCGCCTCTATAGAGCTGTGGATGTCAGTGGTGACATCTCCTCTGAAACCCCCTGCTATCTGATCCGATGTGGTCCATGAAATCCAGACAGATGGAAACCCTATTTTCCATCCATCTGGGAGATCGGATCGGATAGGATTGGATGAAAATGGACAGGCGGTCCATTTTCATCCTATCTCCCAAAGAGGAGAGTGGGGCTCTGACAGCTCTGTCTCTGCAAATTAAGCGGAGACAGAGCTGTAATCCACCTGCTCAGCGGGGATCGGCCGATCGATCCCCGCTGAGCAAAACGGAGTCCGCCGGGTGGAAAGCCCGTGTGAAAGGACCCTTACTCCGATCTGTGATCAGCCAAGTCTCATGGAGTTGCTGATCACAGAGCGAGTCACGTGCTCCGCAGGAACCGTGCAGGCAGCTCATGTACAGAAGGAGGTACATGGAGTCTGCCGGGTGGAAAGCCGTATGAAAGGACCCTTACTCCGATCTGTGATCAGCCAAGTCTCATGGAGTCGCTGATCACAGAGCGAGCCACGTTACATAGTTACATAGTGCGCCGCAGGAAGCGCGCAGGCAGCTCATGCACAGAAGGACGTACATGGACGCCCTCCCGACAATTAGGGTCCGCGCTGTAACTGTCTTTTGGCTATAGCGCAGACGGGAAGAAGTTAATGAAACCCTCAGATCAGTTCGCATATCGAAGCGAAACTGTCAATTCAGACAATAAACGGATCGCATAGGTGTGAATACCCATGTGATCCAATTCTGGTGGGGACCAAAAAAAGGGTCCTGTGTGACATTGGTCAGAATACGATGCAAATTCAGCCCTACAATCTGTACGGCTGAATTCGCAACGCACAGACATTGCATGTGATTTGCAGAACAGTGCGCTCCGAATCACATGCAATGTCTGACATTGCATATGTGTGAACCGGAACTTAATGTGCTTTAATATGTATCCTTAACCGGTTCCCGACCGGCCGCCGCCTATTTACTGCGGCAATGTTGCTCTGCTGCTCAAATCGACGTAGGTCTACGTCGATCGCAAGCAGGCAGCTAGGGGGGCGAGCACGAACACTCCAGAGAGTGTAAATGTGGATCAAAGCTGCACTCAAATCACACTCTAAATCGCACAACTTAGGAGTCGCACTAGTGGAAACATTAGGCTAGAGTGCGAATTTAGAGTGTGCCTTTGATGCTACTTTGAGTGCAGCTTTGATCCAACTTTACACTCTCTGGATCAAAGCTGCATCAAAAGTTTCATCGAAGTAGTGCAGGTACCTTTTCAAGGTCACTGATTTTTAAAATCACATAGATGGAAATGGCTGCCATTGAAATAAATGGGCTGTGACTTGTCATGCGACTTTATGTGTCGCATGACAAGTCACACTAGTGGAAATGGAACTTTAGTCTACGTTTCCACTATTGAAATTTAGAGTGGGACTTTGATGTGACTTTGATCCAACTTTACACTTTCTGCACTCTCTGAATCAAAGTCGCATCAAAATTTGCATTATATGACAAGTCACACTAGTGGAAACGGAGCCTAAAACTGTTTACTCACATGCAATGAGCAATAGAAAGCCATCTGTATCCTTCTAAACTTTCAAAAATGTTCCTTTGTTCCTTATTTCTTTTGTATATTGCGCCGGTCACATGACCCCCTCTCTCTCTCTCTCTCTCTCTCTCTCTCCCCCTCCCTCTCTCTCTCTCCCTCCCCCTCCCTCTCCTCTCCCTCTCCCTCTCTCCCTCCCTCCCCCTGTCTTTCTCTCTCTCTCCCTCCCCCTCTCTCTCCCTCTCCCCTCCTCTCTCTCTCTCTCTCCCTCCCTCCTCTCTCTCTCCCCCCTCTCTCTCCCCCTATCTCTCTCTCCCCCCTCTCTCTCTCCCCCTATCTCTCTCTCCCCCCTCTCTCTCTCCCCCTCTCTCTCTCTCCCCCCTCTCTCTCCCCCTCTTTCTCTCCCCCCTCTCTCTCTCTTTCTCTCTCTCCCCCTCTCTCTCCCTCTTTCTCTCTCTCCCCCTCTCTCTCCCCCCCTCTCTCTCTCTCTTTCTCCCCCCCCCTCTCTCTCCCCCCTCTCTCTCTCTCTCTCCCTCTTTCTCTCTCTCCCCCTCTCTCTCTATCTCTCCATCTCTCTCTCCCCCCTCTCTCTCTCTCCCTCTTTCTCTCTCTCTCTCCATCTCTCTCTCTCTCCCTCTTTCTCTCCCCCCTCTCCCCCCCTCTTTCTCTCTCTCTCCCCCTCTCTCTCTCCCCTCTCTCTATCTCTCTCTCTCTCCCTGTTTGTCTACCTACGTTCTAAGCTACACAAGCAGCTAGCTAGAAAATAAATAATGTCAAAGATAAAGATATTTAACATACTATCAATAAGAAAAATTTAATTTTTGACTGGAGTTTCCCTTTAAGGCATTTGTACTATTAAAAGGGGGTTACGCTATGGAGAGTGTGTTTGATGTCTTTTTTGGAGCACAACACTGGAATCGAGGAGAGAAGGAGAGGAGAGGGGACTTGACAGCCCACCTTCTGGGAGTTTATTTGAGCACAAGCTGATTTACAAAACGCTGGGTCTTTCAGTCTGGTGAGTGTCAGTGTGTTATAGTGGTGGAGAGGATCACAAAGATTTATGGCACAAATAAGGATTCATATCACTGAGCACTAAAGTGGACTTTTATATGGTGGCATATGATTTATGGACACTATGAATGTATGAGCATCATAAGAGTGATTATTTGTTTTTTAATATGGAGGGACATCACATCCTAATAGTCTCTACAGAATAACTAGCGCTTACAATTTATTTTATTTTCTTTAAAATGTCTTTATTACCATATGTCTGTGATAAACTTCTATCTTTTTGTTGTTGCAGCAGCAAATTACAGAAACAATATTAGTCAATATCAGTCTTAGATGTGTTTTTGGTGGAGCGTCTTTTTATTCTTTTATAATAATGTTTAAATTGTTAATAAAATACATTTTAGACATTTTCTGTTAATTCTTTTGAAAACCAACATATTGGCGCTTCAAAAATCCTACATTTCCATACATACACATAACCTAAGGGAAGGATTAGACTTGTTCTTCTCTCTATATACAAAGAGGAAGTTGGAGACACTCGGTGCAGTGTTGTGTAAGAAGGGACAGATGGAAGAGGAGACTAGAGATAGGAGAAGTATAAATAAAATTCCCCTTCCCCTCTTCCTCATTTTGAATCAGGAACATCATAGTTTGCAAATAATGTGCAGATTCATTATTTGTTCACTCACAAACATCCAGTTTTCTTACAGTAAAAAGACGTTGGAGGTACCCGTGCCAAGTTTTTAGTTTTATTTTCCAGAAGTCTCCTGTGATTGGACTTTTCACCTTTCTATAAAACTTTCCAGGTCTCTCCATTGACGAGAAGAACAAACAATCCGATTGGAGGATGTAAAGGCAGATCTAACAAGGTGAGACCCGACTAATCATTCTTCTGACTGCTATAAACAAAGTGGAGTTTTATATTCTGAGAGATGGCAGGCAATGGGAACTTCACTCACTGCTCACAGTACCGTAATTACAAATTGACAAGAAGCCTGTATATTGTGTAGGCTCCGTATAGATAGTGTATATATGGATCATGTATACTGTATAGAGAGCAGAGTCTGTATCTTTCTATATATCCCTGTGTCCAATATACCTCCATTGATGATATCATGGGGAATTAGAAGTCCCACCATCTAGCCATGAATATCATGGGGAAAATACAAGTCACATCATCCCTTTCTTGATATCTCCTGTGTGTCCAGCTAATAGGGAACTACAAGTCCCAGTATCCCTCCACTATCATCTGAGTGCCTAGCCATGAGAACTATCCAGCTGCAGGTTCCTGAGTATCCTTTCCTATTATATCCAAACTTTAACTCATTTACTGGTGGGATATGATTTAGAGTGGAACTCATTTACTGGTGGGATATGATTTAGAGTGGAACTCATTTACTGGTGGGATATGATTTAGAGTGGAACTCATTTACTGGTGGGATATGATTTAGAGTGGAACTCATTTACTGGTGGGATATGACTTGGAGTGGAACTCATTTACTGGTGGGATACGACTTGGAGTGGAACTCATTTACTGGTGGGATATGATTTAGAGTGGAACTCATTTACTGGTGGGATATGATTTAGAGTGGAACTCATTTACTGGTGGGATATGATTTAGCGTGGAACTCATTTACTGGTGGGATATGATTTAGAGTGGAACTCATTTACTGGTGGAATATGATTTAGAGTGGAACTCATTTACTGGTGGGATATGATTTAGAGTGGAACTCATTTACTGGTGGGATATGATTTAGAGTGGAACTCATTTACTGGTGGGATATGACTTGGAGTGGAACTCATTTACTGGTGGGATATGATTTAGAGTGGAACTCATTTACTGGTGGGATATGACTTGGAGTGGAACTCATTTACTGGTGGGATACGACTTGGAGTGGAACTCATTTACTGGTGGGATATGATTTAGAGTGGAACTCATTTACTGGTGGGATATGATTTAGAGTGGAACTCATTTACTGGTGGGATATGATTTAGCGTGGAACTCATTTACTGGTGGGATACGACTTGGAGTGGAACACATTTACTGGTGGGATATGATTTAGAGTGGAACTCATTTACTGGTGGGATATGATTAAGAGTGGAACTCATTTACTGGTGGGATATGATTTAGAGTGGAACTCATTTACTGGTGGGGTATGATTTAGAGTTGAAGGGATGTGTATGTCCATATATAATCTCTGTTCTGTGTAGAAAATGTGGGAAATAAAAATGATTCAATAGAAAATAAATATTTTTAATTAACCCCCTTACTATAACTGTTCCTTAACCATTAACAATTATTCCCCTAGGTAACCCCCAAATCTGAATTATCACCTGGCCTGTTTGGTAGACATCTTACTTGCTGAGACTTTGGCTCAGATTAGTATGAGTCTTAGCTATAATTGGCACAGATTTGTGGAGGTGGCAAATAAAAGCACATACACTGTGACCCTAAACAGGGTAAAATTCCTGTGTGACCCTGATACACCAATCAGATGAATAATGGAATGTAGGTACTGATTTACCTTCATAGTTATGGGTTGTAAATGACAAAAGTTCAACCAATTCTGATCTTCTTTAAAGGTAGAACCAAGAAGCCAATTGTTATCCACCTAATGGAACAAAACCCTCCTTACTGATTTAATTTATCGCACTACAAATAAGGTTACAATTGTTTGTGCTTCTTCCAGGTGGTGTCATCTTGGGTCATCTCCAGATGACATGGCGACCTCTTTCTCCTCCTCCTCCTCCTCCTCACAAGGTATGATTGATGATACTGACAGTCCTTTCCAATGTTTTCCTCTATCTCACATCTCCAGAGATTGGAATTCGATAATACTGTAGGACATTTTACGTATCCATAATTTGTACATTTCCTGTAGACATCTGATCAGTCCACCAATTAAAAGAGTTCAGGAGCATTCATAGATTCCACCATAACATTGTATCTTTATATTTTATTAGCATTGCTGGAAATTATGTACTAAGATGGCCCAGCAATTCATAATAACTGGATTACCCCCAAATTGGATGATTTGCGTAGTGGTCAGGGTAATCCTTTGTCTATAATCCTAAGGAGAATACAGCCCCATGTTACATGACACATACTGCTGGGAAATTTGGGTGTAATCATAGGTGTCCGTTTACAGCGATCAGACTCTTTATTATTCAGGATGTCATTTTTTTAAAGGATTTAAAATTTCTTTATGCTTTTTATGAAATTTTCACAGAACATGATATTTGAAAATGGTCATTCCTATACTGTATATACATTAGGAGGTCTATATATGAAAAATTTGCTTTTGTGCCAGCATTTGCAAAGCTGTTGCGAAAAATTGCCATAATGTTCCTAATAGGTTTATTTCCTATTAAAAGTAAGGCACTGTTTAATAATATGTGTATCCATAAAAGTGTAAGTTTCACCAAAAAAATTGATCCACACCTCAATGCTCACCAGATAATCCCAGGCCACTGGGACCTATATCACTCTTCCAGATCACTGGATATACAATCTTTAGGATAACGTTCTCTCCCCTCTACAACCAAGGATGTCAGTCGCTCTCCCAGATCACTTAATATCAGATCACATAGATGATATTCTCTCTCCTCTTGATCAACCAAGATAGATACAGAGGCAAAGGACAAGGACAGATAATAGTGAAATCTACAGTAATTTGCTTACAAGAGAAAGTGCCCAAAACGGGACGGGTAAGAACCGCCAAAGTATGAAATGTATCCCCCTCCTTTAACAGCTCACCCTTCGCCTGTAACTCAGAGGTCGCGGCCGGTGTGCGTTCCATGGTAGTGAGGAAGTGACGTCACTGGTTAACCGAAAGTCTAAATGGTGTACAATGCATTTCACTGAGTAGCATCATCAGGACTTCCATTCACAGTTTATATAGGTTTATTTCCTATGATTATCGACTCCATTAATTGGCCATTATACAGCATTTTCTTATATACAGTGTCTCACAAAGGTGAGTACACCCCTCACATTTTTGTAAATATTTTATTTTTATATTTTCATGTGACAACACTGAAGAAATTACACTTTTCTGCAATGTAAAGTAGTGAGTGTACAGCTTGTATAACAGTGTAAATTTGCTATCCCTTCATAATAACTCAACACACAGCCATTATTGTCTAAACCGCTAGCAACAAAAGTGAGTACACCCCTAGATGAAAATGTCCAAATTGGGCCGTAAATGTCAATATTTTGTGTGGCCACCATTATTTTCCAGCACTGCCCTAACCCTCTTGGGCATGGAGTTCACCAGAGCTTTACAGGTTGCCACTGGAGTCCTCTTCCACTCATCCATGACTATATCATGGAGCTAGTGGATATTAGAGACCAAGTGCTCCTCCACCTTCTGTTTGAGGATGCCCCACAGATGCTCAATAGGGTTTAGGTCTGGAGACATACTTAGCTAGTCCATCACCTTTACCCTCAGCTTCTTTAGCTAGGCAGTGATTGTCTTGGAGGTGTGTTTAGGGTCATTATCATGTTGAAATACTGCCCTGGGGCCCAGTCTCCAAATGGAGGGGATCATTCTCTGCTTCAGTATGTCACAGTACATGTTGACATTCATAGTTCCCTCAATGAACTGTAGCTCCCCAGTGCCGGCAACACCTGTGCAGCCCCAGACCATGACACTTCCACCACCATGCTTGACTGTAGGCAAGACACACTTGTCTTTGTACTCCTCACCTGGTTGCCGCCACACACGCTTGACACCATTTAAACCAAAGAAGTTTATCTTGGTCTCGTTAGACCTCTGGACATGGTTCCAGTAATCCATGTCCTTAGTCTGCTTGTCTTCAGCAGACTGTTTGTGGGCTTTCTTGTGCATCATCTTTAGAAGATGCTTCCTTCTGGGATGACAACCATGCAGACCAATTTCATACAGTGTGCAGAATATGGTCTGAGCACTGACAGGATGACCCCCCCCCACCCCTTCAACCTCTGCAGCAATTCTGGCAGCACACAACCTTTGGATATGACGCTGAACATGTGCACTCAATTTCTTTAGTCGACCATGGTGAGGCTTGTTCTGAGTGGAACCTGTTCTGGTAAACCGCTGTATGGTCCTGGCCAGTGTGCTGCAGCTCAGTTTTAGGGTCTTGGCAATCTTCTTATAGCCTAGGCCATCTTTATGTAGAGCAACAATTCTTTTTTTCAGATCTTCAGAGATTTTTTTGCCATGAGGTGCCATGTTTAACTTCCAGTGACCAGTATGAGAAAATGAGAGTGATAACACCCAATCTAATACACCTAATCCCTATTCACACCTGAGACCTTGTAACACCAATGAGTCACATGACAACCGGGGAGGGAAAATGGCTAATTGGGCTCAATTAGGACATTTTCACTTACGGGGGGTAACTCACTTTAGTTTAGACATTATTAGCTGTGTTGAGTTATTTTGAGTAGACAGCAAATTTAAACTGTTATACAAGCTGTACACTCACTACTTTACATTGTAGCAAAGTATAATTTCTTCAGTGTTGTCACATGAAAAGATATAATAAAAAATATACAAAGATGTGAGGGGTGTACTCACTGTGAGATACTGAATAGCATTATGTCCACTTGATGGAGCTGACAATCATAAAAAAAAAAAAAAAAACATAGACACATTATGGGGATTTTTCATAATAGTATATTTTTTTTTAAATTAATAGACCCTTAGATGTATGCAGCTAATATTCATTAATCAGGGATGTAACCTACCATCATAGAGACAGTCATGTGAGATTATCACAGGGAAGCCAATCCCTCTCCATTGGATAATGTATATAATGTACATATATTCAGACAGCAAGGATAACTTGCCACAAATTTGTGGCAGTGTTGAATTGTAAGTCTGTTAACTTGATGCACATTTTCATTGGCAAGTTGTACACAGCATTTGAAGCACAAGTTCTAGTTGACACTTCCGATTTGTAGCAAATTTGCATGGCAAGTCTCTAACAAGAGCAAAGTTGCAGTGATGAGTTTAAGGCCTGGTTCAAACTGGTACGACACACGCTCCGACTTTGAGAGTACATGTCGCATGGCGTGGATAAATCAAGGTTTCCCTTTGAGAGCCATCTTAACCGGTCCAACACAAGTCGGTCTGACTTTAAAAAAAAAGTTCCTGTACTACTTTGGTCCTACATCAGCCCATTCATTGAAGTCTGATCAAAGTCGGATCTTCGTCCTAACCATCCTACTTGTGACATCCTACATGATGTTTACAGCAGCAGGAAAAGGAATTTATGCCACACTAAGATTGTTTTGATTGGTCAAAGGACAAGTCAGACTATCTCAAATCGATCGATCCCCCGCTGAGATAAACGGAGTCCACTGACGGAGCGGACTGTGTAAAAGGGGCCTAAAGCAAGAGTTCTGCAAGTCTACAGCAGTGATTTTTTTCAACCTTGAGGCACCCCATTCTTAAATGTATTAAAACTATTCAAATAGTTTTTAATAATGCAGCAACATTTACACATAGGACACCTAACGTTAGAGGTGATTTATTCTTCACACTGGTACTGACTAGTATTCCAATGTTTCTCTTCTCCCTTAATTTATTTCTATCAGTCAGCTAATGTGACCCCAGTGCTGAAAGAGAACAGCAGAGGAGGGGCAAACAAGGATGCGGGGGAGGAAACAGACATCTTCCTTCCCAACTAATGATGCCATTGGTTGTTAGGATGCTAGTTTCTAGAAAGTTGTAATGGTGCATAATGAAAACCTGTGGCTTTGTGTAACTAAAAGGCAGCCTTTATCCACCCACTGGCTTGTATACAATTTGTGATCAACTTTTAGGCATTTTGCCAAGGCACCCTTGTGAAGAAACCTCAAGGCACCCTGGTTGAAAAGAGGCTGCGCTACAACATGAAAATTCAGCCACAGTGACCCCTGTGGTAGGATGACTATTACACAACATAACTGAACCAGAACTTGCAGACTGTTTGCAGAGAAAATTGATCTGGAGTCATGCAATGGGGACTTGCTGCAATTGTGCAGCAAACCTGTGAAGCCTGGCAAGTCTAGCAATAACTTAGCAAGTCATTTTCACACTTGCAGCACAATTGCTTGCTATCTGGGTAAATATTGAGGGATAATTGCCTTTCCCTTCTATATGCTCTTTATAGCATTGGCAAAAACAAAAAAAGCCTGGCTGAGACTGAACCTCTAATTACACAATATACCAATATAACAATGTAACCCATCCAAGGCCTCTACTGCTTACGGAGGAGACTCAGTGGGGAGCTCAATATATATAAAATCATAGTTTATTATTTGTATCAAAACATACAAACCATACACACCATAAATACTGAATACCAAGATAAAAAATCATAATTGGCCAATTATAAAAACCAGTTCAATCAGGACTAATGTTTATGATTGCTGAATGTCTTCTCTGTAGGGTTGGATCCGGATGTCCTGGGAAAGGGCCCACAAACCCCAGGAGATCTTATCATATATTCTCTGGAGGATCTCAAAGGATGTGACTTCAAGAAATTTAAGAACAAGTTGTCGGATTTCCCCTTTGGAGATAAACGTTCCATTCCCAGAGGAAGACTAGAAAATGCAGACTGGATCACCACTAAGGACGTCATGATAAACAATTATGGAGAAGAAGGGGCTCTGGATGTCATGATTAAAGTCTTTACACTGATTGATTTGATGGGACCTGCAAATGACCTCCAGGAGAGGAGGTCACAAAATGGTGAGTTCTTGTTTTAATGAATATTTCATAACAATTCTTTATAGATATCTGTGTGAGCATATCGCACAGCACCGCTGACTCTCCGGGTGGGCATAATAACGTCGCCACTAAACTCTGTCCGGCACGCGTTTCTTTCGATGGGACATCTTCCAAGGAGCAACAGAGTTCTCCTACATGTAAAAAACAAAAAACTTTTTTTGCTACAAAACAACTTAAAACCTCAGAATATTTCATATATATATATATGTATATATATATATGTATATATATATATATATATATATATATATATATATATATATATATTGTAAGGGGTTAGCTCGGTAGCGGGTGTGGGTGACCCCTTGGGTGGGTTCGCTACACAGAGAGACAGCCGAGGAGTGGTTGAAAACAACGGTCTATGGTTTATTCTACCAATTTGCTGGAAACAAGTGCAAGCATCCAAACAGCATAAATCAAACAAACATAAAATAAACCCTGGCCACTTGGGGCGTCTACCTTCACAACACAGGAACCTACCTATGGTGTCTGTCCCAGCCTACTGCTGGGCAGACACTGCTGGTCATACAGCAGAAAAACAATAGTCTATTTGTTTTCTTTTCACACAGAAAAAGTCAACACCACCTCACCTTCAGAAGTCTTTCTCAGCTCACTGCTCTCCTTAACGCACAAAGCCTCAGGATGCAGCAATCAGTAGTCATCCTCTGTATAACTTATAGAGGCCTTAATTGCCTCATTCTGAATAGCTGAAGCTTTCCAACGTCCTTAAACCTTTCTGGCTATCTCTGCAGCCGACACCTGATAGTAATTGGTGAATTGTTTAAACAAGGCAGAAATGTATCTCCCGTCTGTGACAACACCCACAGATTTACCTGACTTCCTGTCACATACCCCCCCCCCTCTTGTTTCAACCCTAGGGTTGGGACACAGGTTGCCAGGCATGCATGCACTCAGGACAAACCATCTGCATTCCCCATTTTAACACCGGGGTGATACGTTACCACAAAACTAAATTCCTGAAGGGCCAGGAACCACCTATTTATTCTCCTATTGTTCTCCTTGTTCTGTGCCATCCACTTTAATGGGGCATGATCTGTCACCAGTTCAAACTGTCTACCCAGGAGGTAGTACCGGAGAGAATCCAAAGCCCATTTCACCGCCAAACACTCTTTCTCAATGGTGGCATAATTCTCCTCATGGGCCTTCAACTTTCGGCTGAGGTACATAACAGGGTGTTCTTCCCCCTTGATAATCTGGGACAGTACAGCTCCTAAACCCACATTTGACGCATCTGTCTGAACCACAAAGTCCTGTGAAAAATCAGGCGAATTTAAAACTGGCTGACTACATAAGGCCTGTTTTAAAGCCTGAAAAGCTGTTTCTGCTTTGGGAGTCCATTTGATCATGACAGACTCCTTCCTTTTGGTCAAATTGGTCAGGGAAGCAGCCTGTGAGGCAAAATGGGGAATAAAACGGCGATAATAACCTGCGATCCCCAAAAATGCACAAACCTGTTTCTTGTTGGTTGGACGTGGCCAATCCTGAGTAGCCTCAACTTTGTTTATTTGGGGCTTGATTAGACCTCTTCCAATGGTATACCCCAGATACTTTGTCTCTTCTAGCCCAAGGGTACATTTTTTTGGATTGGCTGTAAACCCGGCTTTCCAGATGGAATCCAACACAGCCTGAACTTTAGGTAAGTGTGAGTCCCAATCCTCACTGTGGATGACCACGTCATCGAGGTATGCAGCAGCATAGGCTCGATGAGGCCGAAGGGTCTTAACCATGGTGCGTTGAAATGTGGCGGGAGCATTCTGTAACCCAAAAGGCATCCTCCGATATTGGAAAGATCCGTTTGGAGTTACAAATGCTGTTTTTTCCCTGGCCGACCCCGAGAGAGGAATTTGCCAATAACCCTTGGTCAGGTCTAACGTCGTCATGTACCGTGCAGTGCCTAGGCGATCAATCAGTTCATCTATGCGGGGCATAGGATGGGTGTCAAACTTAGTGATTTTATTCAGGTGGCGAAAGTCATTACAAAACCTCCAACTTCCATCTGGTTTGGGCACTAAGACAATGGGACTGGACCAATCACTATTTGACTCTTCTATCACCCCCAACTCAAGCATTTTTTTTACTTCCTGGCGAATTGCCTCTCGCTGGGCTTCTGGAATTCTATAAGGCTTTAACTTGACCTTATCCCCTGGTGTGGTGATAATGTCATGTTTAACTCCGGAGACCCAACCTGGCAGGTCTGAAAACTTCTCCCTATTACGGAGCACAAATTCTTTAAACTCCTGTTGCTGAGTTTTGGACAGAGTCTCCGCTATCCCAACTTCAGGGACAGCCAGGTTAAATGCAGCAGAAAATCGGGTAGTCTCAGCGATCAAGGACTCTCTATCCTTCCATGGTTTTAACAAGTTCACGTGATAGAGCTGCTCAGGTTTTCGTCTTCCCGGTTGGCTAATTTTATAATTCACCACCCCCATTCTCTCCAACACTTCATAGGGACCCTGCCATTTGGATAGGAATTTACTTTCGACCGTGGGGACCAGCACCAACACCCTATCACCAGGTACAAAAGAACGGACCTGGGCCCCAAGATTGTAAATCCTTTGTTGAGCCAACTGGGCTTGGGCTAAATGTACCTTCACAATCGGCATCACTTGGGCAATTCTATCTTGCATTTGTGCCACATGTTCAATCACACTTCAATGAGGGGAACTCTCACTCTCCCATGTTTCCCTGGCAATGTCCAGTAGGCCCCGGGGGTGCCTCCCATACAGCAGCTCAAACGGAGAGAACCCTGTGGATGATTTGGAAACCTCTCTTATGGCAAACATCAGATAAGGGAGCAGATAATTCCAATTCTTTCCGTCTTTATCCACCACCTTCCTCAACATTTGTTTTAAAGTTTTACTAAACCTCTCCACTAACCCGTCTGTTTGAGGGTGATATACTGATGTACGTAATTGGGTCACTTTCAGGAGTTTACACAGTTCTCTGGTCACCCTAGACATAAACGGGGTGCCCTGGTCAGTTAGGACTTCCTTAGGAAGACCCACACGGCTGAAAACCTGAAATAACTCCTTGGCAATGGTTTTAGCAGAGGTATTTCGGAGAGGAATCGCTTCTGGGTAACAGGGTGGCATAGTCCATTATTACCAAGATGTGCTGGTGCCCTCTAGTGGACTTCAGTAAGGGGCCAACCAAGTCCATGGCGATCCTCTCAAAAGGACCTCGACAATGGGCAGGGGTACAAACGGACTGCGGAAATGTGGCGTGGGTGCAGTAATCTGACACACTGGACAGGAAGAGCAGTACAATTCCACTTCCTTAGTGATCCCAGGCCAATAAAACCCCTGGGTGATTCTCTCCCGAGTTTTTTCTGCTCCCAAATGTCCCCCAAGAATGTGCCCATGGGCCAGTTCCAAAACCATTTTGCGGTACGGTTTAGGCACTACCAGTTGCTCAAGGGTGTCCTCTATCCTCCGTGACACTCGATATAACAGGTCCCTTTCAATAATGAAGTAAGGGAGGGCAATCCTCTCGTCAGGGTTAACTAACTCCCCATCTATCTTCACTACATTCTCCCGGGCTCTTAGCAATGTGGGGTCCCTCAATTGCTCAGTGATAAAATTTTCTCGGTGCACCTCGAGGTCATCAAACCATATCGGCTGCTGTTCCTCTTCTGAGGTAGCAGGCTCCTCCCTAGGGACTGGTGCTTCCCCTGCTAAGACTGAGAATGGAAACTCATGAGAATCCTCCCAGTTAGAGGATTCTGGAGTAGATGTTTCAGGCTCAGAAGAACCAGCTACTGGGGAATCTGGGCAATCCCAGATTTCCCAGAACTTTGGGAAATCCCTTCCCATAATGGCGTCATGTGGCAGTTTGGGAACTAAACCCACTTGGTGACACAAGTTCCGAGGGAGGTTTCAAAGGAAACTGTAGTCACCGGATATTCTCGAGTGTCCCCATGTACACAAATTACAGCCATTTTCCTAGGATGTAAGTTTTTTCCCACCACTAGATCACTTTTCACTATGGTGACCAGGCTACCTGAATCTAACAATACCACAACATCTTTACCATCTAAGCACATTCTATATAAAGGTTTCTCATTCCCCTTTACTGCAGTGCATGTGGTTGCAAAAAGGTACTGTCGTCTCTCTGTCAGAAAGTCACACTGCATGGGTTCATCACCCGCTGGGCAAACCGCTGCTACATGTCCCTCTTCCCGCCAACGGTAACAAATCAACCTTCTGGTCCTCTCCTGTGGGATGGGTCTTCCAGGCCACTCTCGCCAAACATTAACAGTAGTCCTGATAATACCTCTAGTTGCTCTTTGGTCCCTCTCTCCACCCCCATCCCTTGATGCAGTCTTACCCATAGGTGGGGAGGGTCTGGTCTTGGGGTGAAAAGTCTATGCGTCTCTGGGGAAAGAGGTCAAATTCTCTGTTGTTAGGTACCTTTCGACCAGGTCTACTAGTTTGTCTGCGGTTTCCGGACCACCATGCCTCACCCATTTCTGCAGGGTGTTAGGAAGAGACCTAAGAAATTTGTCCTACTCGTTCCAAAATTATTGGTCCGGACAGAATTTCTGGCTGCATCCATTTCCTAGCCAAATGGATGAGGTCATACATCTGTGACCGAGGTGGCTTCCTCAGCTGATAACTCCAATTGTGGACCCACTGAGCACAGACATCCAAGGTTACCCCAAAACATGCCAATATTTCCTCTTTTAATCTATCATAGTTTTTTGCATCTGCAAGCTCCAAATCAAAATATGCCTTTTGGGCTTCTCCAGATAATAGGGGGGCCACTAGTCCAGCCCACTGTTCTTTAGGCCAACTCTCTTTCTCCGCTGTTCTTTCAAACGTGGTCAGAAACATATCAGGGTCATCATCTGCAGGCATCTTTGGCAATAAATGGCTTACCCGAAAAGTCGGTATGTTACTGGCCTGACTCCCAGCCTCGGTCTGCTGTCTCTGAAGCTGTTTCATGATGGCCTCCATTTGCTGCTGGTGTCTCTGTTCCAGGCCTGCAATGCTCTCTTGGTGAGCCTGTTGTTGAGCTGCAAGGCTCCGCTGAAAACCTGCATTTGTCTGCTGTTGATTTGCATTTGCCTGTTGTTGATTTGCATTTGTTTGCTGTTGATTTGCATTTGCTATAGCCAGTTGTTTCAGTATCTCCTCCATTTTGGGTTTACTTTAACTGCCCGCATCCTCCACCATGTGTAAGGGGTTAGCTCGGTAGCGGGTGTGGGTGACCCCTTGGGTGGGTTCGCTACACAGAGAGACAGCAGAGGAGTGGTTGAAAACAACGGTCTATGGTTTATTCTTCCAATTTGCTGGAAACAAGTGCAAGCATCCAAACAGCATAAATCAAACAAACATAAAATAAACCCTGGCCACTTGGGGCGTCTACCTTCACAACACAGGAACCTACCCACCTACTGCTGGGCAGACACTGCTAGTCATACAGCAGAAAACCAATAGTCTATTTGTTTTCTTTTCACACAGAAAAAGTCAACACCACCTCACCTTCAGAAGTCTTTCTCAGCTCACTGCTCTCCGTAACGCACAAAGCCTCAGGATGCAGCAATCAGTAGTCATCCTCTGAAAAACTTATAGAGGCCTTAATTGCCTCATTTTGAATAGCTGAAGCTTTCCAACGTCCTTAAACCTTTCTGGCTATCTCTGCAGCTGACACCTGATAGTAATTGGTGAATTGTCTAAACAAGGCAGAAATGTATCTCCCGTCTGTGACAACACCCACAGATTTACCTGACCTCCTGTCACAATATATATATAAATATTGTGGGAGATTAGCTCGGTGGCGGGTATGGATGACCCCTTTGGGGGGTGCGTTTACACAAGGAGATAGCCAAGAAGTGGTTGCAAACAACAGTTTGGTTTATTCATGCAATTTTCTTCACCATACTGCAAGCGTCAAAAACATCCAAAATAAAAATAAAACACAAAATAAATCCTTACCACTGTGGGAGGCTACCTTCTCACACACAGGAACCTATCTAATGAAGTCTGTCTCCAACCTACTGTTGGGCAGACTTGGCTGATCATACAACAGACTCTCAATAGTCCATGTTTTATCTTCACACAACAAATGTCCATTGAACATGTCCCTTTTCCTCTTCACATTGAACATGTCCCTTTGCTTGTCTCTTCATATAGCAAACAGTTCATTTATTTCTTCCACATAGAAATAGTTCATTTTCTCACCTTGAGAAGTCTTCACACTTTATTAATTTCCCCTTCACACAGGAAATATCGATTGGTTTCTTTTCACATAGAAACGATCCTTGAGTAGTCTTCACACTTGTTATACCCTCCTCAGCGCACATCGCTCCAGGAGGTCTTCTCCCATGCTCACACAGCTTGTCAGGAGGCACACATCTGACTGTCCTCCTCTACCCACATGGCGTCAGGAGGCAGCAGTCCTTCTCCCATGCCCACACGGCGTCGGGAGGCACACATCTGACTGTCCTCCTCTCCACAGCATCAGGAGGCAGCAATCCTTAGACTTCCTTTGGACAAATTATAGAGGCCTTCATTTCCTCATTCTGAACAGCTGAATGGTTCTCAACTTCCTGCTGGCTATCTCTTCAGCCGACACCCTATAGTAATTGGTGAACTTTCCAAACCAGGTGGGAATGTATCTCCTGTCTGTGACTACATCCACAGATTTACCTGACTTCCTGTCACATACCCCCCCCCCCCTCTTGTTTCAACCCTAGGGTTGGGACACAGTTTTCCAGGCACGCATGTGTCAGGCACTTCTCTTGACTCTCACTGATAAGCCTCCTAGTATCCTCAAGCTTCAGGATGAAACTGTTTCTGTCATCTTCATTGACAGATTTCTCATAAATGCCACACAGTTTGTCTCTCATTTCATATACACATTCCTCAACTGCATTTTAAGCATCATTTCGCTCCTTCTCGTTTCTGTCATCTTCATTGACAGATTTCTCACAAATGTCAGACAGCTTGTCCCTCATAACTGTCTGTCCTATCCACCAAGGAGGACCGTGATCCATAGGCAACTCAATTTTGCTAATCTTATGGTCTTCACCAATCTTGAGCCGCCTTTCTCTGCAATCAATAAATGTTTTCCACAAAACTTTGAGAACCTCTGCTTCACTAAGCTTTGTTCCCAGAAATGTCTGTACTCTATCAACTTTCCTTCCACCATCATATGGGTCAAAGGCAACAACACAGTTGAATTGCATCTCTGCTGAACTATTTGACCGCTCAAGGTCACCTAGTTCCTTTTCTTTATCTGAACTCCCCATGGAATGTATCTCACGATCACGATCATACTTCTGCCACCTGTCTTTCACCAGTTCCATTTTGGAAATATTCCCTGAAAGGCACTTATTCATTTGCTTCACGTTTTCACCAACAGCCTTAGTTTTCTCCACTAGGTGGTGTTTGCTTTTTTCTCCCAGCTTTATATCACTTGCTTTAGTTTTCTCCGCTTTAGTTTTCTCCACTAGGTTTTCAGCCTGAACTGAGAAATCATCACATTTCTTACACAGCTCCTTTATTTGCTAAAGCTCTAATGATACATTTTCCAATGCTTGAAGTTTTTGAAGGAACGGTTTATTCCAAAGGGGTGATTCAAGCCACATGTTATCACATTTCTGAGGCTCACTCAGGACAGACCCCAAAACACTGATTCTTTTAAAAACTGCATCAGGCACACTATCCCCTCTTTGGGACAGATCCTCTGTTTCCTGTAATTCCTCTTCAAGTTCTTCCAACTCAATCTTCATCTCTTCTACTTGCTGTTCTAAGGCTCGCTTAGACTTTTCTAGCTCCTGAACGCTTTTCTCAACGTCATCCTTGGAGCTGATCAAACCTTCCATTTCTGTACGCAGCTGTTGGTTAACTCTTTCTAGTTCAACCTTACACTCTAGAGCTTCCTCCAAGGAGCGAGCCAAAAACAGGGCTTTGCTCTCTTTATCACGCGCCTCCGTTTCTGCACGGTCGCGTTCTTCTGCATATTTTGCAGACACAGTCTTCTCCTCCCCAAGCATCTGATCCAACTTCTTTTTCACATTTTCAACAGTTTCTAATGAACCAACGCTTTCTTCCATGCGTTTTTTCATATCCGCTATCTGAGCTTGCAATGTTGCGACTTGCTCTGATAGGTTTTTCTTTGCTTCCTCCTCCTCTTTTAATTGTTCCAGGAAGCCATTTTTCTCATCTTCCATTTGTTTGAGCTTTGTGCTAAAACTCAGCCTTTGACACCTCTCTTCCTGTAAGAGTTCCTGCGTGTCTTGAAGCTGCGATTCCAAGATAGAAAAATCTTCCGCAATTTCTCTAGATTTTCTGTCTGCTTGAGAAAGCTGATTTGTGACATTGTCCAACTTAACCTGTAGTCGGTTTGACTTCTCTGACAGCTTAGCACACAATCGGTCACCTTCTGACACCTTGACTTGCGATTCCTGCAGCTGTGCCTCTACTTTTTCCCTCTTATGTTCACAATCTCCTTTTCCCTGCATAAGAGCCTTCACCTTATTGGCTAGCTTCTGAGAATGAGAATGTAATTCTGCCACACAGGCTTCTTTCTTCTTTAGCTGCTGCTGGAAACGTTGGGCTTCCTCTTTCCAACTTTCACAGTCCGTACGTAATTCATCTACCACATTGCTCAAAGTGGTGAGCTCATACACAGTACTCAGTAATTTAGCCTCCCTCTCATTTTTCTCCTTGTCGCTGAGAGACCATGTCGTTTTCAGAGACACATTCTGTTCCTGCACCCCCTGCAGGTCTATTTTTGTAGCTTCCAAAGACTGAAGACTTTTTTCCAGCTGATCACGCAACTCCAACATATCACACATACTTTGCTCCTTCAAAGTCTGAATTTCACTTTCCTTTTTCATGAGGAGGGTATCTTTCTCCATTATAGAAGGGGTTTGTGATCTCTATGACCCTATGTATAGTTGGGTTTGCCGTCGTCCCTGGTTGAGTATTGTATCAGTTTGTTGGTACCTCAGGCCAATAAGAAGTGGGACTTTTAAGGCAGGTATGGGGTATAAGGTAAAGTACAAGCAAAAAATTGCTAATAGTAACTAAATAATAATAATGATAATAATAATAAATGTTTAATTCTTAAAACATATGTACAGTGAAGTACAGTTGTGTGAGAGGGTTATAGACCCTTGTGAAGTTGTGTAATAGAAGGAGGGTTAGTGACATGTGAGAAATAGTGACTTTTGAGGGTATATCTCTGTTTGTTCCTGCTGTTAAGCTTGGGTGGTTCAGATCAGAGGTGTCTCCTATATCCTACGCGTTTCGGCCTTTAATTGGGCCTTTTTCAAGGTTGATTGTCACTATTTCTGTTGATAAAATGCAGGTTTTTTATTAAATATAAGTATCACCACTTTTTTTAAAAATTAAATAATAGTGGTGAATTTTTCAAAATTAGTACATACATGTTGTTTTCTTTGAATCCTTTTGTGTTGAAATGGCTCCCTCTTTAGCACAGCGAGAACCATGCGGTTTCCTGAAAAATTATACGTGTGTATATATTTATGAGATACAGCTACAAAGTTGATAGTGGTTCTACAGGTGTGTAGTTGAACTTACATGGGCTGTGTCTCATATCTGGGGTAGATCATATGAATCTCCCCTGGTGGTTAGTTTTGATTCCGGTGTGTGTGAAACCGGTTCTGGGCAAGGATATCCTTGTGCCTTTAAATGGTACAGTTCTATATAAGACAGGTACATGTATAGGAAGATTTTATATCTGTGATGCAATAATGCAATATATACAGTGTATAACATTTTGGGTTTGTTTTTACCTTCATTATCACTTTGCAGCAAGTGTTGTCCCATGCGGTTTCCAGCTGGGTCACACTTGAAAAGAAGGAGAAAAGACTCCTTCAGTAATGTATCTCCTTTTCAGGGTGGAGTAAGTAGTAAGGGTGGTGTTTCAAAACTTACAATTTTTCTTGTGCGCCGCTCTTGGTCCTCTCTCGTCCCCATTCAGTTGTGGAGTGAGAGAGGCAGAGGTTCCCCGGCCTTTTATCAGGCTCGCGCATGCGCTGTGAGCGCCGCACGTCTGAAACCAGATTACATACAGCTGGTGTGTGTCTCTGGTGCGCCTGCGTCCTATGGACGGGTGCGCTTCCAGTTTCCACCGCTGTTGCTCACTGGCGCGGCCGCCGACACGGAGAGGACACAGGTCACAGACTGGCAGAGTCTGAGGCGCCGATGTCGCTGGCTGTTACGTTGTGCCTGTAAAAAGCCCCTGGGAGGGAAAACAGTGAGAGATCCCCCCAGGGGCTTACCGTGCCGGGTGTGCTAAAAGTATGTGGAGATTTCTTCAATAAGGATTCAGTACAAGGCATAAGTGCATTATAATTTGCAAACATGAGGTATATAAAAGGAAAAAAGGAAAAAACAAGGAAAAAACAGGGGAGAACATTCCATAAAATTATTAGCAGTTTTAATAGCAGTGTAATGAATAGTCAGGTATAAAGGGGGAAGGAGGGGGAATTTTCCGGTTATATCCCCATTGGAAAAGAGTGGGGAAAGTCTGTCAGATCGGTCTTCTCAAAGCTTATGGAATCTAAAAAGGATAAAGACAAAATGGAGGAGGAGACAAACGGAAATCTAATTGGCAATGAGTGGGAGAGCCTTATGACCGGGATTCAAAAAGACTTTCAGGGCAATGAACAACAGAATTCTGACGTCACGGCACTCTTTAATACACTACGGAGACATCTTGAAAGAAAATCAGCCTTGTATTGGCACATCAAATCTTTTCAACGCTACATAAAGGAAAACATCAACCCAGTGGGACTTAGAATACAAATCTTTCCCACTATGGATAATATCACCCTACAAATGAAAAAAGACTGGGAGGCCATACTCAACGAATGTTCAAAAAATCTGATGATACTCCTACAAAATGAGTATGAAAGACAACTCAAAAATCTAGATGAAGAAATAAAAGAAACATATGATCTGTTGACCCCCCTCAAACCACTCCCCCTATATTCGGAACAAGAAAAAAAGTTAAAAACACATATTGAACAACACAGCCTGGACATCCTAAGGAAGAAAGAGAAAAAGTACTGGCGCGATAAGAACGCATTTGGCCAAAACAGAGCATACCGCTGGAACAACAACAAAAACCAGAGAAAAAATGCACCATCCGGACAGAGAAAGAACCCACAAAATTACATCTCCTCAGACTCATCGTCCTACACATCTGGAACAGAGGCAAACCCTCAGAGGAGAAGATTCCCACCCAAAAATAGAGAACAAAGGGAAAACCAATATGAAACAGAAAGATCCAATGAAGACCCACAAAACACGGATGAGGATAATGAAACCACAGAACAGAATGCACAAGAGACTGAGGAGACCAACCCACCAGCAAAACTTCATAAAATCTTCACAAGATCTCAACGGGAAAATCAGAGACTGCAACCTCCAAACAAACAAGGACCTTTTTTAGGGAAGGCGCGGAAACAGACGAAAGAAAAATAACACACCAACAACCAAACACAGGAATGAACAAAGAAACCATCACGATAGTCAATCTCTCCTCACACACACTAACCAAGGAACAAATAGAAGTCCTTACATTAGGACTCTCCTTCTGCCCCAACAAACCAGCAGACAAGTTTGAGGCTATAAAAGATGTAAACCTTTTTGCAAGGAACTTATTACAAAAAATTATGTACAGCAAGAAACCCGAAACAGCAGAACCTCAAACAGCACTATCGGCGGCAGAATACAGGGCTATACGGGACCTAAACCTCCTCCTAGAAGAAGGGGGACTAGAATGTTGGACTGACAGCGATGAGGAAGAAACCACAACCTCGACTAATACTAATAAAACAATAGTTGAAAAAATCAACGCACAGTTTAAGAAAAAATCACATAAATTCCCGTCGATCAACCAGAACCCAGCCATAGCCCTGTTCGTCAGAGAAACCACGAAAGACCTTGAAAAAATGACCATGACAAGAAACAAACAAAACTTAACCAAAAGTCAAAGAAAAGCCCTAAGAGAGTTACAAGACAACGAAAACATAACCATCAAACCTGCGGATAAAGGAGGGAATGTTGTCGTGATGGACAACACCAAGTATAAAGACATGTGTGAAACAATTCTAAACAACCGAAAATGTTATAAACAAATCATGCCCATCATGATTGAACAATACAAAGAAGAATTTTATGCCAAAGTTGACAAAGCTGGAATTGAAGGAACTATCTCCCCCACACTTTGGAACTATATCCGATCAAGACACCCGAAGACACCAACTTTCTACTCACTCCCAAAGATTCACAAAAACCCGATCGATCCTCCCGGGAGGCCAATAGTATCTGGGAATGGCAACATCACCGAAGCCATAAGCAAAGTGATTGACGCATATCTAAAACCACATGTCTCAAAACTGACCTCCTATACTAGAGACACCATGCATCTGTTACAGATAATGAACGACATGACCATCCCCAGTGATTCCTTTCTTATCACTGTGGATGTCGAGGCCTTGTATAACAATATACCGCACAATAAAGGACTGGAAACAATCAAGAATGCTCTCAACCAGCTAAGCCCACAGGATGAAAAATTTAACACCTTTATAATTACTATGCTTGAATTCATCTTAAATCGGAATTTCTTTACGTTCGATGGTCGCTACTACCTTCAAACCTGCGGGGTGGCGATGGGCACAAGCTGTGCCCCCACCTACGCCAATTTATATCTAGGAGAGTGGGAAGAAGACTTTCTCATCAAAGAAGAAAATGCCTGGCTAACTGATAACATACTTCTATGGCAAAGATACATAGACGATATTCTGATAGTGTGGACAGGACCAGAAAACCAAATCAAAGATCTAAAAAACGCATTAAACAACAACACATACAATATGTATTTCACCTTAAATTACAGTAACCAAAAAGTTCCATTCCTTGACACATGGATCCACAAGGAACACGATGGACGCATACAAACCGCACTCTATAGGAAGGAAACCGCAGGCAATTCAATTCTACATGCCACGAGCTTCCATCCACCCCCACTAAAAAAAGCCATACCTTACAGTCAATACTTAAGGATTAAAAGGAATTGCACCAAAAAAGAAGTATACAAAAAAGAAGCTGATGCACTCACTACAAGACTGATGGAAAGGGGTTACACCAAAACCTCACTAAGGAAAGCCTACAACAAGGCCAACTCCAAGGAAAGACAAGAGTTACTATTTAAAAAACCATCCCAGGACCTCAAACAACCCGACCAAAAAACGCGAATCATTTTAAGATACACCAACGAAAATAAAAAAATCAAAGCAATTTTGGAAAAACATTGGGCAATTCTGAAAGAGGACCCAACAGTGAAAGACTTTCTCACAGACCACCCGCCAATCACGTACAGAAAGGCAGGATCTGTCAAACAAGGACTAGTTCATAGCGACTTTAAAGAAGGTTCACGCAAAGACCCATGCAAGACAAAAGGCACATACCCATGTGGGTCATGTGACCAATGCAAAGTCATAAGAAAATGTACTAAAACCACTCTACCGAATGGAGAAACTTTTGAACCCAAACACTTCACCAATTGTCGGACTAAAGGCGTGGTGTATATGATGAGATGCGAATGTAACGCATTCTACATAGGTAAGACAAGACAGGAATTCGGAAAGAGGATCAACAAACACGTAAATTCAATGGAAATGTGCAATTTCCATCTACCATTGGGTCGACACGTGGCCTATAAACACGCCAATAAGATGCCAAAAATATCGTTCATGGCCCTAGAACGGATCCACATCCCAAGGAGGGGGGGTGATTGGAACAAAACCCTGCTTCAATTAGAGATGAGATGGATAAAACGTCTCAACGCAACCACCTTTCCAGGCCTAAATGAAGCAGAAAGCTATGCCCCCTTTTTAGAAGGTTTCTCATCAGGGAAAACTGATTAGAATAAAAAACCTTCATCAAAAAATGAAAAAATCATAAAACTGTGAGAAAGTCCATTCACAAAAACTCTTGTTCAAAAAGTTCAAAAACATCAGCCACACAAATCTTGCTACCAAAAGGAAAAAATACAATGAAGCAATCATTGACACACCCCATACTTATAATCATCCTCCATTTACACCATCCAATCCATTCACAAAAAAACTCGTCCAAAGATGTATATATATATATACATCTTATATCTTTTATCAAAAACACGAATTGAAGATGCGGAATTCCGTCCCTTTTTAGATTCCATAAGCTTTGAGAAGACCGATCTGACAGACTTTCCCCACTCTTTTCCAATGGGGATATAACCGGAAAATTCCCCCTCCTTCCCCCTTTATACCTGACTATTCATTACACTGCTATTAAAACTGCTAATAATTTTATGGAATGTTCTCCCCTGTTTTTTCCTTGTTTTTTCCTTTTTTCCTTTTATATACCTCATGTTTGCAAATTATAATGCACTTATGCCTTGTACTGAATCCTTATTGAAGAAATCTCCACATACTTTTAGCACACCCGGCACGGTAAGCCCCTGGGGGGATCTCTCACTGTTTTCCCTCCCAGGGGCTTTTTACAGGCACAACGTAACAGCCAGCGACATCGGCGCCTCAGACTCTGCCAGTCTGTGACCTGTGTCCTCTCCGTGTCGGCGGCCGCGCCAGTGAGCAACAGCGGTGGAAACTGGAAGCGCACCCGTCCATAGGACGCAGGCGCACCAGAGACACACACCAGCTGTATGTAATCTGGTTTCAGACGTGCGGCGCTCACAGCGCATGCGCGAGCCTGATAAAAGGCCGGGGAACCTCTGCCTCTCTCACTCCACAACTGAATGGGGACGAGAGAGGACCAAGAGCGGCGCACAAGAAAAATTGTAAGTTTTGAAACACCACCCTTACTACTTACTCCACCCTGAAAAGGAGATACATTACTGAAGGAGTCTTTTCTCCTTCTTTTCAAGTGTGACCCAGCTGGAAACCGCATGGGACAACACTTGCTGCAAAGTGATAATGAAGGTAAAAACAAACCCAAAATGTTATACACTGTATATATTGCATTATTGCATCACAGATATAAAATCTTCCTATACATGTACCTGTCTTATATAGAACTGTACCATTTAAAGGCACAAGGATATCCTTGCCCAGAACCGGTTTCACACACACCGGAATCAAAACTAACCACCAGGGGAGATTCATATGATCTACCCCAGATATGAGACACAGCCCATGTAAGTTCAACTACACACCTGTAGAACCACTATCAACTTTGTAGCTGTATCTCATAAATATATACACACGTATAATTTTTCAGGAAACCGCATGGTTCTCGCTGTGCTAAAGAGGGAGCCATTTCAACACAAAAGGATTCAAAGAAAACAACATGTATGTACTAATTTTGAAAAATTCACCACTATTATTTAATTTTTAAAAAAAGTGGTGATACTTATATTTAATAAAAAACCTGCATTTTATCAACAGAAATAGTGACAATCAACCTTGAAAAAGGCCCAATTAAAGGCCGAAACGCGTAGGATATAGGAGACACCTCTGATCTGAACCACCCAAGCTTAACAGCAGGAACAAACAGAGATATACCCTCAAAAGTCACTATTTCTCACATGTCACTAACCCTCCTTCTATTACACAACTTCACAAGGGTCTATAACCCTCTCACACAACTGTACTTCACTGTACATATGTTTTAAGAATTAAACATTTATTATTATTATCATTATTATTATTTAGTTACTATTAGCAATTTTTTGCTTGTACTTTACCTTATACCCCATACCTGTCTTAAAAGTCCCACTTCTTATTGGCCTGAGGTACCAACAAACTGATACAATACTCAACCAGGGACGACGGCAAACCCAACTATACATAGGGTCATAGAGATCACAAACCCCTTCTACATTATTACCCGGATGGAAAACACATCCAAAACCTCACGATCTCTATAACACCTCACCTCCCCTACTCACCTATGGTAGCCGATTAGCAGGACTACCATCACATCGCATTTCATTATACACAAGTGGAATCACATAATGATCTTCTCCAAACTGTATGCCCAAGGGCAGTAACAACAGAGAGGAATTTGATCAACGACACCCCACTGTGTAAAAAATCCTAAGACACCCAATTTCTCAAAGAATAATAATTGTCTTTGGATTAAAAAGGATAAAGACAAAATGGAGGAGGAGACAAACGGAAATCTAATTGGCAATGAGTGGGAGAGCCTTATGACCGGGATTCAAAAAGACTTTCAGGGCAATGAACAACAGAATTCTGACGTCACGGCACTCTTTAATACACTACGGAGACATCTTGAAAGAAAATCAGCCTTGTATTGGCACATCAAATCTTTTCAACGCTACATAAAGGAAAACATCAACCCAGTGGGACTTAGAATACAAATCTTTCCCACTATGGATAATATCACCCTACAAATGAAAAAAGACTGGGAGGCCATACTCAACGAATGTTCAAAAAATCTGATGATACTCCTACAAAATGAGTATGAAAGACAACTCAAAAATCTAGATGAAGAAATAAAAGAAACATATGATCTGTTGACCCCCCTCAAACCACTCCCCCTATATTCGGAACAAGAAAAAAAGTTAAAAACACATATTGAACAACACAGCCTGGACATCCTAAGGAAGAAAGAGAAAAAGTACTGGCGCGATAAGAACGCATTTGGCCAAAACAGAGCATACCGCTGGAACAACAACAAAAACCAGAGAAAAAATGCACCATCCGGACAGAGAAAGAACCCACAAAATTACATCTCCTCAGACTCATCGTCCTACACATCTGGAACAGAGGCAAACCCTCAGAGGAGAAGATTCCCACCCAAAAATAGAGAACAAAGGGAAAACCAATATGAAACAGAAAGATCCAATGAAGACCCACAAAACACGGATGAGGATAATGAAACCACAGAACAGAATGCACAAGAGACTGAGGAGACCAACCCACCAGCAAAACTTCATAAAATCTTCACAAGATCTCAACGGGAAAATCAGAGACTGCAACCTCCAAACAAACAAGGACCTTTTTTAGGGAAGGCGCGGAAACAGACGAAAGAAAAATAACACACCAACAACCAAACACAGGAATGAATAAAGAAACCATCACGATAGTCAATCTCTCCTCACACACACTAACCAAGGAACAAATAGAAGTCCTTACATTAGGACTCTCCTTCTGCCCCAACAAACCAGCAGACAAGTTTGAGGCTATAAAAGATGTAAACCTTTTTGCAAGGAACTTATTACAAAAAATTATGTACAGCAAGAAACCCGAAACAGCAGAACCTCAAACAGCACTATCGGCGGCAGAATACAGGGCTATACGGGACCTAAACCTCCTCCTAGAAGAAGGGGGACTAGAATGTTGGACTGACAGCGATGAGGAAGAAACCACAACCTCGACTAATACTAATAAAACAATAGTTGAAAAAATCAACGCACAGTTTAAGAAAAAATCACATAAATTCCCGTCGATCAACCAGAACCCAGCCATAGCCCTGTTCGTCAGAGAAACCACGAAAGACCTTGAAAAAATGACCATGACAAGAAACAAACAAAACTTAACCAAAAGTCAAAGAAAAGCCCTAAGAGAGTTACAAGACAACGAAAACATAACCATCAAACCTGCGGATAAAGGAGGGAATGTTGTCGTGATGGACAACACCAAGTATAAAGACATGTGTGAAACAATTCTAAACAACCGAAAATGTTATAAACAAATCATGCCCATCATGATTGAACAATACAAAGAAGAATTTTATGCCAAAGTTGACAAAGCTGGAATTGAAGGAACTATCTCCCCCACACTTTGGAACTATATCCGATCAAGACACCCGAAGACACCAACTTTCTACTCACTCCCAAAGATTCACAAAAACCCGATCGATCCTCCCGGGAGGCCAATAGTATCTGGGAATGGCAACATCACCGAAGCCATAAGCAAAGTGATTGACGCATATCTAAAACCACATGTCTCAAAACTGACCTCCTATACTAGAGACACCATGCATCTGTTACAGATAATGAACGACATGACCATCCCCAGTGATTCCTTTCTTATCACTGTGGATGTCGAGGCCTTGTATAACAATATACCGCACAATAAAGGACTGGAAACAATCAAGAATGCTCTCAACCAGCTAAGCCCACAGGATGAAAAATTTAACACCTTTATAATTACTATGCTTGAATTCATCTTAAATCGGAATTTCTTTACGTTCGATGGTCGCTACTACCTTCAAACCTGCGGGGTGGCGATGGGCACAAGCTGTGCCCCCACCTACGCCAATTTATATCTAGGAGAGTGGGAAGAAGACTTTCTCATCAAAGAAGAAAATGCCTGGCTAACTGATAACATACTTCTATGGCAAAGATACATAGACGATATTCTGATAGTGTGGACAGGACCAGAAAACCAAATCAAAGATCTAAAAAACGCATTAAACAACAACACATACAATATGTATTTCACCTTAAATTACAGTAACCAAAAAGTTCCATTCCTTGACACATGGATCCACAAGGAACACGATGGACGCATACAAACCGCACTCTATAGGAAGGAAACCGCAGGCAATTCAATTCTACATGCCACGAGCTTCCATCCACCCCCACTAAAAAAAGCCATACCTTACAGTCAATACTTAAGGATTAAAAGGAATTGCACCAAAAAAGAAGTATACAAAAAAGAAGCTGATGCACTCACTACAAGACTGATGGAAAGGGGTTACACCAAAACCTCACTAAGGAAAGCCTACAACAAGGCCAACTCCAAGGAAAGACAAGAGTTACTATTTAAAAAACCATCCCAGGACCTCAAACAACCCGACCAAAAAACGCGAATCATTTTAAGATACACCAACGAAAATAAAAAAATCAAAGCAATTTTGGAAAAACATTGGGCAATTCTGAAAGAGGACCCAACAGTGAAAGACTTTCTCACAGACCACCCGCCAATCACGTACAGAAAGGCAGGATCTGTCAAACAAGGACTAGTTCATAGCGACTTTAAAGAAGGTTCACGCAAAGACCCATGCAAGACAAAAGGCACATACCCATGTGGGTCATGTGACCAATGCAAAGTCATAAGAAAATGTACTAAAACCACTCTACCGAATGGAGAAACTTTTGAACCCAAACACTTCACCAATTGTCGGACTAAAGGCGTGGTGTATATGATGAGATGCGAATGTAACGCATTCTACATAGGTAAGACAAGACAGGAATTCGGAAAGAGGATCAACAAACACGTAAATTCAATGGAAATGTGCAATTTCCATCTACCATTGGGTCGACACGTGGCCTATAAACAAAAAATAAGATGCCAAAAATATCGTTCATGGCCCTAGAACGGATCCACATCCCAAGGAGGGGGGGTGATTGGAACAAAACCCTGCTTCAATTAGAGTTGAGATGGATAAAACGTCTCAACGCAACCACCTTTCCAGGCCTAAATGAAGCAGAAAGCTATGCCCCCTTTTTAGAAGGTTTCTCATCAGGGAAAACTGATTAGAATAAAAAACCTTCATCAAAAAATGAAAAAATCATAAAACTGTGAAAAAGTCCATTCACAAAAACTCTTGTTCAAAAAGTTCAAAAACATCAGCCACACAAATCTTGCTACCAAAAGGAAAAAATACAATGAAGCAATCATTGACACACCCCATACTTATAATCATCCTCCATTTACACCATCCAATCCATTCACAAAAAAACTCGTCCAAAGATGTATATATATATATACATCTTATATCTTTTATCAAAAACACGAATTGAAGATGCGGAATTCCGTCCCTTTTTAGATTCCATAAGCTTTGAGAAGACCGATCTGACAGACTTTCCCCACTCTTTTCCAATGGGGATATAACCGGAAAATTCCCCCTCCTTCCCCCTTTATACCTGACTATTCATTACACTGCTATTAAAACTGCTAATAATTTTATGGAATGTTCTCCCCTGTTTTTTCCTTGTTTTTTCCTTTTTTCCTTTTATATACCTCATGTTTGCAAATTATAATGCACTTATGCCTTGTACTGAATCCTTATTGAAGAAATCTCCACATACTTTTAGCACACCCGGCACGGTAAGCCCCTGGGGGGATCTCTCACTGTTTTCCCTCCCAGGGGCTTTTTACAGGCACAACGTAACAGCCAGCGACATCGGCGCCTCAGACTCTGCCAGTCTGTGACCTGTGTCCTCTCCGTGTCGGCGGCCGCGCCAGTGAGCAACAGCGGTGGAAACTGGAAGCGCACCCGTCCATAGGACGCAGGCGCACCAGAGACACACACCAGCTGTATGTAATCTGGTTTCAGACGTGCGGCGCTCACAGCGCATGCGCGAGCCTGATAAAAGGCCGGGGAACCTCTGCCTCTCTCACTCCACAACTGAATGGGGACGAGAGAGGACCAAGAGCGGCGCACAAGAAAAATTGTAAGTTTTGAAACACCACCCTTACTACTTACTCCACCCTGAAAAGGAGATACATTACTGAAGGAGTCTTTTCTCCTTCTTTTCAAGTGTGACCCAGCTGGAAACCGCATGGGACAACACTTGCTGCAAAGTGATAATGAAGGTAAAAACAAACCCAAAATGTTATACACTGTATATATTGCATTATTGCATCACAGATATAAAATCTTCCTATACATGTACCTGTCTTATATAGAACTGTACCATTTAAAGGCACAAGGATATCCTTGCCCAGAACCGGTTTCACACACACCGGAATCAAAACTAACCACCAGGGGAGATTCATATGATCTACCCCAGATATGAGACACAGCCCATGTAAGTTCAACTACACACCTGTAGAACCACTATCAACTTTGTAGCTGTATCTCATAAATATATACACACGTATAATTTTTCAGGAAACCGCATGGTTCTCGCTGTGCTAAAGAGGGAGCCATTTCAACACAAAAGGATTCAAAGAAAACAACATGTATGTACTAATTTTGAAAAATTCACCACTATTATTTAATTTTTAAAAAAAGTGGTGATACTTATATTTAATAAAAAACCTGCATTTTATCAACAGAAATAGTGACAATCAACCTTGAAAAAGGCCCAATTAAAGGCCGAAACGCGTAGGATATAGGAGACACCTCTGATCTGAACCACCCAAGCTTAACAGCAGGAACAAACAGAGATATACCCTCAAAAGTCACTATTTCTCACATGTCACTAACCCTCCTTCTATTACACAACTTCACAAGGGTCTATAACCCTCTCACACAACTGTACTTCACTGTACATATGTTTTAAGAATTAAACATTTATTATTATTATCATTATTATTATTTAGTTACTATTAGCAATTTTTTGCTTGTACTTTACCTTATACCCCATACCTGCCTTAAAAGTCCCACTTCTTATTGGCCTGAGGTACCAACAAACTGATACAATCTTTCTCCATTATAGTCTCTCCACGTTTTTGTAACTCGGAAAAAAGAAGAGCAGTGGATTCTTCCCACTGTAACACCTGAGCCTGCACGTTTCTATGCTCCATCCTAAGCAACTCCAGGGCTCGTTCCTTTTCTTCCATTTTCCGTTGTAAGGCATCCATCTCAGCCCTGCACACATACTCGGTTTCCTCCAAACCGATGGCCTCCATTGGCTGCTGGCGTCTCTGTTTCCAGCCTGCCATGCTCTCTTGGTGAGCCTTTTGTTGAGCTGCAAAGCTCCGCTGTTTCAGCATCTCCCCCATTTTGGGTTTACTTTTCATCTCAGAACACTGCGTCTCCATAGCAATTTCATTTGCACCAGGGTTGCTAGGGACAACAACCTTCCTCTTTAGCAGATTCTGTTCAGGCATGGATGGGGCTCGTTCAGGCGGTAGCATCCCCTCCATCCATAGAATCCGGTCTCTCATTTTCAGCTAGCTTTGCATCTTTCCCCATCTTCAATTACTCCACAATTGATCACCCCATCTTCAATTACTCCACAATAAATTTTGAGACCACTGTCTCTTTAACACATGTAGTTTTTCTCTCTCTTTCAGGATCTCCTTTCCTGTGCACACAGTTTGTGCAGTCTCATGCACCAGACACAACAAAGTTCATCAAAAATCTTGAGACCACTGTCTCTTTAAAACACGTTTTTTTCTCTTTCAGGATCTTTTCTCCTGTACACATAGATTGTGCAATCTCATGCACTTCTTTGCAGGGATCTCTGCTTCTGCCCAATGCATACCTCCACCATATGTGGGAGATTAGCTCGGTGGCGGGTATGGATGACCCCTTTGGGGGGTGCGTTTACACAAGGAGATAGCCGAGAAGTGGTTGCAAACAACAGTTTGGTTTATTCATGTAATTTTCTTCACCAGACTGCAAGCGTCAAAAACATCCAAAATAAAAATAAAACACAAAATAAATCCTTGCCACTGTGGGCAGCTACCTTCTCACACACAGGAACCTATCTAATGAAGTCTGTCTCCAACCTACTGTTGGGCAGACTTGGCTGATCATACAACAGACTCTCAATAGTCCATGTTTTATCTTCACACAACAAATGTCCATTGAACATGTCCCTTTTCCTCTTCACATTGAACATGTCCCTTTGCTTGTCTCTTCATATAGCAAACAGTTCATTTATTTCTTCCACATAGAAATAGTTCATTTTCTCACCTTGAGAAGTCTTCACACTTTATTAATTTCCCCTTCACACAGGAAATATCGATTGGTTTCTTTTCACATAGAAACAATCCTTGAGTAGTCTTCACACTTGTTATACCCTCCTCAGCGCACATCGCTCCAGGAGGTCTTCTCCCATGCTCACACAGCTTGTCGGGAGGCACACATCTGACTGTCCTCCTCTACCCACACGGCGTCAGGAGGCAGCAGTCCTTCTCCCATGCCCACACGGCGTCGGGAGGCACACATCTGACTGTCCTCCTCTCCACAGCGTCAGGAGGCAGCAATCCTTAGACTTCCTTTGGACAAATTATAGAGGTCTTCATTTCCTCATTCTGAACAGCTGAATGATTCTCAACTTCCTGCTGGCTATCTCTTCAGCCGACACCCTATAGTAATTGGTGAACTTTCCAAACCAGGTGGGAATGTATCTCCTGTCTGTGACTACATCCACAGATTTACCTGACTTCCTGTCACAATATATATATATATATATATATATATATATATATATATAGTTACACTGCTCAAAAAAATTAAAAATTGAAAATGTAATTTGATTGCACAAAAACACAATATAATATAAAGTGAGGTCACGCAATGTCAGAAGGGAGTGGTGCCACCTGGTGATGTAGCCAGGTTGCCCCGCCCCTTGCCTATTTTAAGAAATGTCAAAGCTCAGAGCAGGCATATGTTGGGAGGCCTCCCAGGAGGCGAGAACATTTTTTAACTTTTTAAATTTTTCGGGTTGGCGGATGGCGCAATTGACAATAGATTTACATTGAGGGACACTATTTTTTTAATAAAGGATTTATCAAAAATGTGTGATTATTACTTTTGTACACTTTTTTTGGTGAATGAATTGGAGTGCGATGTACCCGATACCAATTCACATGGGGGGGATCTGGGGGGCCCCCTTGTTAATTAAAGGGGGCTTCCAGATTCCAATTAGACCCATGTCCACAGACCTCAACAGCCACAGCCTCGGGTTGTCGGAAAGAGGCCCCTGTCCCCACCCCTATGCTGAAGGCTTGTGGCCTGGCATGGTTTGGGAGGGGGCCGCTCGCTCGCTCGCTCCTCCCCCCCTTTCCTGACCTGCCATATTGTATGCTCAAATAATGGTCTGGTATGCATTTTGGGGGGGGGGGGGGCAAGCCATTTTTTTCTTTATTTTTTTAATAGCTGAGTGCCAGCAATTGTAACTGCGAGTCCTTTTAAATGGGATTTGACTCTTTTTTTTTTTTTCTTTATGTAGCAGGATTCCCAGACGTTTTGCTGGATAAGGGTCTGCCAGGGTTAGCGCTAGCAACAGTAGCACAATTAAGCATATTCTCCAAGTGTGAGCACTGAGACAAGAATCAGTCCAGTATCTTTGTTTTTTTTTTGTTTATTGAGAACTCGGATGGGAGAAGGGATGAGTGGGATACTCTTCTGGCTCAACTATGCACAACGTTAGGGGTACAACTGAAAAAATGCCTGCTGACGCTGAATTGACGCTGGCTGAATGACGGTCAACGCCGGTTGGCGCTAATGAATGCTGACTTGCGGTCTGTTAGCACTGAACTGACTCCTGTCACATTCCTGTGGCACAAAGTCCTTGTAGAAGCTCCCTTAACACTTTCCTTTGAGGTAGCTACTTATACATCTGCTGCAACGCTTAACACTTCAGGGCCCACACCAGCACCCTCTTGACAGTTGACACACACACTTCTCTTCAGGGCTTAGACTCAGGCACCCCCTTTCTAAGCTTCCTCCTGGTTAGCTGGCTTCTGGATCCCTCTGACCTTCTGGAGTGGTCCCCTATCCTAGGCAGACCCCTGGGCAGTCTACAGCAGTGGTCCTCAACTCCGGTCCTCAGGGCCCACTAACAGGCCAGATTTTAAGTATTACCTTGGGGAGATGCAAACTAGAGTACTGCAATCACTGAGCAGTAAATTATATCACCTGGGATGTATTTCAGTTATCTTGCAAATCTGGCCTGTTAGTGGGCCCTGTAGGCCAGGGTTGAGGACCACTGGTCTACAGTACTCACGACACTGCTTTCCTGGAAACTTCCGCCTCAGCGGCTCCACTCAGTCACAGCACACTGGATCGCTCTCTGCAGCTCAGCTCAACCCTCTGTCCTCTAGGCTGACCGCCAAGGACACCTTTCCTGACGCTGACAGGAGGAGAGACAGCCATCACCCTCCTCCTGAGACTCTGCTTCCCGCCAAAGACGCCATGTCATGTGCTCCCCTCACACTTATATCCCCTCCCAGGATGCACTGCGGCAGATTCTGCCCTCTGCGGTAGACACAAGCCCTGGTGTGCTATTGGCCAGGTTTCCTCCACTGTGGGGAAACTCCCCAGGCTCAACAGGCACATCTGGAAACACATGACAGCCTAGCTGAACAATAAGGCCCCCCTGATAAGCAGACAGGGTCTCCCTTATGGTTTCCTCGCACCTACCTAGAAGGGTGCTACATCTAGATATGTCATTTTTTCTGTAGCATGTTTTATGCATGTTACAGATGTGCCACATTACAGGCACATTAAGGGGACCCCCCAGGCACTATATTTAAAGGATTTTTTAATTTTTATTGTTGCACTTTAAGCATAATTAAAATCACTGCTCCTGAAAAAACGATTGTTTCTTTTTTTTTTTGTAATTGATACATGTCCCCCAGGGCAGTACTCAGACCCCTATATCCCTTTATTGCCAATTACCTGCATACTGTATAAGCCTTCAAAATGGGCACTTTTGATTTTTCCTGTTAGGCTCCCATAGACTTCAATAGGGTTCGCTGTTCGGGTAGAACATTTCCGCTGTTCGGGAGTTCTGCTGTGAACCGAAAAGGGGTGTGTTTGACCCATCCCTACCCATTACCTGCAGGAGTAAATCGAATGAGGAGAGGCTTCAATCTTCAAAGGATTGGTGGGATTTTGTTGTCAGGGATTATCGGCTACACTATTATCTTTGTTATTATTTTACAAATTTTAAGGTATTGAAATGTAAATTTAAAAGGTTTAACAATTAAAAGGTTTGTCAGGACTAAACAGTTATCTAATCTTATTTTTTTTTTAGCTAAACTGAAGAAGTTGACGGAGAACAACAGATTATCAGGTGAGTAGGAAATCAATGTTTGATATGAAATCTCTTCTGGATGAACATTTTGTTCTCTTTCAACTTGTATGATGAGTACATGGTTTGGATGCTTCTACAATATCCCTGTTTATCATGGGATATTTTTTTCAGGGTGACCTTTCAGGGTTTCTGGTTAGAATACAATATTTCCATCTCTGTATTATAAATATTATTTCATGTGTGCATGAAGAATAAAGTATTCTCATTTCTCTCATAAAGATTTGCCAAAAGAATACAAAGAGTCTGTGAAGGGGAAACTTCAGAGGAATAAAGAATATAATTCACGTATGGGAGAGGCTATTAATCTACAGAAAAGATACACCCCGTTATTCATGAGCAATGGACCTCCAAATAAAAAAGAAAAAGAACAAGAAATAAGGAGTACAGGCAGAAGACATCTACAGGTCATGGAGAAAAGATCTTCTGATGACTACTCCCCAACTACAATCCAGGCCCTCTTTGATCCTGATGAAGATGGTTTTACCCCCAACATTGTGGTGTTACAAGGACCTGCTGGGATTGGAAAAACAATGACCTCCAAGAAGATCATGCTGGACTGGGCCTTTGGCAATCTCTACCAAGACAAATTTGACTTTGTGTTTTATCTGAGCTGTAGAGAAATTAACACCATCAATCGAAACATAAGCCTTGTGGAACTTTTATCTAGAACCTGCAGACTGCAGTGTTCAGATGACCTGTTGTGTATTCTGAAGGATCCTGAAAGCCATAGAAAACTTCTCTTTATAGTTGATGGGTTTGATGAACTGAGGTGGACTCTGGAGGAAGAATCTGAGGTTTGTTATGATGTTTTTGAGGAAACCCACAAAGAAATAATTCTGCAAAGACTGCTTAGGAAACAGATTCTTCAACAATCTTCTCTGATTATCACCACAAGGTCACTGGCTATAAATAAACTTGACACATTCATCGATGATTCCCGCAACGTGGAAATCCAGGGATTTACAAGGGAAGATCGAGAGGAATATGTCCATAAATTCTATGGAAATAAAGAAGATGCAGACAAGGTTCTCAGTATATTAAAAGACAATGAAGTTATGTACACTATGTGTGCTGTCCCCATCATATGCTGGATTGTGTGCACTGTAATGAAACAGGAAATAAAAAAGGATTTGGGTTTAATTCAATTTAAAACAATGACTTCAATTTACCTTCTCTACCTGGAGGTTTTAATAACCCATCACAGCAAAAAAGACCAGTCTGTACACAGGAAACCTCAAGCCATACACACCTGTCTGAAGAAGCTGTGCGCTCTGGCCAATGAGGGAATTTTGAACCAACAAATCTTATTTGAGAACAAAGATCTAGAAAGACATGGACTTTCTCTGTCTGAGGTGGAGTCTGTTTTTCTGAATGAGAACATCTTCGACTGGGAAGTCCGCACCCAAACCTGCTACAGTTTCATCCACTTGAGTGTACAGGAGTTCCTTGCTGCATTGTATTATGTGCTGGACGATGGTTCTGGATTTACCAAAGGCACTTTTCTTCCAGCGATTTGTAAGGGGAAATCACTTGATGGCTTTAGTTCAGGTTACCCACATTTAGCTTTGGCAGTACAATTCCTGTTTGGTCTCCTAAATGAAAAGCAGGTTAAGACATTCTCAGAGAGCACAGGCATCAATATCTCACTGCAAGCCAGACCTGCAATAAAAGAATGGGCTGTGAAGGACATTAAGAAGGTTTTCCCTACTTATGTTATCTTCTGTCTTTATGAGTCTCAGGATGATGACATCATTAAAAGCATCATGTCTTATTCAAGTTTATTGCTACATGGCTCACGTACTGGTCACTTGTGGATGAACAGTAATTATTCCAAGCAGCTGAGGTATTGTTTGAAGTCTTTGAAGAGTGGAAGTTTGCAGTCTATATATTTTGGATCGCTCACTGTGGATCCAGAGTGCCAGATAAATCTATCTCAATTACTACACGAGTGTCAAGAGGTCAGGTGAGTGAGTATGAGGATAAGGGGTATGCATGAACCCCTTTCCGGGATCAGGATTCTGAAATGCAATCTTTTGTTACACACACCCTGTTGTATAATCTTGTTTTACTGACATTCCATGACAACTTACAACAGGCCAAATGGCTTTATTAACCAGGGAGTAAAAAATCCATAAATCAATAATGCAAATGATGGTGTGATAAGGGTAAAATTCCAGCGTGCTGTGTCTTTACATCTATGGGGGGCCTGGATGTAGCAGAGTGGAAAAACACACAATAAAAAATGATGCAAATGTCCATAAGAGGAGACATAGACAGGCTCAAAGTCTTTTTTTTCTTTTTGAAAAACAGTGAGTTTATTGAAAAAAAAAGAAGAAAAAACTTGAGCATTACAACAACAAATTTCAAGGACTGTGCATACACAAAAAAATCAGGCAAGAAATAACATGTACAATTAACATTATCAACAATACAGTACATGTGAACTTCTCAAATAGAACAATTGGGCAGCCATGGAAACTTGATAAGACTCACAACAGACATTAACTGCAGGTGTCAGATCACTGCAACCAGCGATCCCAGATTTTATTACATTTAGCGGGGTTCCCCCTGTGCTTGTACATAATCCTGTGGTATGGTAAGATATTGTTAACCTCTGCCAACCATTCACTTAACTCAGGAGGGCGCTCCCGCATCCATTTCCTGGCAATCAGTTTCCTAGCTAGGAACAGTGTGGTTTGCAAAAAACACTCCTTTGAGTCTTTACCATTCTATTGAACCTTTTTTTTGGCTATTTCTTATCCAATTTTTTACTTCAACATTTGTTCCCTTATAGACATATCCTGAATGCATTTATCTGTGAAGAAGCGAGTGCATTGCTCGCGAAATGCGTCAGTGAGGATGCAATATACTTTATTACTATGGAACTACAATATGTCATTAAGGTTGCCTTTGAAACCAAGCTGTATTACAAGATGTATACCTATATGTGATATACAGTATCATTATTTACATTGTATATTGTTTTCACTTTAGCCAGGGGGCTATTTCAATATGCAAACTAGTGTATGATACCACTCATCACTTGTATAATATTTTTATATATCGCAATAAAAGTCTACTCTATTACCTATCTACCTCAGCATTTTATTTCCAGCCACTAGCACCTACCTCATTCAAAGTCCCGTGGGTCAATCTCTTTTGTCTGCTGGAAGTCATTTTGTAGGGCTTTGGCAGTGTTCATCCTGTTCATCCTTGCACAAAGGAGCAGATACCGGTCCTGTTGATGGGTTAAGGACCTTCTACGGCCCCATCCAGCTCTCCTAGAATAACTGCTTGTGTCCTGGAATCTCCTCCATGCTCCTGAGACTGTGCTGGGAGACACAGCAAACCTTCTGGCAATGGCCCGTATTGATGTGCCTTCCTGGAGGAGTTTGACTGCCTGTGCAACCTCTATAGGGTCCAGATATCGTCTCATGCTACCAGTAGTGACACTGACCCTTGCCAAATACAAAACTAGTGAAAAACAGTCAGAAATGATGAGTAGGAAAAAACAGTAAGTGGCCATCACCTGTAAAACTACTCTTGTTTTTGGGGTCATCTTATTGTTGCCCATCTAGTGCACCTGTTAATTCCCTTAACACCAAAGCAGCTGAAACCGAATAACAACTCCCTCTGCTACTTAACTGACCAGATCAGTATCCCAGGAGTTTCATTGACTTAATGCTATACTCTGATTAAAAAGTGTTCCTTTATTTTAATGAGCAGTGTCTATACTATATATATATATATATATATATATATATATATATATATATATATATATATATATATATCAGAGGCTTAAGTTGTGGCTGGAATGTGAATCCAAAAACTGCTGTTACCTACCACTGAAAGGTCCTCATAAGGTACAGTATGAGCCTGTAGAGTTATGGGCCATACACACTATAAGATTTTCTGAAGACTTTTTCCTTTAGACTTACCAAAACCAGATAATATGAGGTCAAACCTAAACGCTTTCAATTTGTATGCTATCTGGCAGGCCCTTGCACTACATAGAAAAGGTAAATCTGAAGGAAAAAGTCTTCAGAAAATCTTATAGTGTGTATGGCCCTTTAGAGGGAAAGCATCCATGTTGAAGTTAAATGTAAATTTTACTTCTTATAGTCGGTTCACACTGGGGCGACACGACTCCTTACTACTTGGGGGGCGACTTGTGCATTAAAATGCACCACGACTTCGGAGCGACTTGCAGGGACTTCACATAATGGAAGTCTATGCAAGTCGCTCCAAGGTCGCCCCGAAGTAGTACAGGACCCTTTTCTAAGTCGGAGCGACTTGTGTCGCTCTTATTAGAACGGGTTCTGTAGCGGTCAATGGACCGCGAGGGAGCGCGACTTTTCAGGCTGACAAGTCGCCTGACAAGTTTCGGCAATGTGAACCAGCTCTTATTCTTTTTGTCAGACATAATACATTCTTGGTGGTAACTATGCAATTAATGTATTTTAGATTTCAGGATTGTAGTATTTCCAGTAAAGTTTGTATGGGAGAAGACAAAGCAGAAGATGAAATGAAGCCTTCTACTCTTTCCTGGCTGATTAACCCTAAGAGTAAAATTCGGAAGTTATGGTAGGAGAAATCTGTGATTTTTGGAGTGACCAGGAAATGTGACATCTTGTGAATGCTCTTCTCTCTGTATGTTTCCTTATAGCTCTGGATGTCTTGCATCCTCACTGATGTAAAAGTTTCAATAGACATCTGTGCATGAATCCGCACAGATATCTGTCAAATCGCACCCGAACTCGCACTGAAATGCGGGTTTGTAATTGTGCAAGCTTAGTTGAACTCGCACAATTTCAAACCCACCCTCAGTGTGAACGAGGGCTTAATCCCGAAGGAAGTCTGTACTGAGCGATTGTGTTATATGTGCTTCTCAGCTTCATGTCTGTGTCAGCTAGCATCAGCTGCAGGAGAGGAGAGAGTGCTCTGACAATGGTTAGTAAAGTCTGGAGTGGTGACATCACCCATAGGCTTCAATGGCCCATCCGTTGTTGCTGTTCGCTCCTGTCCCCTGCATCCAGCACTGGATGACACAGGGGAGCAAGATCATGTGACCAGACTAGATCAACCTGAAAATAGGTAAGTATACACAGTAAAACAGATTGCGAACAAACATTATATATATATATATATATATATATATATATATATATATATATATATATATATACATATATAAAACCCAATTCCCAAAGATTTGGGACACTGTACAAATTGTGAGTAAAAAAGGAATGCACTAATTTACAAATCTCATAATCTTATGTTTTATTCACAATATAATATAGATAACATATCAAATGTTGAAAGTGAGACATTTTGAAATGTCATGCCAAATATTGGCTCATTTTGGATTTCATGAGAGCTACACATTCCAAAAAAGTTGGGACAGGTAGCAATAAGAGGTCGGAAAAGTTAAATGTACATATAAGGAACAGCTGGAGGACCAATTTGCAACTTATTCGGTCAATTGGCAACATGATTGGGTATAAAAAGAGCCTCTGAGAGTGGCAGTGTTCCTCAGATGTCAAGATGGGCAGAGGATCACCAATTCCCCCAATGCTGCGGCGAAAAACAGTGGAGCAATATCAGAAAGGAGTTTCTCAGAGAAAAATTGCAAAGAGTTTGAAATTCTCATCATCTACAGTGCATAAGATCATCCAAAGTTTCAGAGAATCTGGAACAATCTCTGTACGTAAGGGTCAAGGCTGGAAAACCATACTGCATGCTCGTGATCTTCAGGCCCTTAGACGGCACTGCATCACATACAGGAATGCTACTGTAATGGAAATCACAACATGGGCTCAGGAATACTTCCAGAAAACATTGTCGGTGAACACAATCCACCGTGTCATTCGCCGCTGCCGGCTAAAACTCGATAGGCCATAAAAGAAGCCAAATCTAAACATGATCCAGAAGCGCGGGCGTTTTCTCTGGGCCAAGGCTCATTTAAAATGGACTGTGGCAAAGTGGAAAACTGTTCTGTGGTCAGACGAATCAAAATTTGAAGTTCTTTTTGGAAAACTTGGACGCCATGTCATCCGGACTAAAGAGGACAAGGACAACCCAAGTTGTTCTCAGCGCTCAGTTCAGAAGCCGGCATCTCTGATGGTATGGGGTTGCATGAGCGCGTGTGGCATGGGCAGCTTACACATCTGGAAAGGCATCATCAATGCTGAAAGGTGTATCCAAGTTCTAGAACAACATATGCTCCCATTCAGATGTTGTCTCTTGCAGGGAAGACCTTGCATTTTCCAACATGACAATACCAGACCACATACTGCATCAATTACAACATCATGGCTGCGTAGAAGAAGGATCCGGGTACTGAAATGGCCAGCCTGCAGTCCAGATCTTTCACCCATAGAAAACATTTGGCGCATCATAAAGAGGAAGATGCGACAAAGAAGACCTAAGACAGTTGAGCAACTAAAAGGCTGTATTAGACAAGAATGGGACAACATTCCTATTCCTAAACTTGAGCAACTTGTCTCCTCAGTCCCCAGACATTTGCAGACTGTTATAAAAAGAAGAGGGGATGCCACACAGTGGTAAACATGGCCTTGTCCCAACTTTTTTGAGATGTGTTGATGCCATAAAATTTAAAATCAACTTATTTTTCCCTTAAAATGATACATTTTCTCAGTTTAACTATTTGATATGTCATCTATGTTGTATTCTGAATAAAATATTGAAATTTCCACATCATTGCATTCTGTTTTTATTCACAATTTGTACAGTGTCCCAACTTTTTTGGAATTGGGCTTGTGTGTATATATATATATATATATATATATATATATATATATATATATTTATTTATTCATATATCCTTCAGTTTATAGTCCATATAAAAAGATTATAGCCATGTGACAGGTTGTGAAACCACAAAAGGTCCATCCACAAATGGTGCCTCCACAAGGGGATTTAAAGCAAACTCCAACAGGAGCTACAGAGTATAAAACCGAAGAGAGGCGCCTCTAAGTGTAGCAATATGGTTACATTTAATGAAGGTTCAATATTTAGCAACTCACATGGCTGATGATTAAGGCTCCATGTACACGGGACGCTGGAAATGGCCGTTTAGGAGCTGTTGGGCGTTTTTTTCAGAAGCCCCTGAACCCATCTACATTTCATCTTATCTGTCCATGTACACAGGGTCGTTTACAGTCATTTGCAGGCAGTTGCGTTCAGGGACTGTTTTTAGAACGCAATTATTTGCGTTCGAACGTGTGTTTCCCGGCGTTTCAAACGCACAAACGCGTCTGAACGCGTCTGAACGCGATGACCCACGTTTAGCGTTAGCGTTTTTCCATTTTAAAGGGGAATAATTTTTTTGACCTCTAGGAACGCTTCTAAACGCAAACGCCCGCAAACGCTGCTAAACGCCCGCTAAACGCGGGTACAAACGCGACCGAACGGACGTTTCAAACGTCCTAAAAATTCCAGCATTCAAAGGGACTTTTAACAACGTCCCGTGTACATGGAGCCTTAAACAGGCACATCTAAGTATGCAGGCATCCGGGGCAAAGCTGTCTACGTAGACCATCCTCTGCATCGCCGGCTTTCACATTCGTCAGTCTGCAGTCATGACCAGGAAGACTACCCTGCAGTAGAGCGATCTGAAAGCGAGGCTTGAAGCATCTGTGAAGTGCATCGTGGAAGAGATTGATGAAGTTGATGGCGGTGCGCAGGGCGGTCTATGCGGACAGCTTTTTTTGGTGTGCCTGTATACTTAGATGTGCCTCTTTTATTCATCAACCATGTGAGTTGCTAAATGTTGTACCTTCATTAAATGTAACCATATTGCTACACTTAGAGGCACCTCTCTTCTCTTCTATACTCTGTTGTGACGTAATGCTACTTGTATATCAAGACATCGCTTGCTTATTAAGTCACAATTTATAAAAGAAATTGGCTTGTCTTGCAAAACACTCTCAGACCAAGTTACTCTCAATCCAAGATTTTCCTGTACATCTTTCGTACACAAGATCACAAACATAAGTGTTATGAGGGGACAGTGGACAGTTTTAAGAGTAGTTAGGGTTAGGCTGGAATTCCTCCTAAAGATATTTACATTCACCCTTCTTTGGAATATCATCAGTATGTTTTGCTAATTTTCTCCCCTTGATGATGAGATATCGTTGTTGTCCTCTTCCTTCTTTTTTTTTTTTGTATTTGTTTTGTTATGGCAATGCCCTAAGCATTTTGGTAATTTCTCTGGTATACTTATACTATCATGTGTCTCTATTTGTCTCTGCAGTTTTAGTGGATGTGATTTGGCCCCCTTGTGCTGTGATGATCTCTTTTCCATTCTTATCACTAACCGATCCCTCATTAAACTGGATTTAGCACATATTAATCTGCAAGACTCTGGAATAAAATGTCTGTGTGAGGGACTTAAACATTCAGACTGTTTCCTACGGGAACTGAGGTGAGCATTGTACTACAAATTATATATATATATATATATATATATATATATATATATATATATATATATATAAACTATTGGATTCAGGTATAAATGTAGGAACTGACTACTCTGAATGTTATGTAGCACTGCCCCCTAGAGGACCGCTGAAGAATGACACTTTTGGATTCCCCTGGGTTACTCATAGCAACTGCTTGCAGTAATCTTAATACTTTAAGTTCTTGGCTCAGTCAATGATCAGTCTAGGGGTTGTTGTTTTATTTATATTGGGATAAGAGAAGGGATGAGTGGGATACTCCAACTGTTTAATATTCACACTTCAGAGGACTTCTAACTTGAGAATGCGGCAAGGCCGCTACTTCATCCTGCCACTTGAATGAATTTGAGGTAAGTGTTCCTATTTGTGTTTCTCTTCAGGGTACCCCCCAGTACCCCCTTTCTCTGTTTTAGCTGACACCTGTCCACTGACTCTACACTCCAGAGTGGTCCCCTTCCTGGGCCGACCCCTGGGCAAGATCCTCTGTACTCATGATACTGTTGTTCCAGAGTCTCGCAGTGCCCTAACTCCTCCAGTCAGCTCTCCTGGACCTCTGGGTTCACCTCCACACTGTAGGTTCACCAGGCCGACTGCCTGTGACCATCACCATCCACTTCAGAAGAGGAGGCAGCCACCACCCTCTGTCTGGGACTCTACTTCCCGCCAAAGACCTCTACCATATGTGCCCATAACTTTCTATACACTGCCCCATAATGCACCGGGACCAACTGTCTATGCCAATTCTCGGGGCAGTACCAAAAGCCTGTGTGTCATTGGTCAGGTTTCCTCCAGCATCCAATGTGCCTCCCCATTGGATCGGTTGGGGACACTCCCTGAGACCAGATGAATCACACACACTGGACACACCGATGTCTGTTAAGCAGAGTGCAATATAGATTTTACCTGCTGCTCCTTTGATAGGCAGACAGAGCCAAAACTATACTCACTGCCTAGCACCTGACTAGGAGGGTGCTACAGTTATAATAACTTAAGAATAATAGGAAAAGTGAGGTGGCACTCATACAATAATGGCAGCCCTCAAAATTTCAATTTAATTCCCAAATAAATTGAGGGCGGGCGTGGAGCAACGTTGCCAACTGTCCATTACGAATGGCTGCTGTCCGTAAAAAAATATGGCCGCTTTGTAACTGCGCATGGGCAGCCCAAGCTCAGACAGGGGGCGGGCAGCCGTGCGTATGGTTGGTGACGTTAGCGCCTTTTATAAACTACAGGAGCAGCGGGGCTGGTCCAGGAGTCAGGGACTCACCCAACACACAGCCATCCACTGACCTGTATTGGGACTGCAAACTCCACAAACTGACATGATCCCCTGTGAGTTGGAGGTAGGTGAGTGCTGTTCTGGGGGCCCTGTGTGCTAGGCACTGATAGAAGATGCAGGATGGATAGGAGTATAGGGCTTAGATCAGCTCTCATAAGGGATAATCGGAGACTGCTATTAGATATATATAAAGGAAGAGGACCATAACATCATAAAAAAGGAAAATTAGAAAATACATCAGTAGTAGAAGTTCAAGCCATCAGCCTGGGGGGCCGCTCACACTGATATATACTGTACTGTATATGCCATTGACTGCTGGGTACTCTAAAGTCTGCTACTATTGCAGTATGATGAAGGTCGCAGTAGTGGATGTTCTTATCACTTTTAGCACTGGCATGTGATGAGGATTACCATGTGTAAGATGTCATTGATAGGTGCCCTGAAGTCTTGTAGCATTGCGTGGTGATAAAGGTGGCATTGGTAGGTACCCTAAAATATTGTAGCATTGGCATGTGCTGAAGATAACCATGTGATAAAGACTGCAGTGGTAGATACCCCAATGTCTGGCAGCATTGCCATGTGATATAGCTGGCAGTGGTAGGTAGCCTAATGTCTTGTAGCATTGCCATGTGGTATAGGTATATATCAGTAAAACCCCCCTTACCTTAGTGTATTCACTCTGTGGAGCCCCTCTCCCCCCACATCAGAGTTCTCAGCGCTCCCCTCCTTAATCAGTGTTCTCAGAGTTCCCCTTTACATCAGACTCTGCAGGATTACCCCTTACAGTGTAAGGGGCAACTCTGCAGATCCTGCCATAAAGGGGAACTCTGATGTAAAGGGCAATACTGCAGAGAGCGAACAAAGGCGAACGCTTCAGATCATGATGTTAGGGGGCGTGCTGCAGATTCTGATGTAAGGGACAACTTTGTGAACTGTGATGTAAAGGGGAACTCTGGAGTCTGATACTTTATGTTAATATTGTTATAGTTGTTGTTGTTAATATTTATTTTTGTAATTTAATTCTGCATAAAACATTTAACAGTGTAATTTTGTGACATAATTTACGAGGGCGTGTTTAGGGGTGGGGCAGGGAAGGGTTTGGGTGGGGCAACTGGTGGCGAGTAACTTTTAGGCTCTGTTCACATATTGGCGTCCCGGATCACCGTGATTCTGCCCACGATCCTGAATCATTGCAAATCGCAGGACGCCAGTGCAATTCCCGTGACATGCAATGGCACCTCAAACATGGCAAGATTTTGCAACGATTTTCGCCCGACGCATTTCAATAAAATCCTGAAAACAGAATCGCGGGACGCCTACCCCCCCCAAAAAAAAAAAAAAAGAACTTCTTTTGGGCGACAGGTGTCCAGCGATTCTGTTTGCACAATTTTACCACGATTCGTTGGGCAAGATCGCTCTGGGTTTGGGGTGTCATTGCAAGTCACAGAAATAACACGGGCGCCCTGCGATTTTCAATTATTCTGGAACGCGGGCAGAATCGCGGGGATTCTCTAAATACCACCCCCCCCCCCTTTGTTTTTAAAGTAGAGACTCACAGCAAAGAATGGACATTCACAAACTAAAATAAAAGAGAAAAAGGCCCCAGATAATATGGTAAAAATGCTGAAAAGGGTTTGCTTCCACCAACTGATTGAAGTCAGATGTAAGAACAATACAGTTTTATAGAGAAGTTAATCATCTGTCCTTTTTTCAGGCGGATCTGAACGGATGCCCCATGCATCTCTATGGGGCATCGGATGTTAGCGGAGACATGTCCGCTGCGCTGACATCCAATCCAATCCGTCAAATCTGGACGCATGGAAACCCTATTCTCAATCCGTCTGGTGAATCGGATCGGATGAGAACGGACAGCCGGTCTGTTCTCATCCGATTCCCCCATAGAGAAGAATGGGGACCTGACAGCTCTGTCTCCACACACAGTGCGCAGACAGAGCTGCCATCCGCCTGCTCAGAGGGGGATCGGCGGATCAATCCCCCGCTGAGAAAAATGGAGTCCGCCGACGGACTCCACTGTGTGAAAGGGGCCTTAAAAGCTTCCAAAAAACTATTATGGCTGATTTGTGACCCTCTATTATGAGGGGACTGGTTTATCCAAAAGCCCCCTTGCTAACCCTTCTAAGCCTGCTGGCAATAGTTAAAATGCCACATATTGATTTATGGTTAAAAAAATGAAGAATTTGCATGAAATGTTTATACCACCTGACTAAAACTGCCAACCCCCCACTTTTAATATTAAAGCGGAGCAAAACCCACCAAAAACCCAAGTGTGGTCACCACATCAGTTTTAGGGTTAAGGAGCTCATCATTGGTTAGATGAGGGAATCTATGTGGTCCCATTCACACCTGCACCTCACACCTTACTATGTATGCTGCAATATACATGGAACAGTGTAAATCCAGACTTATGCCCCGTACACACGCATCGATTATTGGCCGTGAATTTTCGGCCAACGTCCGATCGGCCAATTTTCGGCTTGTTAGTATGATGCTTTCGACAACCGACTCCGACTTTTCGGCTGAAAAAAATCTGGTGTGCAGGCTATAAAATTTTTGTTGGCCGTCAACACAACGGCCGATTTTCCGTCAGTCAGTACAGATTTCGGCAGACAAAAATCTGATGAGCAAGACTGGGCATGCTCAGAGATGAAAAAACACACGGAAATTAAACCATCACATGACATCACTTCTGAAGTAGATTTTTGTTGGCCGAGAAAATGTGTGTGCAGTCTAGAGCACATTTCAACCAACACAACAACACTGGACAAAAGTGCGTGTGTACGAGGCATTAGACTTTTCAGGTGGGTGACAACTCATCTACATTTCATGGGGAGATCCAACCAATATTCGATGAAAAAATGAATCCACATGTCCAAACATCTCATTTACTAAGAATTCATATGCAGATTTTTCTTTGGAATGTGTCTACTTCTGCCAATCATTGAAAAAACATTTCAAGTCTGTCTCCTGTTTCTCCCACCAGAGTCTGTGACATTAAAGCAACATTATTGTGCTGTGATGATCTTTGCTCAGCTATCGCCACAACCCAAACTCTGACCAAATTGGAAGCAACATTGGATGTTGATAAGAACGTGTCGGACTCAGAAGTAGATAATTGTAGTGAGGTCCTACGGCAAGCGGGCTTCACGGTGTATAGAGATCTATATCGGGGGTAAAACACATACTAGGTCTTAGAATCTGAATAGAAAAATGTACACAATTTTGGATAGTGATGAGATGTTGGAAGTGGGACATTGTTGTGCGATCTTCTGACACTGGGATTTCACTGTAATGAAAAATCAAAGGACTAGGTGACAAACAGTCAATACAATTTCTGATAGAACCCATTGCAGGTTTCTGTAGTTTATAAAGATATCAAAAGAGACCTTTGAGATTTCCTGTGCCAGTCACAGTTTTCCTAGATGATAATGAAATTATTGCTGATTCCAAATTGTATCACTACAGATGGGCAGGTAAAGTAAAATCAGTTCCACCACTAAAAATTTTAGTCAGCTCTCACAATCTTCCACAAGGTTTTACCATTAACCACCTCCCGCCAGCCATATAGTAAAATGACGGCGGGCGGGATTCCCTCTTGTTCTGGAACGGCGTCACAGCCGATCACATGTAAACACGGAAGTGCCGGTAATCAGCTCTTCTTGCCTCACAGAGTGTGAGGAGAGGAGAGCCGAACATCTCCTCCCAGGGTAGACCTGTACAGATAATCAGGGCACTGATCATCAGTGCCGTGATTATCAGTGCAGCCCCAGTAGTGCCCATCAAAGACACCAATCAGTGCCCACCAGTGACACCAATCAGTGCCCATCAGTAATGCCAGTCAATGCTGCCTTTCAGTACCCATCAGTGCCTGTCCATCAGTGCCATCCATCAGTGCCACCCATAAGTGCCCATCACTGCTGCCCATCAGTGTCACCCATCAGTGCTGCCTATCCTTGCCACCTATCATTGCCCATAAGTGCCGCCTATCAGTGCCCATCAGTACCGCCCATCAGTGCTCATCAGTGTCGCATATGAGTGCCTCCTCACCAGTGCCACCTAATCAGTGCCCTTCAGTGCCGCCTCATCAAGGCACATCAGTGAAGGAGAACAATTACTGACAGAAACTAAGAAAAACATTTTTTTTTTAAATTTTCATTTTTTTGTTTGTCTTTTTAGCAAAAAAAAAACCCAGCAGGGAATAATTACCACCAAAAGAAAACTCTATTTGTGTGAAAAAATTATAAAAATGTAATTTGGGTACAGTGTTGCATGATCGCGCAATTGTCATTCAAAGTGTGACAGCGCTGAAAGCTGAAAATTGGCCTGGGCAGGTAAGGAAAGAAAGTGCCCTGTATTGAAGCAGTTCAATAAATATAACTTTACTTCAATTTACCAACAATCCCCCTATCACAAGCTGTCTATCCAATTTGTCAGTTTTTTTTCTAGGTATTTACCAAAACATATTCAAGCTATAGTTAAATAATGGATATGGGCTTACACACTCTCAGATTTAATTTGAGGGTATGCACATCCAAATCAGAGGAAGGGTTTAGAAATTACAGCTCTTAAGAATAGCCCCCCCCCCCCATTTTTCAAGGGACCAAAAGTAATTGGACGATTAAATAAAAAGCTGTTTCATGGCCAGGTGTTGGCTACTCCTTCGTTATTTCATCATCAATTAAGCAGGTAAAAGGTCTGGAGTTGATTCCAAAGCCCCGTACACACGATAAGATTATCAAACGATCTGTCGTCCGTTTTTTGTGGCATGCTAGTCTGATGTGGAAAGTGAAGATTATTTTCATACGAATTTTCCCGTACGACAGAATTCTACTTCAGAAGTGATATCATGCGTTGGATTGCTTTCTATGTGTTCTTTCATCTCTGAGCATGTGTAGTCTTGCTCATAAGATTTTTCCCCGTTGAAATCTGTACTAATGAGATGGAAATCGGAAGTGTGTTGACGGAGGACAAAAATTTGAATGCCTGCACATCAGGATTTTGTCACCCGAAAAGTCGGAGTCGCTTGTCGAAAGCACCATACTAACAATCCGAAAATCGGCAGACCGGTCATCGGACGAAATTTCCCTTCCGAATTTCTTATCGTGTGTACGGGGCTTAAGTGTGGTATTTGCATTTGGAATCTATTGCTACCTACATCTATTGAACCTACACCATGCGTTCAAAGGAGCTGTCCATGCAAGTGAAACAGGCCATTGCAAGGCTTCAAAAATGGAACAAATCTATCAGAGAGATAGCAGCAACATTAGGTGTGGCCAAATCAACAGTTTGGTACATTCTGAGTAAAGAAGAATGCACTAGTGAGTTCAGAAACATAAAAAGGCCAGGATCGTCTACGGAAGACAACAGTGGTGGATGATCGCAGGATCCTCTCTATGGTAAAGGAAAACACCATCCAGACAAGTGAAGGACACTCTCCAGGAGGTGGAATGTATCATTGTCAAAGCCTACAATTAAGAGAAGACTTCATGAGAACAAATACATAGGGTTCACCACAAGGTGCAAACCATTCATAAGCCTGAAGAATAGAAAGCCAGATTAGACTTTGCCAAAAAACATCTAAAAAAGCCAGACTAGTTCTGGAAAAGCATTCTTTGGGCGGATGACACTAAGATTAATCTATACCAGAATGACGGAAAGAAAAAAGTGTGGAGAAGGCTTAGAACAGCTCATGATCCAAAGCACACAACATTATCTGTAAAACATGGTAGAGGCAGTGTGATGGCATGGGCATGCATGGCTTCCGGTGGCACTGGGTCATTGATGTTTATTGATGATGTGACAGAAGACAGAAGCATCCGGATGAATTCTGCAGTGTTTAGAGATATACTGTCAGCCCAGATTCAGCCAAATGCAGTAAAGTTGATTGGACGGCGCTTCACAGTACAGATGGACGATGATCCAAAAAACACTGCAAACGCAACCCAGAACCTTTTGAAGGAAAATAAGTGGAATATTCTTCAATGGCCGAGTCAATCACCTGATCTCAACCCAAATTAGCCGAAGTAAAAACTAAGTTAGGGGTGGTTTTTTAGAGATATAAAAGATAAGCTTAGTTATGTTGCCGTCATCCCTATGGTGAATTGAAAAAAGGGGGTTTGGTTCCTCAGGCCAAAGAAGAAAGAAAGGTGGGATTTTGTAGGCAATGGTAAATTATATCAATTTTATTAAAAAGGTTTGAAACCTTTTTAATAAAATTGATATAATTTACCATTGCCTACAAAATCCCACCTTTCTTTCTTCTTTGGCCTGAGGAACCAAACCCCCTTTTTTCAATTGAAGTAAAAACTAAAGCCAGAAAGAATCACAAACAAAGAGCAACTGAAGACAGCTGCAGTTAGAGCCTCGCAAAGCATCAGAAAGGAGGAAACCCAGTCTTTGGCAATGCCCATGGGTTCCAGACTTCAGGCAGTCATTACCAGTAAAGGATTCTCAACAAAATATTAAAAATTAACATTTTATTTATGATTATATTAATTTGTCCAATTACATTTGAGCCGTGAAAATAGAGGGCTGTGTATATGGTTGCAGTTCCTAAAATTTGCACTTGATATTTATGTTCAAGCCTTTGAATTAAAGCTGAAAGTCTGCGATTTCAAGTTCATTTGGATTGTTTCATTTTAATTTTATTCTGGTGGCAAACAAAGCCAAATGTATGGAAATTGTGTCCAAATATATATGGACCTAACTGTGGTTTCTATTAGTGTGTATAAAAATGTCAATAATTTCCTACAGACCACACCATCAGCCCCCTCTTTTCCATCTATAATAGGAATATTTCCTGATGTAACACTCTCATTTTATTCTTCTATGAAGGGGTAGACACTGGATTCAATTGTTTTACAAAAGAAGATGGTCTTTGTAAAGCCGTCTCCTCCTCTGCAGGTAATACATGAATCCTGATATGAAGAAAATGTACAGAATGTAATTATATTAGAATGACTTGTTCATATAAATCGATATTCATCATTTTCCTTTTCTTCAGATGATGAGTGATTCTACTGGGAGATATCTGCTGAATGTTATTCTGGAAAGATCTGAGCAGTGACCTGTCCTTCCTATGATTCCTCCAATTTATATTGCATTGTTACTCCTAATGTATTATTACTACAAACTAAAAATGTGATTTTTGGATCTTTACACCACCACTGCCACCTCTGATGAGACTGCACATTGGGAAATTCCTGTTCATGACATGAAGATTCATCCTACGCAAGTAGAAGACACCAAAAAACACAGTGACAATGTGGCGAGGGCGGTGGAGGTGATCACCATCCTTCATCCTAATTCTTCTCTGTGAATAGATGAAGCCACACCGACTCTCTTTTTGATCTGAAGGAGCCCTCACCACCAGTCTCTGTATCAGTAGACACAGGTCCTAAAGTGATTGTAAAGTCTCGTTTTTTTTTTTATGTAGCACTACTCCCTTGGGATCTGCTGAATGTGGGTTCCCCTGGGCTACCATTAGCAACAATAGAACAGTCTGGCATGTTTCCAAGTGTTTTTACCTCAGACAAGGACCAGTCCAGTTTATTTGGTCTCTATGTTCTATTTGGAACTTGGATAGGAGAAGGGATGAGTGGGATACTCCAACTGACTAGAACTATGCACAGGGACGACATGAAAAATGCTGGTTAACGCTGGTTAATGCTGTGTAATGCTGATTAACGCTGTGTAACGATGTGTTAAGCTAGTCACGGCTAGGCCGCTGCTTAACTTTGCCCTTGACTGTGAAAAGAGTCATTAAGCTTCCTGTGGTATTCCTTTCCTGAGGCAAGCTATTCTTTAAAGTGGAGTTCTGGCCTATTTTGCAACTTTAGTGATTCCTGGAGTGCTCGCTATGCTGATCAACAATTGGCCATTTTCAATTTTTTTCGGGGGTCCCTTACCTTATTTTCAGGGCATTTTTGATTGTACTTCCTCCTTCTTCCCCCTCTGTGGCCACGGCCACCGACATCACTTCCGCCTTTGCATTGCATCCTGGGAGCTGTTTGTCATCACTCCCAGGAGGCTGGAATCAGGAAGAACTCCCAGAACACTCCCTGGTATCAGGAAGAAGGACACAGCAGATTACACTGCGGCTTCAGATGCCCACGTCTAAGATGGCCGCGCCCAGACAGTATTTTTAAAAGTAAGATTTTGACTAAAATCCAATACTGTACACCTTGTAAGTATGAGAATAGCGGTTCTGTAAAGGGCGATGGATTAGTATTATAGGGGTATTTTTAGTTAAAAAAGGTATTTGAGGCCGGAACTCCGCTTTAAGGTAGACTGTACTGATGAACAACTTCAGGGCCCTTCCTGGTGCCCCCTTTATTCCCTAATCTCCAGGGCTTAACCACTTGGCACCCCCTTTACTGTAACACTCTGGGTTGGCTGGCTCCTTGATCCCTTTGACCTCTCTGGAGTGGTCCCCTCTCTTAGGCAGACCCCTGGGCAGATCCCTGAGTACTCACGACACTGTTTTTCCTGAAGTCTTCTGCCCAGCAGCTCCACTGGTCAGCACACTGGATCCTCTGCAGCACAGCTCAACCCCTGATCCCTAGGCCAACTGCCTGGACAACCTTCCTCACTTCAGCAGGAGGAGAGACAACCGTCCACCTCCTTCTGGGACTTTGCTCCCGCCAAAAGACACCCTGTCACATGCCCCCTCAGGATTTATTCCAAATCCCAGGATGCATTGCAGCAGTGCCCACCCATTGGGACAGTCATAAACCCTGGTGTGCTATTGGCTAGGTTTCCTCCACTGTCCAACAAGATAACTCATTGGATACAGTGGGGAGACTCCCCAGACTTAATAAGTCACAACTGGAAGCATGTGACAGGCTAGCTAACAGATCAGGCCCTCCTGATAAGCAGAACAGAGCCACACATATATTTTACCTAGCACCTACATAGGAGGGTGCTACATAAATAAAAAACATGTACTTACCTCCTCTGTACAGTTGGATTTTCACAGATTAGACTGGATCTTCCTCTTCTTGGGTCCCTCGTTGCTGCTCTTGGCCCCTCCCTCCTATTGAGTGCCCCCACAGCAAGCAGCTTGCTATGGGGGCACCCGAGCCAAGCTGCAGCTCCATGTGTCCATTCAGACACTGAGCTGCCATTCGGTCCCTCCCCCTCTCTCCTGAACTGACTTTGATTGACAGTCAGGGGAACCAATAGCGCCATGGCCGAGGGACTTTTGGACATCGCTGGAGAGAGAGATCGAGCTCAGGTAAGTATTAGGGGGTGCTGGGGAGGCTGCTGCACACAGAAGGCTTTTTATCCTAATGCATAGAATTTATTAAGATAAAAAAAAACCTTCTGTGACAGTTTGCGGCTTCACAGCCGGGTACGCACTGCGCATTCGCGAGTTGCGCTACGCGTCGTGATTGGCCGGCAATCTTCTGGGACCTCTGACATGTCCCAGAAGATTGCAGGGAGGGAGGGGGAGAGGAGAACTTCCGCTCCGAGCGGAAGTGGGAGCGGGTACCTGTCAAAACTAGGTACCCGCTCCCCCCCCAAAAAAATGAAATGCCAAATGTGGCATGTCAGGGGGTTAGCACCACCTAAAGCGGAAGTTCCACTTTTGGGTGTAACTCCGCTTTAATATATAAAATAGAGGATTAAAGTGTTACTAAACCCACAACAGTAAAATCAGTCTGTATATACAGTAAAGCATGCTTGCTATACTCACTGTGAAACCTATGGAGTTAACCCTCTGCATTTTGTAAAAAGGCTGTTTGATCCTGTCTTCTCCTCTTCTTCCACTGTCCCCAATTCATCTCCTGATAAGACAGAGACTTTCGAGTCACTCTGCACATGCTCGGTTTGGTATGCATTGTTGGAGATTTTTTTTTTTCTTTGGAGGGTGCATGTGATTAGCACAGGGCCAATCAGTACTGTCCAGAGAGAGGGTCAGAGGTCCTGCAGCCTCATAGGACAGTCAAAGGGGAATGAAAACTCCTCCTACAAGCTTTAACCAGACACTGATAGAAGTCACAAGACTGCTATATACAGATGATGACAAAAGGTATTTAGCAGTTTAAATTTACTAAAATAATCACATTTCCATGTTCTGTGTACTGTGGGAGACCAGATATAGTGAATGCAGGGTCTTGGGTTTTAGTAACAGTAAAAGTACAGTACATTGGTATTATAAATACCCAAGTAAAAAAAATGAATGTACATTACTGAGATTTTAAGCGTTTAGGCCCCGTTCACATCTAGGCGTTTTTGGGCGATTTTCTCCTCTAAACCTCAGCTCTAAAAACGCCCAACAAGATAAATCCCATTCACTTCAATGGTCCCTGTTCACATCTGAGCATTCTGTCGCCTTAAGAAAAACGCCCGTCACTCAAAAAAGTACATGAGCTTCTTTTTTGGAAGATTATAGGCATTTTTATTTTTCTCCGTTGGCCACATTTCAACTCAAAACACCTGCACAAAAATGCTTGAAAAAACGCCTGCAAAATGCCTGGAAAAAATGCCTGTAAAATGCCTGGAAAAAAATGCCTGTAAAATGCCCAAAAAACGCTTTTAAAAATAGCAACGTCTAGATGTGAACGTAGCCTTAGGATTTGTATTCTGTTAGACAAAATGAAGAGATACATGAAAACAGTAATAAATTAATGAAGAAATAAATATATTCTATCATATAAGTTAATAAATATATAAATAAATAACATAATAATAATAATAATAATAATATATCTAACCTTCCTTTTTATATTATATATTTATAATTATGTGTACTGGTTGTTTTGGGAAGACCAAACCATGACTACTGGATATTGGAAAAATCACATATAACTGACGATTGATGGCATAAAATAAAAATGTATATTTTATGTTATTACTGAAATTAAAATAGGTTAATAATGTAATAAATATGTGTAAAGTATTTTTTTGATTTTTATGTAATAAATATATATAACAATACTTTATGGTGTTTGTACTATCTAGGTCTGGATTTCAGAAAATAAACAGATCCTCCAATTTCTAGCAGATTGTAAAGAGTAGGGATGAGCATGTTCGGTTTGCAGGAGAACTTTTGAACATCGCAAAAGTTCGGAACCGAATAACGAACCCCATTAGAGTCTATGGGGCCCGACAGGGCCAGCCTTTGGAGTGTGCAAGCTGTGCGGCTGCACAGGGCACCATGGGCAACAGGGGCGCCGTGCGGCCATCATAGCTCGCATTCTGTTGCTCATAGGCAGGCCTGGACTGGCCATCGGGGCCACCCGCTCCATGGCGGGTTGATGATCAGCCCGCACAGTGGGAGGTAAGTGGCGACCACGGCCTGAACAGGGTTAACACAGGCTGTGGCTGCCACTTACCTCCCGCTGTGCCTGTGTTTCCTCCAGACCGCAGGGCTGAGCTGTGTATCTCTCTCACACACAAAGGCAAGGATGTTTAAACCCAGAGGAGAAAAGCTGCAGACAGCTGGGCTTATCCTGGGGTAAGTAAGCTCACCCTCTCTCCTGCCTCAGTATATAAAACAAATGTAAGGGGGGCTCTGTGGGGAGTCTCTGATGTAAGGGAGGCACTGTGGGGAGTCTCTGATGTAAAGGGGGCTCTGTGGAGGGTCTCTGATATAAAGGGGGCTCTGTGGGTGGTCTTTGATGTAAGGGGGGCTTTGTGGGGGGTCTCTGATGTAAGGGGGGCTCTGTGGGTGGTCTCTGATGTAAGGGGGCTCTGTGGGGGGATTCTGAGGTAAGGGGGCTCTGTGGGGGGTCTCTGCTGTAAGGGGGGCTCTGTGGGTGGGTCTTTGATGTAAGGGGGGCTCTGTGGGGTTCTCTGATGTAAGGGGGGCTCTGTGGGTGGTCTCTGATGTAAGGGGGCTCTGTGGGGGGTCTCTGATGTAAGGGGGGTCTCTGTGGGCAGTCTCTGATGTAAGGGGGGATCTTTGGGGGGTCTCTGATGTAAAGGGACTCTGTGGGGGGTCTCTGATGTAAGGGGGCTCTGTGGGGGGTCTCTGATGTAAGGGGGGTCTGTAGGGGTCTCTGATGTAAGGAAGGGCTCTGTGGGGGGTCTTTGATGTAAGGGGGGCTCTGTGGGGGGTCTCTGATGTAAGAGGGGCTTTGTGGGGGGCCTCTGATGTAAAGGGGAGCTCTGTGGGGGGGTCTCTGGTGTAAGTTTATTTAGTAGTGGTATATGATATGTATACTGTAGTAGCCATGCAGATTTATTTATTAATTTAGCACTGTGCACTTTTTACAACAGAAACAGATTTGGGTGATATATTGAGCGCCATAGGAATAGCTCGCACAGGGTGCCAGAACACCTAAGGCCAGCCCTGGGGCCTGAACTGGAAAAATCAAAAGTGCTCATTTTAACTGCTTGCCGACCGCCCACAGTAATATTACTGCGGCAGTCAGCTCCCCTGGGTCCAGCCACGTAGTACTACGTGACTAGAAGGGAAGGGGTTTTGGCATGTGTTTAGACACAGCGGGAGGCGGGCCATGAGAGGAGAGGCGGCAATTGCCGCCTTCCTCCAGTGATCGTCCGGGAAACGGAGAGAAGACCCGCCTGCTTATGGAAACAAAGCAGGCGGATTGTCTGTGGGACAGGTCGGGACAGATCAGCAGTCTCAGCTAAGTTGAAACTGCGATCTGTCTGTGCCGGTCACAGAACCCCCCCCCCCACCACACACACACACAGTTAGTAAGCACATAGGCATACATTAACCCCTTTGATCACCCACAGGGTTAACTCCTTTCCCTGCCAATGTCATTATTACAGTAACAGTGCATATTTTTAGCACTGATTACTGTAGTAATGTCACCGTTACCGACAAAAGTGTCAAAACTGTCAGTCAGGGGTCCAATCTGTCCGCCACAATGTCACAGTCCCGCTAAAGATCGCAGTCATTACCATTAAAGTAGTTAGTAGATGCGATAGCAAACCAATCAAAATACGCTTATTGCAATTTTTTGTTTTTACCAAAAATATGTAGCAGAAGACAAATTTGCCTAAAATGTTAAAAAATTTAGATTTTTTAATTTCTTTTTGGGAATGTCGTGTAGCAGAATGTGAAAAATATAGTTTTTTTCACAATTGACGCTCTTTTTTTGTTTATAGCGCAAAAAATAAAAATTGCACAGGTGATCAAATACCACCAAAAGAAAGCTCTGTTTGTGGGAAAAAAAAGGACCTAAATTTTGTTTGGGTACAGCATCGCACGACCGCGCAATTGTCCATTAAAGTAAAGCAGTGCCGAATCGCAAAATAGGGCCTGGACAGGAAGGGGGAAAATCCTTCCAGGGCAGAAGTGGTTAAAGGCTTATATGCAAGTAATTGGGCATACAATGGTTATGGGGGTCCGGGTACTGCCCTGGGGGACATGAATCATTGAAAAAAAGTTTGTAAAAAAAAATAATTTTTAAATAAAATAGAAAAATGCATTACCAGAAGCGGTTCACGGGGTGTATAGAATATATGTAAACGTGCCACATCCTAATATATAAACTTGAAAATCGATTTAAAAAACACATGGACTTTGTAGGCACAACAGTATAATAAAAAAAAAAAAAATAACTTTTATTAATTGTACATTTTTAACCGGTTGCCGACCGCCGCAAGTACATATACTGCGGCGGTCAGCCCTGGCCAGGCAAAGTGACGTATATATACGTCACTAGCCTGTCAGTTGCTTGTGAGCCAATAGCGGGCGAGCGCCCGCCCGGCTCCTTCCCTGGGAAGTCCGTGCGTGTGACCGCCGGTCACTCACGATCGTCCTCCGTGAAGGGAGAAAGGCAGGCGGCTGATGTAAACAAGCCACCTGTCATTCTCTCCTGTGTAGGAATGGTGATCATACGGTTCTACTATGTAGGACCATTGATCACTGTTCCTACACCAGTAGCCGTGTCCAATCACAGTAAGAAGCACGCCCCTAGGGACACACTTAACCCCTCCTTCCCCAATAAAGTTAACCCCTTCCCTGTCAGTGTCATTTTGCAGTAACAGTGCATATGTATAGCACTGATTACTGCAGTAATGTCACTGGTAACCCCAAAAGTGTCAAAAATGTCAGTCAAGGGTCCGATCTGTCCGCCGCAATGTCGCAGTACCGCAAAAAAAGTCGCAGATCGCCGCCATTACTCGTTAAAAAAAAAACACCAAAAATGACAGAAATCTTTCCCTTAGTTAGTAAACGCAATAACTTTTGCTCAAACCAATCAAAATACGCTTTTTGTGATTTTTTTTTACCAAACATATGTAGCAGAAAACAAATTGGCCAAAAATGTTAAAAAATTTTGATTTTTACATTTTTTTTTTTGGGGAATTTCATATAAAAAAATGTGAAAAATATTGTTATTTTTGCAAAATTTACGCTCTTTTTTTTGTTTATAGCGCAAAAAATAAAAATTGCACAGGTGATCAAATACCACCAAAAGAAAGCTCTGTTTGTGGGAAAAAAAGGACGTCAAATTCATTTAGGTACAGCGTCGCACAACCGCGCAATTGTCCGTTAAAGTCACGCAGTGCCGAATCGCAAAAAAGGCCCTGGTCAGGAAGGGGGTAAAATCTTACGGGGCTTAAGTGGTTAAAAAAGACACAAACTGCATCTATAAGTCCATAGTTTGCCTATAGTTATGTAATTGGTGAAACACACACTGAGGGCATATTACATTAATACATAAATACAAAAACAAAACTTCGCCCTTCTTCCTTCCAGGTCTGCAGACTCCAGCTTTGCTACTAGCTGGAGCCGCGTGATGTCACATGTGCGCGGGAGCCGCCTGGTCACTGCACAGGGCTCTGAAGAAACAGCACGGCCGGCCGTTCCTTCAGAACACATGCGCCAATGAAGTAATTGGCTGCATGCAATGAGAATATCTCCTAAATGATGCAAGTTTAGGAGATATTTACAGTACCTATAGGTAAGCTTTATTGTAGACTTACCTATAGGTACAAACGCTAAGTGCCGGTTCACACTAGTACGACTTGTCAGGCGACTTGGTCAGCCTGGCAAGTTGCGCACCCTCGCGGTCCATTGTGTAGCACAGGAACAGTTCTAATAGGAGCGACACAAGTCGCTCCGACTTAGAAAAAGGGTCCTGTACTACTTCGGGGCGACCGGGAGCAACTTGCATAGACTTTCATTTTATGAAGTCCGTGCAAGTCGCGGTGCACGCGACTTCACAGGTCGTCCCCGAAGTTGTGCCGCTTCAGTGTGAACCGGCACTTAAGGTAAGTTTATAACTACTTTAAGTAAGCAAATTTGTTTTTGTTTTTTTTGTTACGAATGTGACAGTGACATTTTTCAGTAGGTTAGTGCCTACTTCCTATCAGCCTGTTCATTTAAATTATATCTGTCATAAAAAGTGAATGCATTTAGGTGTGTCTGTCAGTTACTTAGTTTAGAAACAAAAATCCCAGCTCAATCACTAGAAACTGACAGCACTGCCGTGTATGTACTGTAGGTTAAGTGATACCATAAAAAGTTAATTTAAGAAACACTGAAAGCAAAAAAAGAAAAAAAAAAAAACATAAAAAAAAGGCAAAATGTAATAATGAAAAAAACTGTAAAACAAATATTGAAAACCACGACATAAGCATTAATTAAAATAAAAAATGTAGTTTATATGATAATAAGGAGTGTTCATTTAGCAGGGTGTCCATTTACTTACCATGTTCAGATGCAGAGCCAGGCCTTTCAATGTCCACTTACAACAACCTGGCTTCCTGGACATCCCCAGGAAGATACGTCTCCTTGCATCTCTCCCTCAACAGCTTAGAGAGACCATGCTTGATGAGGCAGAGGTTGCTGGGCAAGTGATCTACATCCAGGTGATAAGCCCCCCACTATCAGAACTGGTGTGCTGGCAGCCAGGCAGGAGCCTCATAGCAAGCAGGTTCTCCAGAAGAACCAGCTACTGTGTGGAGCCTTTCTCTGATTGCACCCAAAGTTCTGCAGTTCCAGTGGGATGGCTTTTCATCCTGGGCCTGGGATCCTTCCAGTTGTTTACCTATGTTACCAGACCAACCCTGGACTTAACTGTGTGGGACACTGTCTATGAGAAGTATTGGAAAATTGGAGGCATTACCCTCAGACAGACAACTGAATAAACAGGGCAGTGTTCCCAACCCCCGGGAGTGAAATTTACTTGCAGAACGCCAACATTTACAAACTGCACCAATTTTTTACTGGCTCTGCAAAAATGTACATAAAATGGCCGTTTTCAGTGCTAAACCATGCAAATATCAATACTTAAACTATGAACATGTAGATAGTGCTATTATCAATGTGTTTAAGTTAAACAAAAGTCAAAAACCATATTTCTCCATTTACATGAAGGTCAGATTAATATAACCCAGCCAGCACAGAGTTCCCCCATATATCAGAATGTGCAGAGTGTCCCCTTTACAGTGTAACTCTGACATAAAGAGGAATGCTGCAGATCTTGATTTAGGGGGGAACTCTGATGTAAGCAGGTGCTCTGGTGACCAGAAACCACCTTATAGCAGAGTCCACTGCATTCCCCTTTACATCAGAGTTCCCACTTACATCAGGGTCTGCAGCATTGCCCTTTACATTAGAGTTCCCTTTTACATCAGGGTCCGCAGAGTTCCCTCTTGCACTGCAAGAGGAGAATCCTGCAGACTCTGATGAAGAGAGGAATATCAGGAACTCTAATGTGGAGGGGAGGGGGGACTCTGGTGACCAGAGACCACTGTCCGCAGATTAATTACACTAAGGTAAGGAGGGGGATTCCCTGCTATAAGGGAGAAACCTTTATATCAGTTCCCCCTTACGTTATTGTATTCACCCAGCCCTTACATCAGTGACCTCCCCTTAGACTGGCCTGGTGGCACTGTCACTTACCTGAGGTTGGTCAGAGGCTGCGGACATGATACAGGAGGTGGTCAGATGCTGCGGAAATCATACAGGAGGTGGTTAGAGGCCGTGGACATGATACCGGAGGAGGTAAGAGACTGCAGACATACTACAGGAGGTGGTCAGAGGAAGTGGACATGGTACAGGAGGTAGTCAGAGGCTGCAGACACCCCCATTCAACAGTAGTGTCCTAATCTGCCCCCTTCACCCTCCACATCAGTGTCCAACTCTGCCACCCTTTACATCACCCTCCCACAGCAGAGTCCTCCTCTGCCCACCTTCATATACCCTCTACAGCACTGTCCTTCTCTGCTCCCTTCAGTCCCCACAGCAATGTCATTCCCTGTCCATTTCTGCCCCCACAGCACTGTCCTCTCCTGTCCCCTTCAGCCCCCACAGCACTGTACTTCTTTGTCCCCTTCAGCCCCCACAGCACTGTCCTTCTCTGCCCCCACAGCACTGTCCTTCTCTGCCCTCACAGCATTGTCCTTTTCTGCCCCCACTTCAGCCCCCACAGCACTGTCCTTCTCTGCCCCCTGCCTTTAGCCCCCACAGCACTGTCCTTCTCTGCCCCCTGCCTTTAGCCCCCCACAGCACTGTCCTTCTCTGTCCCCACTTCAGCCCCCACAGCATTGTCCTTCTCTGCCCCAACTTCAGCCCCCACAGCATTGTCCTTCTCTGCCCCAACTTCAGCCCCCACAGCATTGTCCTTCTCTGCCCCAACTTCAGCCCCCACAGCATTGTCCTTCTCTGCCCCCTGCCATTAGCCCTGCCACAGCACTGTCCTTCTCTGCCCCTGCCTTTAGCCCACCACAGCACTGCCCTTCTCTGCCCCCTGCCTTTAGCCCCCACAGCACTGTCCTTCTCTGCCCCCACAGCACTGTCCTTCTCTGCCCCACAGCACTGTCCTTCTCTGCCCCCACAGCACTGTCCTTTTCTGCCCCCACTTCAGCCCCCACAGCACTGTCCTTCTCTGCCCCTGCCTTTAGTCCCCCACAGAACTGTCCTTCTCTGCCCCTGCCTTTAGTCCCCCACAGCACTGTCCTTCTCTGCCCCCACTTCAGCCCCCCACAGTACTGTCCTTCTCTGCCCCCTGCCTTTAGCCCCCACAGTACTGAGCACTGTTCTTCTCTGCCCACTGCCTTTAGCCCCCACGGCACTGTCTTTTCTGCCCCCACTTCAGCCCCCTACAGCACTGTCCTTCTCTGCTGCCTGCCTTTAGCCTCCACAGCACTGAGCACTGTCCTTTCTGCCCCCACTTCAGCCCCCCAAAGCACTGTCCTTCTCTGCTCCCTGCCTTTATCCCCCACAGCACTGAGCACTGTCCTTCTCTGCCCCCTGCCTTTAGCGCCCACAGCACTGTCCTTTTCTGCCCCCCACTTCAGTCCCCACACAGCACTGTACTTCTCTGCCCCCAGTTCTCACATGAGTGTCCTGCTCTTCTCTAGCCGCAGCGCCAGCGAGACAGTGTCACTGTCTTTCTTTTAAAAATCACGCCAACCATCGTCAGTTCATCACTGCGCATGCGCCCAACCAGCCGGAAATAGGCTAGCTTTCCCGAACCCGACAGGCTTCGGAACGGTGCATGCACAGTTGCGCAGTGACTGTTCTGCCATCTTTTTTACGGGCACCGCTGCCCGTAATGGCCATTTAAGGGCAGCCCGAAAATGGGCTAAAATTTACGGGCTGCCCCTAAATTTACGGGCAGTTGGCAACACTGAAACAGGGTAACAATATATGTGGATGATTTAGTATTATTTTTTCATGCAGGCCTTTCCTTATCCTTTGATATTAATGCTATGAAAAATAAGGTGAATACTTTGGTCTGGAAATAACAAGCTTCTGTGCTGGTCACATTGGAGTTTATATACTAAAGCCAGAGAGGGCAAAATTAGTCACAATTCTGCAGAGAAACCAATCCGCTTTTAACCTCAGCTTGTTTAATTAAGCTTTAGCAATAAAACCTGAAAGCTGATTGGTTTCTCTGCAGAATTGTGACACATTTTGCCCTCTCTAGCTTTAGTAAATAAACCCCTGTCTAGGCATATTCTACTGTTGTCACCATTTAAAAAGGTCCATGAAAAAACTATTGCAGCAGATCAACAATTAGGAAACATGGCAAGTAAAAAAAAAAAACAGGCAGCTTGCAATGTATGCATTTCCAATAAAACATACTCTATTTAACTTAGAAAATACATAATTAGTATACATTTTAACCACGTCTTGACTGGAAGGGTTTGCCCCCTTATTGACCAGGCCATTTTTTGTGATTCGGCACTGCGTTATTTTAACGGAGAATTGCGCGGTCATGCGACACTGTACCCAAATAAAATTGATGTCCTTTTTTTCACACAAATAGAGCTTCCTTTTGGTAGTATTTGCTCACCTCTGTGACTTTTATTTTTTACACTATAAACAAAAAAGTGCTACAATTCTGCGAAAAAAACAATATTTTTCACATTCTGCTATATAACATTCCCAAAAACAAATTTTTTTATACATTTTAGGCCAATTTGTTTTCTGCTACATATTTTTGGTAAAAAACAAACATTGATTTGCGCTAAAGTTATTGCGTTTGGGGGGGGGGGCGTGACCGGGATGTGAAGCTAAGCGGATGCACAGGGCTCGAGCTCCGATTCTGATCTTATCCTATTTTCCCCATCGGCATCCATCTCTCATCTCGGCAACCCTTTTACTCTCACCCTGGGTTCCAGGAGGACGGGCGGCACCTCCCGGGCTCCTCCACTGTCACCAGGGAAGCTGCGCTTATCTAAATCCTTCAGGAGTTCCTCACGGCCTTCGGGTCCCGCGGTGGCCATCTTGGACACGCGGCCTCCTATTACCAGCATGTCTGCCGGCACTCAGACGGACCCGGGCCCCGGTGGCTCCTCAGATCCATCCCCATCGGGATTCAAGGTGTGCAAGGACACTCTTACCATCAAGATGGATTACCTGGCTATCGACATCAGCCTCATCTGGCACGACCTTGACAAATTCCGCTCTAGGGTTTCGGAGGCCGAGGAGCACATCTCCCATATGGAGGACTCCTCACGTGCCGATTCCCAGGAATTGCATGCCCTCCAAGACCGGGCCATCGACATGGAGAATCGGCTTCAACGCAATAATATCTGGATCCTGGGACTCCCGGAGCGGGCTGAGGGCTCCAGGCCAGCGGAGTTTGCGGAGACCTTCCTGCCCTCCCTGTTGGATCTCCCTGCCATGCCGCCCATGTTCGTGGTTGAGAGAGCGCATAGAGTCCCTCCAACTCCCCCGATCCCAGGAGCACCGCCCCGGCCATTTCTCCTTAGGCTCCTCAACTACTGGGACTGGGATCGCCTACTGGCTGCGGCCCGTGCCAATCAAGATCTTTGCTTCGACAATGCTAAGCTCATGTTATTCCTGGATTACTCGCTGGAGGTGCAGCCTAAACATCGCCTCTTCACAGACCTCAGGAAGCGGCTGCGAGACAAGGGATTGAAATACAGCCTCCTCTACCCCAGCAGACTCGGGGTGATCGACGGAGACCGTACCTTTCGACACTCCGGAGGAGGCGGTCGCCTGGCTGGAGGTTCGTTAGTCACACACTTTCCGCTGGATGTCCCTCCTGCACGGCCTCACCATCGCCGAGATTGCTGCAATCTGTTGTCTTCCTCTTCCAGCCCTCCATGTACTGGTTTTGCCCCATCCCTTGGCTGTCTGCCCCCCTACTCACCGTGCCCATGCCTGTGAACCTCCCTTTGGATGGTGGGGGACCCATGCCCTCCATGTTGCCTCCCCTTTTTTTCTCCTTGGTGCCTTACCATTTCGCCTACCTGACTTGACTCTCCTCCCTCCATCTTCCTCTTCTGCCGTTTACTGCCCAGCTGCCAGCTTAACCTATTGGATGCCCGCTACCTCGGAGCAGATCCCCAAGTGCCTTCTTGTTCCCCTGTTGGTCCTTGGACTCCTTTTTGCCCGGACTGCCTTCCTGATTCCTCCCCAGAATTTGGAACGGTGGCCGTTGCCACCAGCCTCCGGTAGTAGTGGTTGGCCTGCAGGCTGGGCTACTAGTGCTCCAGTTTTTTTTTCCTGTTTTTGGGTATAAACCATTCCCTGGCCTCCCCCATGGGATGGTAGGGTGAGCTCTTTTGGCTCAGGGTGTTTGATACTGTTTTATATATATATGCTCTATTGTTTTTTCTCTTGCGTTTGTTCGACTGTTTGGTGCAAGGATTCCTACTCTACTGCTGCTCACCGGGTGTTACTCTCTGGCCTCATGCCTGCCATTGCAGGCCTGTATATTTCCCTTTGTAATGGCGTCACATAACCCCCACACTTTTTTGGTACTCTCCTGGAATGTATGCGGCCTCAATTCTAAATTCAAAAGGGTGCTGCTTTTCCAGTACATTAAGTCCTATAAACCCTACATCAGGGGACGCACCTGGTGGGCAGCAAGCTGCAGTCTGTGAAGAGGCCATGGGTTCAGAAGGCATTTCATGCCTCTTACTCCAGTTATGCTAGGGGGGAATCTGTTTTGATTCGTAGGTCCCTGCCTGGGGCGGTGGAGGCAGTTCATACTGACCCCATGGGTAGGTACGTCATCCTGGTGCTCTCCATATGGCAGCAGAGGTATGTTGTGGTGGGCATCTATGTGCCCCCACCTTTCAAATCCAAGGTCCTCTATGCCGTTCCGAAGAAAATCTCTGCCTATAGTCCTGCTAAAATGCTTCTGCTGGGGGACTTCAATGCCATTCTCTCCCCTGTATTGGACAGACCCGCACCTCCCAAGGTGTTCTTGGGTGACCTTCTTAACTGGGTGGCTGCAGCCGTTGTTCAGGAGATCTGGCGGTGGAAGTACCCCTCGCAGAAAGTTTACTCTTGCTTCTCCACCACCCACAAAACTTCCTCCAGAAAAGATCACGCTTTTGTTAATCCGACTCTCCTGTCTGATGTGGAGGCAGTGGCTTATTTTCCCAGCGGTCTGTCCGACCATAGTCCTTTGCTGGTCACGCTGCACTCTGGTTGCTCTCGCAGCGGCTCTATGTGGCGCTTGGGCGCTCAGTGGATTGACCAGCTGGATATCTCGGTACAGACCCCACCGGTTCTACGGGAGTTTTGGAAAACCACACGTCCTCTCCCACAATGGTATGGAAAGCGTTCAAAGCCTTCACCAGGGGCCATTATATCTCCGCCATCAAGGTGGTGCGACTGCAGCAGTCAGCTGCTGTTTCTGCATTGGAGGAGGTGGTCGCGGAGGCCTCCGCCCGTTATGGGCGGGACCCCACAGCCTCTAATTTTGAGGGGCTTCAGGCCTCCAGGAGGGACCTTCATCTCCACCATTCGGAAATCACAAGGTTTTCTATGTAGCAGTCGAAATAGCGTTTTTTTGAACAGGGTGACCGCAATGGTAGGCTGCTGGCGATTCTGTCTAAACACGATGCCCCCCTGACTTTGGTCCCTGAGCTCACATCTCCCATGGGGAGAGCCATCACCTCGCCGGAGGAGATCCTGTTAGAGTCCCGTGCCTTTTACTCTCACTTATATACCCCTACTCTCCCCCCGGATATTCTCCCAGAGGACATTTACCCCCTCCTGGAACCCGTTGCCCTGGGCTGGTTGGCTGATCAGGAGAGGTCCCGTCTGGTCCATCCGATCACTGAGGAAGAGGTGAAAGCTGTGATTCATTCCATTCCCAAGGGTAAGGCCCCAGGCCCGGATGGGCTGCCATTTGAATTTCACAAAGCCCACTCGGGTCTCTTGGCCCCTCTGCTTGCCTCGCTGTTTAACGATTGCCTGGCAGACGGTGCTCTCCCCCCCTCCATGGCGCAGGCACACTTCATTCTTATCCATAAATCTCCTAAAGACCCTAAACTGTGTGCCTCCTATCGGCCTATTGCGCTGCTTAATAATGACCTCAAAATTCTCACCAAGCTGCTTGCTGCCAGGCTCCAACATCTGCTTCCCTCTGTCATTGATCAGGACCAGATCGGCTTCATGGCCCATAGGTCCACCGATATTAATCTCCGTAGACTCTATAGTAATTTGCAGGTGCGGCACGTCAACTCAGTATCTAGAGTCATCGACTCTCTCCAATATTGAGAAGGCATTTGACTCGGTTGAATGGCTCTTCCCGTGGGAGATCCTTAGATGGATGGGCTTTCCACTCCTGTTCATTAAGTGGTTGCAGACTATCTACAGCTCTCCGGTGGTCGCCATCCGACTCGGCAGCAGACTGTCGCCCCTGTTTGCACTGTCGTGGGGCACGCGGCAGGGCTGCCCTCTCTCTCCAGTCCTCTTCGCCATCGCCATGGAGCCACTGGCGGAGACGCTTCGTGTCTCTTCGCATATTAAGGGCCTACGGGTGGCCTGGCTGGAGGAGAGGGTGGCCCTGTATGTGGACGATCTCCTGCTGTTCCAAAATGATGCGGGCCCCTCCCTCGAGGGAGCCCTACAGATACTGAATGTTTTATCCAGGGTGACGGGCCTGCGGGTTAACTGGTCCAAGTCACAGCTGTTGGGAATCGACCCGGGGGCCAGAGGTGGGGCTTCACCAGATGTTTCCATGCAATGGGTGGACAGCTTTACTTACCTGGGGGTGCGGGTGTCACGGGAGCTATCGGAATTCATCGCTCTGAATCTTGAGCTGGTGGTTTCCGGGATCAGGGCCAAACTGAAGGCGTGGGAGAACCTCCCACTTTCACTCCTAGGCCGTATTAACCTAATCAAAATGAAGATTCTCCCCAAACTCGCCTGTTTCGGCACTCGCCCCAATGGATCTCGAAGTCCTTTTTTACTAAGTGAAAATGAGAAAAAAAGGTGCGCAATACAAAAGATGGGGTTATCAGCTGCTACCGAAACTCCAACCTGGATGGAGCGATGTGAAATGGGAAAACAATATAGGTGCGCTTCATAAGAAATATGTACTGTCTGAAGGTACAAATAGAAATGTGTATATCCACAAAAATAAACTCAACTTAAAACGCAGCCAAATGTGACATGTGCAATGACATAATAAGTGCAAGTTTCTTGTGAAAAAACAGGAGGTTGACAAATGCAAAACTCCCAAATAAAGTCCAAAGAAATGTTCTTAATGTTGGAGTGCTCATAAATCAGGTCGCAGATGCTGAATACACAGATCCCTCGTGTCACCAAATTGTGAAGAAGGAAGAGGTACCCTTACCGACTAAAAACTTGAGCATGCATGATGTTATAAACCCATGGAATCCAGCGAGGAATCCTCAGACTTGAATCCTTCACCCCGTGCAAACAAATGTGAATGGACTCTTACCAGATGTCACATAAACAATCGCTTAAAGGAAGGGTTAAAGATGGACGTCTCGATCACCACTGTAAGAAAAAACCTGACAAGACATATATATGAAAAACAGAGGTGCAACGTCTTAACATGAAATGTGTTAGGAAGATGTGGGGTATTAAGTAGCTTTGTCATGGATACGACCCAACAGTTCCATTGTTTTGTAAATTTAGAGAATAAATCATAAGTGCAAGTGCATCTTCTCAAATGTGGCATGGGTTTTTTTAAATATTTAGAACTATGGGTAAAGTTGGGGTTTCCTTTCTCTTCTGTACCCCTGATTAGACTAATCTGGCTGTAATCAACACGTGTGTGGCTAAATGCCTTACGAAGAAGGGGTATTTATCAATGCCTAATCCCAAAAGAGCTAGTTCTGAAGTTGTTTTTTTAAAAGACGTGAGTGGTTGAAGAAAGAAAGAGAAACATTTCAGTCCAGAAAGATAGAGTAACTGGACAATTCCACCATTGGGGAGCCTACATAACTGCAGTCTCTCCGGCATAACGAAGAATGTTGGTGAGTAGTGTTGGGCGAACAGTTCGGCCCAACAATGAATTTGGGATGAACATTGGCTGTTTGCTCGTTCAACGAACACCCTAATTATTAGGATGTTTCGCCCGCCGAGCACCCCAAAAGCACAGTGCATTGGAAGCCCTGATCGGCTGAAGCAATGAAGGGATTGCCCAATCAGGGCACAGAACACTGTCAGAGCCATGATTGTACAAAGTAATGATAACTGTGCCCAATCATGGCTCATTGCCAGAGATGTATAGTAACGAAGTAGAACTACTTAAGTACTGTACTTAAGTACCGAAATGCGGTATCTGTACTTTCCTAGAGTAGAATTTTTTTCTCCTACTTCTACTTTTACTTCACTACATTTTTTCGATGATTTCGATACTTCTACTCCGATATTTTTTTTTTGTGCTGCATAGTTACTTGTTACTTTAAAAAAAATTACCACTGCCAGAACAGTAGATGGCAGGTCGCATAAAGCTAAAAAAAATGTGTGTAATGTCATTTGGAAATCAGCGCATACAAAAATAAAGGCTGTGTATAATAAAAGCTGCTATACCAAATCTTTCCAATAAAAAGAAAATATGAAACAAACAAATAAATGGTGCTACAGCGCTTAAAGTGCATCAAGAAACTACTAACAAACACAGGTTAATCATTTGAATAAATCATTTGAAATAATAAAAAACAATATGATGTTCAAACTTTTGACTTCTTTCTTTAATAACTACATAACACAGTACTTGTACTTCTACTTTCAGTACTTGAGTAGATTTTTTTTTTCAAAACTGGTACTTTTTACTTTTAGTACTTAAGTAATGCAAGTAGTTTTTTCAAAAAATTTGCTACTTAAGTAAAAAAAATGTTGAATACTTTAGTACTTCTACTTAAGTAACTTTTTCTTCGAGCACTTCCACTTCTACTCAAGTCACTTTTTGATCGAGCACTTGTACTTTTACTCAAGTAGAAATTTTGAGTACTTTATACAAGTCTGCTCATTGCTCATAGACCCACTCCCCTTTGTAAAAATATCCTTCCCACAGCAGCCATCTGCAGTGTGATATTGGAGGGGAGATAGAACAGGGCTCTGTTCATTGCTTCTAGAAAGTTAGCGTGCTATAGCATGCTATTGTGATTCCATTTTTAGTGTATAGTGTCAGTTTAGTGTGAATACATAGTGCAGCGTGAGTGTAGTGCAACCATTTATTTTTCTTTTAGTGTCACTTTTCGTGTTTCAGGGCAGGTTTATTACATCATATTGAGGTACTCTACGCTAGTGCACTTTATTGCATTATATTGACATGCGTTAGTGCACGTTAACTGCAGTATATTGACATGCATTAGTTCACGTTTACTGCAGTATATTGACGTGCTTTAGTGCACATATACTGCAGTATATTGAGGTGTGTTAGTGCACATTTCCTGCATCATATTGAAGGGCCTTAGTGCACTTTTATGGCAATATACCATAGTATATTGAAGTCCATTAGTGCAGTTTTAGTGCAGTATATTGAATTGGATTAGTGCACTTTTACTGCAGTATATTAAATAGTGTTAGTGCAGTTTTACTGCAGTATATTGAACTCCGTTAGTGCACTTTTACTGCAGTATATTGAAGGGCCTTAGTGCACTTTTATGGCAATATATTCAGCAGTATATTGAAGTCCATTAGTGCAGTTTTACTGCAGTATATTGAATTGGGTTAGTGCAATTTTACTGCAGTATAATAAAGTGCTTTAGTTCACTTTTATGGCAGTATATTGAAGTGCATTACTGCAATTTTACTACAGTATATTGAATGGCGTTAGTTCACTTTCACTGCAGCATATTGAATTGTGTCATTGCAGTTTTACTGCAGTATATTTTAGTGTGTCAGTGGAGTGTGTCCATGTAGTAAAAGTACTGAAGTTACAGAGCACTAAACGCCACTTTCTACTGATTAAAGTGTATCCAAGTACACATTTCCCCTTCTCTATTACATTTCGCTAATAAGCCCCCCCCCCCCCCCCCCATAATGTCTGGGAGGCCAACCAGGAGAGGCAGACGTTCCCTAAGCATTGTTAGGGAGCCAGATGTGTCTGTGTCCACAGGCAAAGGTGGATGTGGTCAATCCTAAGGCAGGGCATAATTTCCTCTGTTGAGTGATGTTGCCGGTGCTATCCAGCCACAGCATGCAGAGGAGGTGGTGGACTGGCTTACAGATCATCCTCATCCTCCTCATACTCTGTCACCCAAGCTGATACTAGTGCACAGTCCATCGCACCTGCCAGAGTGGCTTATTCTGCCTCCTTGTCCACAGCTACTCCTGCCATAGCCCTAGCATCATGCATGGAGGAGTCAGCTAAATTATTTGAACACAGCATCGGCCACTTGCTCCTTGATGATGCACAGGCATTACATGATTCTGATGCAGGTTCTATACACGGTACAGATGTGCCACTTTACAGGCAGACTAAGGGGATCCCCCAGGCACTATATGTAACCACTTGCCGACCGCCGCATGACTATTTACTGGGGCAGTCAGCCCCCTACAGGCAAAGCGACGTAGACCTACGTCGCTTGCCCACAAGCATGTAGGGGACGAGTGTGCACCGCCGCCGGTGCGCTCCCGCCCCCACTCGTTCCCTGCTGAGCCAGCGCGTGTGACCTGCGGCTCCGATGCCTGCCGGCCACTCGCGATTTCCCGCAGGAGAGGGAGAAAGACAGACGGCTGATGTAAACACAGCTATGGCTATGGCTATGTAATCCTGCTATATAGGATTGCATGGCTCTGTGGTTACTTCACCACGCCCCCTAACAGTTAAAATCATGCCCCTAGGGAAACACTTAACCCCTTGATCGCCAATAAAGTTAACCCCTTCCCTGCCAGTGTCATTTTTACAGCAACAGTGCATATTTATAGCACTGATTACTGTAGTAATGTCACTGGTACCCCCAAAAGTTTCAAAAAAGTCAGTCAGGGGTCTGATCTGTCCGCCGCAATGTCGCAGTCCTGCAAACAAAATTGCAGATCGCCGCCATTACTTGTTAAAAAAAAAACAATAAAAATGACATCTTTCCCGTAGTTAATAAACGCAATAACTTTTGCGCAAACCAATAAAAATACGCTTATTGCGATTTTTTTTTTACCAAAAATATGTAGCAGAAAACAAATTGGCCTAAAATGTTAAAAAAATTAGATTTTTACTTTTTTTTTTTTTTTTTGAGAATTTCATATAAAAAAAAGGTGAAAAATATTGTTATTTTTTCAAAATTGTCGCTGTTTTTTTCTTTATAGAGCAAAAAATAAAAATCGCACAGGTGATCAAATACCACCAAACGAAAGCTCTGTTTGTGGGAAAAAAATAATGTCAATTTCATTCGGGTACAGCGTCGCATGACCGCGCAATTGTCCGTTAAAGTCCCGCAGTGCCGAATCCCAAAATAAGGCATGGTTTTTTGAGCAGCCAAATCCTCTGGGGCTTAAGTGGTTAAAGGAATTGTTAATTTTTATTATTTTACTTTAAGCATTAGTAAATCACTGCTCATTAAAAAAGTTGTTTTTTTACAAACTTTTTTTGTACCCCCAGGGCAGTACCTGAACCGCCATACCCTATGTATGCCCAATAACTTGCATCTAAGCCCTCAAAATGGGCACTTTTGATTTTTCCAGTTCGGGTCCCATTGACTTCAATGGGGTTCATTATTCAGCTCCAAATTTTCGCAATGTTCAAGAGTTCTGGCATGAACCAAACAGGGGGTCATTCATCCCATTTCTATTGGTGAGGCAACTGATGAACTAGACGTTGAGGAGTAAGATATCATCAATGCAGGAATTTATGCACAGCTTCCCAATGCAATAAATTTCTTGAGGCCTTTCGAGGCCATGAGAGGGCATAAGACAATTACTGAATAAAAAGTGAAATATTCAAATGTTCACGTTGAAGCATGGTTGGGAGTATTTTTTGGTAGGAAGTTTAGGAGCATTGCTTCCAGTAATGTTGGGGCTACATCTATATTTTATTTTATGACTTTTATTGTAGAATGATAATAAATTCCTTTTGAATCTTTTTTGAATTTTTGATGGTAAAATAAAAAAGGATCACAAACTATGCCAACCAAACTGAGGTGACTTTAGCCAGTTTTTACCAAGCTACCTGAAGACAGCTTTCTTTGTCTTTTAGATCTGCTGTGACTTTTCCAGTGAAAACATCATTAGAACCACTTGATGAATAGATATGCCGCTAAAACTACCTAAGAGAATATTGATTAGAAAAAAAAAAAACCTCTAAAAATCAATTAAAATTGATTAGATTGGAGTGTCAACTGACATCGCTCAGTTGGTCTAGCCTCAGGAAAGATCCCAACTTTAAAAGTCAGGATCCACCCAGATGCCTGGACCGGCCGCTGGCTCAGCCTCGCATGCTACTGAGGGCCTAAGCCAGCCTGTCCTGCCCCCTCCAAAGCCTGGTTCTCCACTGAGTGCTGGAGGGGCAGAGCAGAGAGACAGGGGGAGATTTACCCCAACTTGTGCACTTAAAATATGGTGCAGCTGTGCACAGCAGCCAATCAGCTTCTAACTTCAGCTTGTTCAGTTAGGCATTGGCAAATAAAACCCGGAAGTTTTTTTTTCACCAATAAATTTTTATTGAATTTCAAAGATAAAACCTGGAAGTTGATTGGTTTCTATGCACAGTTGCACCACATTTTGCATTGTCCATCTTTGGTAAATAACCCTGAACAGTGACTGACAGTCACTGCTCTCTGCTCAGAGCAGATGGGAGAACTGAGTGATCAGCAGTCTTTGATCGCTCAGTTCTCATTGTAGAACTGGCGGGGATGCTGCAGTCATCTAGGTGAGTATGTTTTTTTTTCTTTTGATACTCTCATACTTTTCTTTTAACCATACAAGAAAATAATAATTGCATAGTCAAATATGTGCTATAGACGTACCCTGTCATGAAAGCTGTCCACAAAAATGTTGCTGACCTATAACACAACTTAGAGCTTTGAGGCATGCACCCTAATAAGGACTTGTGTATTCTCTGTGTTGCCCTTGAAATCACATTAGAAGATCTTGTATCTGTTGTACATTGTTTTCATTTTTTTCCCACATGGCAGTAAGTGACTCCCATGAATTTTGTTATTCAATAGCTTGGTTATTAGAATTGAATAAAAAGACCTCCCTCTACCTTTTAGATTTCAAGCTAAATTTTGAGTATATTTTGTGAAACTGTTTGGGAATAGGGATGATCGAACTTTTCAAAAGTTCGGTTCGGCCAGAACATCCGAAAGTTCGGCCCAGATTTCAGAACCCCATTGAAATCAATGGGACCCGAACTTCGGTAATCAAAAAACACCATTTTGAAGCCCTAAAACCCAATAAATGCCCCTAAAAAGTGCCTAGGGTTCTGGGTCATGCCCCAGGGACTATTAATCACACAAAAAAAGTTCTTAAAAATTGTCATTTTTGATAGAGAGCCAATTATTGAAAAAAAAAAAAAATTCTTTTGATTTAGTGTCCGGGGGGTCTAAAAAGTGTACCTGTGAAGTTTCAGCTCTGTAGCATGTCCAGAACCAGAAAAAAAAAGATTGTTTGTATTAGGTCACTTATAGAACAGGGATATGGCTCCGCTATTTTCACACCTTGCCGGTTTTGTAGCAAGTGTTTTTTTTGGGCATTTTTTGGGGTCTTTTGAGGTAGGCAAAACATCTGAAATTCTGTATAGGGGTATATATACACACACACTTATATGTATTTTTACACATACACATATATAGGTGTGATAGGAGCGGAGACATATTGGTGTTCATTATTTCATTAGCGCAAGCATAGTGTTCTGCTATTTTCACACCTATATATGTGTATGTGTATATATACAGACATGGGTGTATGTATATATACCCCTATACAGAAGTTCAGATGTTTTGCCTGCCTCCAAAGTCCCCCAAAAAATGCCCAAAAAAATGCCTGCGCCAAAAAAAATGCCCAGGTGTGTTGTTGCAGGCGTTTTTTTGGGCATTTTTTGTGAGTCTTTGGAGGCAGGCAAAACATCTGAACTTCTCTATAGGGGTAAATATACACACACACTTATATCTATATATACACATACACATATATAGGTGTGAAAGTAGCAGAACACTATACTTGCGCTAATGAAATAATTAACACCAATAGGTCTCCGCTCCGATCACACCTATATGTGTGTATGTGTAAAATACATATAAGTGTGTGTGTATATATATACCCCTATAGAGAAGTTCAGATGTTTTGCCTGCCTCCAAAGACCCCAAAAAAATGCCCAAAAAAAAATCCTGCAATAACACACCTGGGCGTTTTTTTTTTTTGGTGCAGGAGTTTTTTTGGGCATTTTTTATGGTGTCTTTGGAGGCAGGCAAAACATCTGGACTTCTCTATAGGGGTATATATACACACACACTTATATGTATTTTACACATACACATATATAGGTGTGATAGGAGCGGAAACATATGCCTGTTAATTATTTTATTAGCACAAGCATAGTGTTCTGCTACTTTCACACCTATGTATGTGTAAGTGTATATATACATACATGTGTGTGTATAAATATACCCCTATACAGAAGTTCAGATGTTTTGCCTGCCTCCAAAGACACACAAAAAATGCCCAAAAAAATGCCTGCTCCAAAAAAAAATGCCCAGGTGTGTTGTTGCAGGCGTTTTTTTTGGGCATTTTTTGTGGGTCTTTGCAGGCAGGCAAAACATCTGAACTTCTGTATAGGGGTATATATACACACACACTTATATGCAGACTTGTATAAAGTACTGGAAATTTCTACTTGAGTAAAAGTACAAGTGCTCGATCAAAAAATTACTTGAGTAGAAGTGGAAGTGCTCGCAGAAAAAGTTACTTAAGTAGAAGTACTAAAGTATTCAACATTTTTTTTACTTAAGTATTGCAAGTAGTTTTTTCAAAAAATTTGCTACTTAAGTACTAAAAGTAAAAAGTACCAGTAGTTTTGAAAAAAAAATTCTACTCAAGTACTGAAAGTAGAAGTACAAGTACTGTGTTATGTAGTTATTAAAGAAAAAAGTCAAAAGTTTGAACATCATATTGTTTTTATTATTTCAAATGATTTATTCAAATGATTAACCTGTGTTTGTTAGTAGTTTCTTGATGCACTTTAAGCGCTGTAGCACCATTTATTTGTTTGTTTCATATTTTCTTTTTATTGGAAAGATTTGGTATAGCAGCTTTAATTATACACAGCCTTTATTTTCGTATGCTCTGATTTACAAATGACATTATACACATTTTTTTGAGCTTTATGCAACCTGCCATCTACTGTTCTGGCAGTGGTAATTTTTTTAAAAGTAACGAGTAACTATGCAGCACAAAAAAAAAATACTTGAGTAGAAGTATCGAAATCATCGAAAAAATGTAGTGAAGTAAAAGTAGAAGTAGGAGAAAAAAATTCTACTCTAGGAAAGTACAGATACCGCATTTCGGTACTTAAGTACAGTACTTAAGTAGTTCTACTTCGTTACTATACATCTCTGCTTATATGTATTTTACACATACACACATATAGGTGTGATAGGAGCGGAGACATATTGGTGTTCATTATTTCATTAGCGCAAGTATAGTGTTCTGCTCCTTTCACACCTATATATGTGTATGTGTATATATACAGACATGGGTGTATGTATATATACCCCTGTACAGAAGTTCAGATGTTTTGCCTGCCTCCAAAGTCCCCCAAAAAATGCCCAGAAAAATGCCTGCTCCAAAAAAAAATGCCCAGGTGTGTTGTTGCAGGCGTTTTTTTTGGGCATTTTTTGTGGGTCTTTGCAGGCAGGCAAAACATCTGAACTTCTCTATAGGGGTAAATATACACACACACTTATATCTATATATACACATACACATATATAGGTGTGAAAGTAGCAGAACACTATACTTGCGCTAATGAAATAATTAACACCAATAGGTCTCCGCTCCTATCCCACCTATATATGTGTATGTGTAAAATACATATAAGTGTGTGTGTATATATACCCCTATAGAGTAGTTCAGCCTCCAAAGACCCCTAAAAAATGCCCAAAAAAAAAACCCTGCAATAACACACCTGGGCGTTTTTTTTTTTTTGGCGCAGGCGTTTTTTTGGGCATTTTTTATGGTGTCTTTGGAGGCAGGCAAAACATCTGAACTTCTCTATAGGGGTATATATACACACATACTTATATGTATTTTACACATACACATATATAGGTGTCATAGGAGCGGAGACATATGCCTGTTAATTATTTTATTAGCGCAAGCATAGTGTTCTGCTACTTTCACACCTATGTATGTGTAAGTGTATATATACATACATGTGTGTGTATATATATACCCCTATACAGAAGTTCAGATGTTTTGCCTGCCTCCAAAGACTCACAAAAAATGCCCAAAAAAATGCCTGCTCCAAAAAAAAAATGCCCAGGTGTGTTGTTGCAGGCGTTTTTTTTGGGCATTTTTTGTGGGTCTTTGGAGGCAGGCAAAACATCTGAACTTCTGTATAGGGGTATATATACACACACACTTATATGTATTTTACACATACACACATATAGGTGTGATAGGAGCGGAGACATATTGGTGTTCATTATTTCATTAGCACAAGTATAGTGTTCTGCTCCTTTCACACCTATATATGTGTATGTGTATATATACAGACATGGGTGTATGTATATGTATGTCATGCCTGACTCCAAACATCTCCTCAAAAAAGCCCTATAAACGCCTGCAGCAAAAAGCAAGCTGACCGGCGAGAAGCCATATCCCTGCTCTGAAAGTGACCTAAGAGAAACGATCTTTTCTCTATAGCGGTCACCCTGAAATGGAAGGGTTTTGTCACCCTGCCATAGCAGTCAGAGTCAGTTAACCCTACACTACACTACGGTCCCCTTACACTTAAAACTTTCCCTGCAGAAACTAGATTATTAAAGCTAACTATAGTGGAAAATAGCACCCTAACTACACTAGATATCCCTTTCCTCACACTAATAATTGCTAAATGACACTTTGAAGCAGAAGTAACAGAACTGCTTCCACTCTCTTCCATGTCCCTGTATTACAATGCTAGGAATTTGGCGGGGCTATCTTATATACTGTATTCACTAATGATTGGCCTCTGGACCCCCTAGTCACTCCAATCACATTCCTAGCATTCTCCTGCCCCCTCAATTGGCTTTTACTGATGGTTCTGGTCCAATCACGGGCTTTTAAAGCCCATTTCCTGTACCATTGCATTTTGGTCGGTTCTGGTTGCCGAATTCTGAACTTCTTCAGCAAAAAGTTATAAATTCGGCCGAACCTCGAACAGCCAATGTTCGGGTCGAACTGATGGTCGACCCGAACCGTTGGATCATCCCTATTTGGGAATAGAACTGGGTCCTGTTCAATTATCATTATTATATGATAATAATAGTAATAATAATGTTTTTTTCTAAAACGAAACCAAAAGCTTTATAAGCAGGAGCCACCTATGTCAGTCCATGTGTCATAAAAAGTTTTGCAGGGCTATTTCATAAAAAAGAATGTTTTTGTACTTTTCTAAATCTTTCAAAGTATGTAGGTGAATTCTTTTGCTAATAAAAAAGCATAAATTCATGTGTCATGAATATTTCCTAAGGACTGAAGGTATGCAGAAGAAAGTACTCTCCTTATTCTAAGTTGATTAATGATCTAAGTCAGAAGTCTCCAAACTATCTAAACAAAGGGCAAGTTTCCTGTCATTCAGACTTAAGGGGGGCTAACTGTGGCCAGTGGGAGCTGAAAAGGTCCTGATGTCAATGGGAATAAACAATGCCCCATCGTTGGTGTCGGTGGGAGGAATAGCGTCCCAAAGTTGGTGCCAGTGGAAGGAATTGCGCTCGATTGTTGGTGTCATTGGGGAAATTGTGCCCTTATATTAGGCCCCATTGTTGACGTCATTGGGAGGAATTGTGCCCTATTTTTGGTGTCATTAGGAGGAGTTGTGCCCCATCGTTGGATGTCATTGGGAGGAATTCAGCCCCTTCTTTGGTGTCAGTGGGGGAAATTACTGTACTGTATGTAACTTTGTTGGTATCAATGGATGAAAATAATTCCCCAAGTGCCTGATAAAAGCAAGCAAAAGCTGCAGTTTGAGACCACTGATCCAAGTAGAGGAGTTTTCTATTTTTGTCACCAAGGGACAGTGACATTTTTCAGTGTATTAGTGCCTACTTCTCATCACCCTGTTCAACATGAATTAATTATGTCATAAAAAATGAAAGGAATTAAAGTGTGTCTGTCAATTACTCAGTTTAGAAAACAACAACAAAAAATGAAAATGATTAACAGACAATGCAATAATGAAAAAAAATCCTGTAAAACAAATATAGCAACTATGACGTAAGCAACAAATAAAATAAAAAATATAGGTTATATAATTAACCTCCCTGGCGGTATGATTATGTCAGGAATTACGTACCAAAAGCAGTACAATTTTTTGCATGGAAATTTGGCGTTATGTATAATAGGTCTACAATTCTTAGTAATTACTGACTTAAACTTGACCAAAACAAGACTCTAGTAGACATCCCAGATGTGATAAATTTGAAACACAAACGCATGAATTATAATCTAATCAATAATATAATTTTATTATATAATATATAATATATATCTATATCTATATCTATATATCTATATCTATATATAGATATATATATTATATTATAAAATTATATTATTGATTAGATTATAATTCATGCGTTATATATTATATATATATATTATATATATATATATATATATATATATATATATTATATTATATTATAAAATTATATTATTGATTAGATTATAATTCATGCGTTATATATTATATATATTATATATATATATATATATATATATATATATATATATATATATATATATATATATATATATATGTGTGTATGTATATATATATATATATATATATATATATATATATATATATATATATATATATATATATATATATATAATAGTATATATATATACATACATATATATATATATATATATATATATATATATATATATATATATATATATATATATATATATATATATATATATATATACATATATATATATATATACACATATATATCATATATATAAATGTTATGTGTTTGTGTTTTGTGCAACATTTGAATTTCCCTCCCAGTTCTGCTCCCATGCACCATTGCTGCTGCAGGGAACGGAACCAGGAAGTCCTCATACTGACGGACGAGCGGCGGGGATCTCGGCTGGCGATCACAGCAATGGGAGATCATCGCTGGATCGCCAAGAGATGGTAAGAGACACTGCTGCATGCTCTGCACATCCACCCCGAGCGTGACTCAGGGATACCGATAGTAGCATAAAAAATCCACCCCGAGTCACGCTCGGGGATACTGCTAAGGGGGTTAATATTGATGGGTATTTAGTAGGGTGTCCATTTACTCAACATGCTCAGATGGAGAGGCAGGTCTTTTTAACTCCTTCTACAACTCTCTGGAAAAAAAAGTTTCTCTGCATCGCTCCTTCAGCAGTTTAGAGAGGCCACACTTGATGAGGGATAGGTAGCTGGGCAAGTGATCTACTTCCAGGTGATCCAGCTACTGTGGGGAGCCTTTCCCTGATTGCTACCAAAGTTCTTCAGTTCTGGTGGAGTGGCTTTTCATCCTTGGGCCTGAAATCTCTCCAGCTGTTTACCTATGTTACCAGAGCAAGCCTAGACTTAACTGTGTGGGACACTATCTATGAAGAACATTGGAGGACTGGAGGTATTACCCTCAGACAGACAACTGCACACAGGCTTACATTATATGCTGATGATTTAGTATTTTTGTTCATGCAGGCCCTTCCTTATCCTTTGATATCCATACTATTAAAGAATGTGGTGAATACTCTGGCCTTGAAACCATACGCTGACGCACATTGCCCAGGCATTTTCCACACCACCATTTAAAAAAGCCCTTGAAAAAAGAAACTATGACAGCCAGCAACAGTTAGGAAATATGCCAAGAGAAAATAAAACCACATGAAGCCTGTTATCACTGTAGTGCAGGGTTTCTCAACCAGGGTTCCTCCTGAGGTTGCTAGTGGTTCCTTGAGAAATGGGCAATTTCTGCCTCTCAGATAAGTTCCCAATGACACCATTGTTACTTTTAGCTATCTGTAAGGGGGTAATTCTTCCCAATGATGACAAGAGTAAGGAGCATTCTTCCCACTGACTGTCACACTAATGTGTCACGAGTTGTAGATTTTTACATTTTAGCAGCAGTTCCCCGAGACCAGAAATTTATTTCAAGGGTTTTTCTGTTATGAAAAGGTTGAAAAAGGCTGCTGTAGTGCATATGAACAGGGACAGGCTGTAAAGAGGCTTCAGGACATCAGTAATATGTACAATGTAACAAAGAATGAACCCTGAACCACCACCAAGATATTTTTTTACATTTTGTTAATTTTTGACATTCCATAAGGGTTTACATTCACTTTAACAGATCTGCCAGTGCCTACAAGTCCTCTGCTAATCTCTCTGCAATTTATCAGCATTACTCCCCATGCTTTCCCCATCACAGATAAAGCACATTGTTAAATTGGCTTCTGGGAACCCACCCTTTTATAGTGAGGAGACTGGCTTATTAAGAAGCGTTCAAAGACAAAGCAAAGTACTATGGTTATGTAGAACTACCCCCCGTAAGAGTCATAGTTACATAGTTAGTGAGGTTGAAAAAAGACACCAGTCCACCCAGTTCAACCTATGATGTGTGTGCGTGTTTGCAGTTAACAGTGCATCATATACCCCTGTATGTTGTGGTCGTTAAGGTTCCCATCTAATCATTTTTTGAAACTATTGATGCTCCCTGCTGATACTACTGCTTGTGGATGAGAATTCCACATCCTTTCCGCTCTGACAGTAAAGAACCCTTTACGCTGTTTAAGGTTAAACCTCTTCTCTTCTGAATTTAGTGAGTGGCCACGTGTCTTTTTAAATTCCCTTTCGCTGAAAAGTTTGTTCTCGCTATGCTAGGGTTGCCAGTACAGTATTTGTACATTGATATCATATCCCCTCTCAAGTGCCTCCTCTCCAGAGAGAATAAGTTCAATGCTTGTAGCTGATGTCCTCCATTCCCCTAATTATCTTTGCTGCAATTCTCTGGACTCTCTCTAGTTCCAGCATATCCTTCCTGAGGACCGGTGCCCAGGACTGGATGGCAAACTTGAGATGAGGCCGGACCAGAGTCTTGTAGCGTGGGAGAATAATCGTTTTATCTCTGGAGTGAATCCCCTTTTTTATACATGCCAGTATTCTGTTAGCTTTGCTTGCAGCAGCTTGGCATCGCATGCCATAGCTGAGCTTGTTGTCTACTAGAACCCCCAGGTCCTTTTCCATTTCAGATTCCCCCAGAGGTTCTCCCCCTGGCGAGTAACTTGCGTTCATATTTCTGGCACCCAAGAGCATTACCTTACATTTTTCAACATTAAACCTCATTTGCCATGTAGATGCCCACCCCATTATTTTGTTCAGGTCTTCTTGTAAGGTTTCCACGTCCTGTGAAGAAGATATTGCCCTGCATAGCTTAGTATCATCGGCAAATACCAAGATTGTGCTGATCACCCCATCCTCCAGATCGTTTATGAATAAATTAAACAGGATTGGTCCCAGGACAAATCCTTGGGGGAACCCACTTTCCACACCTGTTCAATCCGAGTACTCCCCATTTATCACCACACTCTGGACTCGCCCCTGAAGCCAGTTTTCAATCCAGGTACTCGCTCTATGGTCCATACCTATGTACCTTAGTTTGAACAGTAAGCGTTTGTGGGGAACTGTATCAAATGCCTCTGCAAAGTCCAGATGCACCACATCCACAGACCTTCCTTTATCTAGATGACAGCTCACTTCTTCACAGAAAGATAATAGATTGGTCTGGCAAGAACGAGTCTTCATGAATCCATGCTGACTACTACTAATGATACAGTTTTTTTTACTAAAATTTTGTATATAGTCCCTTATCATCCCCTCCAATAGCTTGCAGACTATTGATGTTAGGCTAACCGGCCTGTAGTTCCCAGGGATATATCTCGGCCCTTTTTTAAATATTGGTGCCACGTTTTTTGTTTTTTTTTTCTATAATTTACTGGTACCATTCCCATCAGTAAACTGTCATTAAGAATTAGGAACAATGGTCTGGCTATCATCTGGCTGAGTTCTTTAAGGACCCTTGGATGTAAGACATCTGATCCTGGTGACTTATTTATGTTAAGTTTTTCGAGTCTAGTTCTGAGTCTGTCTTCTGTTAACCTTGATGGTTCTTCCTGTGATGTGTTATTGTCCCGTGTGACTGAGTCGCTATTGCCCCGGGTCCCCACTGCTGAACAGCCAGCCGCATAGCATTTCCATCACATATTCCAACACAGAAAAACAGTCCTTGCTTGTTTTTGATGTTTTTTTGGGGGTTGATAACTTGGATAGGGTAGAGAATTATGGGATATCCAACTTGAAAAATGTCCAGAACTATAAACAAAGGAACAACTTCTTCCCTGTTTACAAAATGTCCTCTTCCTCCTTCCACCTGCACAAACTTGGTTCCTTTTAATGCAGCTCTTGATGATCATTCCGGAAGGGAACTAGCAGTTTTGGCATCTAGCCGTGGGGAAGATGACTTGCTGAAGTTCAAACAGAGAATCAGAATGGGGAAGAAAGGGGATTTAAGTGACTTTGAGTGTGGCATGGTTGTTGGTGCCAGACAAACTGGTCTGAGTATTTCAAAAACTGCTGATCTACTGGGAATTTCATGCACAACCATCTCTAGAGTTTACAGGGAATTGTCGGAAAAAGAGAAAATATCAGGTGAGCGGCAGTTGTGTGGACAAAAATGCCTTGTTGATGTCAGAGGAGAATGGGCAGACTAGCTTAAGATGATAGAAAGGCAACAGTAACTCAAATAACCACACTGAGAGCCACTCCTGTCAGCTAAGAATAGGAAACTGAGGCACAGGTTCACAAAAATTGGACAATAAAACATTGGAAAAATGTTGCCTGGTCTGATGAGTCTGGATTTCAGCTGTGACATTCAGATGGTAGGGCCAAAATTTGGTGTAAACAACATGAAAGCATGGATCCATCCTGCCTTGTATCAATGGTTCATGCTGGTGGTGTCATGGTGTGGGGAATATTTTCTTGGCACAATTTGGACCCCTTAGTACCAATTGAGCATCGTTTAAATGCCACGGCCTACCTGGGCATTGTTGCTGACCATGTCCATCCCTTCATCTCAAACTGGTTTCTTGAACATGACAATGAGATCACTGTACTCCAATGGCCTCCACAGTCACCAAATCTCAAGCCAATAGAGCACCTTTGGGATGTGGTGGAGATTCGCATTATGGATGTGCAGCTGACAAATCTGCATCAACTGCGTGATGCTATCATGTCAATATGGACCAAAATCTCTGAGGAATGTTTTTCCAACACCTTGGTGAATCTATGCCACAAAGAATGAAGGCAGTTGTCAAGGCAAAAGGAGGTCCAACCTGGTACTAGCGACCTGTACCTAATAAAGTGGCCGGTGAGTGTATTGAGTGTATACATATATATATATATATATATATATATATATATATATATATATATATATATCTATATATATATATATATATATCTATATATATATATATATATTTATAAAAAAGAAAAAAAAATTGTAATATTTATATAGTTCCAGGAATGTCCGCCGAGTAGCACTATGGTGGTGAGTCACACGGCCTTTCACACTTGAGCGTGTTCTTACATGTTCTTACTTGCACTCGCCTGGGTTGCACACCGGTTGGCTCAATCTTTATGGAATAGTAGAAGAAATAACATGTGTGTGCGTTGCACTGTTGGCAAAAAATGAGCGGCAGGAATCTGCAGCAGTAGATTGATGTCAAATGTTGCTTTAAAATTGGCAAAAGTGCCAGAGAAGCTTCAGGTTTATGGTGAACACTCTAGGAAGAAATCAAATGTTTTTGAATGGCATAGGTGGTTTAAGGAGGGATGGGAATATGTCCATGATGAAGTAAGAAGTGGGGGGCCAAAAATGCAAAGGACAGATGTAAATGTGGACAGAATGCAAACTCTCAGAACAAAGACTGCGTATGCGAATAACGGTAGAAGAATGGACAGGGAAACAGTACGGCAGATTTTAATGGAGGATTTGGGAATGAGAAAGATTGCTGCAAAGATGATGCCTCGAATATTGGCAGATGGTCAGAAATGTCATCCAATTTTTTGAAAAATAGAAAGGTGTTGGTATTTTTTGAAACATTGCAGTTTGACACTGTAAAAGTGATATTAAAAAATAAAAATAAAAACCAATAAAATGCATGGGGTTCCCCTTTAAATTCCTTCTAGACCCTTACTCAGGAATGGGGGGGGGGGGCAGTTATCCTTCAACCCCCAGTACCTGGACCATATCAGTCTACATGCCATCAACATTTGGAGGGTACCTTGCAGTGAGGGGTGGTAAAATCCAACCTTTGCAAGACACCTTGTCCACATGTTGAGTGGATAAGGGCCTCATCCTTACATCTGGTTTCAAGAGGATGTGAGGGTTTGCAAAGCGGGGGATTCATTGGAATCTGGAAGCCCCTTTTACAATAAGGGAGCCTCTAGATATCTGACCCCTTTCAGGAGAATAAGTACCTGTCATTCCTCCCAAAAGGAAGTGTAAAAAAAACACAGAACACGATAAAGCACTTCAATAGCAGTAGTGCGGCGGTAGCTACCACCGCTAAATAACAGATCCCTGCAAGGCTTGTTTATAAACTGCAACCAGGCGTGGAAATGTCATTTTTGGAACAAACTGGCCAAATATGACCAGTTTTTGTTTGGCAGTTCCCTGAACTGTGAAGAGACTGGGTTTGGGTCACACATGGTTAAAACCAGGGCTTTTTTTTCTCAGTGAATAGCCACCTCTTTTCTCCACCCCTACGCAACTCTCAGAGCACCGTTCCTTGGTTCCACCCCCTACCCACCTCCCAGTAATGCTGCTTTTAGAGAATACAGAACCAAATATCATTTTTTTGTGCTAAGTAATTTGTATGGGGGGCATGGCTTGGCGTGCAACGGGGATGGCAGCAGTATAGAGGAGCTCTGCACTCCTGCGGCCTATATCGCCTCTTCCAGCCACATAATCTCAGTGATGGGCAGACCGGATAAATCTTATCAAGGTCCCCAACAGCACAGATTGTCCTCTGGACCTGGATCCCGCAGCATACCTGATATTTTCCGCTCCCAACCACGCGGCAGCCCGATATCCAAGATGGCGCTGGCGGGACACGAGAGGGAACATAGCGAGGACTCACTGTCTGCGTCTGAGGAACTGGTAAGAGACCTTGAACACGAGGATCACCCAATACAACTCTCAGAGATGAACAAAATAGCAGCAGATATAAAGAATACTTTCTCTCTGGCTAGTACTGATCTGAAGGCAGAAATTTTAACTCTATCTGACAGGATCGCTGATAATGAACGGGCAGACGCCAAAAGAGATAGAGTGGTGTAACATCTAGAAACTGTCCTGTACTCCCATACTTCCCATCTCATACAAATGAATAGACATCTGGAGGACCTGGACAATAGGGACAGGAGGAAAAAAATCAGAATCTGTGGGGTCCCCGAGGCTATTGAATCACCACAGATCAAACCAGCATTACAGGCTATCTTCAATTAGCTGCTTGAACGTCCAAAAGATACTGCAATTGATTTTGTCAATAGGGCTCTCAAACCAAAACCCTGATACCATCCCTCCTAGGGTTAGGGTGACCAGATTTTTTAAATGAAATCCAGGGACATATTTTTTTTCTCCACTAGTAACGGCAGAAATCAACGATGTACCAAGGGACTGCGATATTACGGAGGACAAATCTGACACTAAGGCCTCTTTTACACTTGTGAGACTTGTCCTGCGACTTGGGACTGCAAAATCACATGACAAGTATTACTGCATGATTTCCAATGAGTACAGTGCACATCTGTGTGACTTCAAGTCGCAGCAACTTCAAAGTAGTCCCTGCACTACTATTGTCCAGCTTTGAAGCGACTTGAGGTTCATAAACCTCAAGATTACTCAGGCATTGCTTCAAATCGCATCAAAGTCATGCGACTTTTAGTATGAAAGGGGCATAAGTGACACTTGGTGGGAACCAGTGACACTAATTAAGTGATCAGTGCTAAAAATATGCACTGTCACTGCACTAATGACACTGGCTGGGACCACTGTTCTGCCTGTGTACAGAGCGATCGGTGGGTACAGGCGAACAAAGAGTCCGCCGGACCTGCTGATTGGGTCTTATACCCAGACGTATATATACATTATCCTGCTCAGCACGACCACCCTGTGAAAGTAAATCTGCTATGGGGCAGTCGTGACTGGTTAAGATCATCAGCCTTATGATAACTCACAGGCAGGGGGTGCTCTATCATGGCTCTGGCTGGCTCTGTAACAGTATGTCACATGACATTATGACCAATAATAGGGAAAAAGGGGAAAGGGGATGGCGCTGCCCAGAAAAATACAGTGTAATAATAAATGATAGGTAATAATATGTGATAGTGATACATACCAGGGGAGTGGTATGTGATAAATATATGGTATATAAATAAAATAAAGTACTGAAAATAAAACTAAAAAATGGAGAGTGCTAGGCGATTATGGTGGTTTCGATAACTAGTCCGGGCCCCTGTTCAAATCCAATCAAGGGACAAAACCGGGGAGAGACTTGGTCCGGGGACAGTGTCCTCAATCCGGGGACATCTGGTCACCCTATCCTAGGGACATTTGCTGCCTTCTGAACTTTCCACTCAAAGAGGAAATACTTGGCAAGGCCAGAAAAAATTATCAGATATATTTTAACAATCAAATAATTTCATTATACCAGAACCTGTCACCTATCACGTTACAAAATAGGAGAGCCCTGCGCCCCCTGTTTGATCTGCTTATGGAAAAAGAAATAACATATCGCTGGCGTTTCCCCTTTGCCTTGAATGCCACCTATAAATGTCACTTGTCCACTGCCTAAACCCAAGAGAAAAAAAAGAAACAGAGAAAAAAGAAATTTAATCAATGATCCCTAAAACTGCTCTTCCAAAAAGCTTACAACAAGCTTTGTTATATGTATATATACCGTATTTTCCGGCGTATAAGACGACTGGGTGTATAAGACGACCCCCCTAATTTTCATCTACCGGTAATACTTATACTTAGGTTACCTTGGAGATATTATACTCGGCGTATAAGACGACCCCCCATTTTTGGGGGATTTTTTTGAGGTTCAAAAGTAGTCTTATACGCCAGAAAATACAGTACACTCTACCGATTTCTGTTCTTGGCATTTAGATTTTAGGCTGGAATTTTACTACAGCAAATATTCCTTGTGCATATTTAAACACATAGGTCGCGGGAGGCGACATTTTTCCTTTGATTTAATACGGTGATATACTTAACAATCTTTTTTGTATATCATTTCCTGTAGGCAACTCCTCCCACCACCCCCCACAGGTAGTATTTTGCCCACCATCATTTGATGGACAAACTACCACTGTTTTTTCTCCTCTAGTGATCAGCTGGAGACATTTTCCTGATATACCTATATTCAGCAGTACCCCTGCTGACAGATAGGATTACAAGCTCTATTTAGTTATATTACCTAGAAGCTATCAGATATCGTGATACAGTACAGATAGCTTGGCCCTGTCCTATACTTTTTCTTTCTTTTATACTAACCTCTTTTTCAATCACTTTCTACAGGCTCTCCTCATCAGAGAGCTCTCATATAAAGCAGAAGTACTTATTTTATCGCTTTAACTGACCATGTCATATTCTTCATTAGGTAAGCAACCCTTTTTAATATCTCACAATGTCAGGGGACTCAATGTTCCTGAAAAACGCATTTCACTTTTGAGAGAACTGGCTAAAGTGAAACCCACTGTGGTATTCCTACAGGAAACCCACTTTAAAACAAGTGCTATACCCAGACTATATAGCAAACATTTTCCACAAGCGTACCATTCTACAAACCACTCGTCCAAAACAAAGGGGGTGTCAATATTATTACACAAGAATGCGGGAATAGAAAATCCTCAACTGTTGGCCGACCCTAATGGTCGATTCCTTTTCCTTAAAGCACGACGGAATGGGATTTCCATTACTTTGGCGACTGTATACTTTCCTAATACAGCGCACGTCACATTCTGCAGACATCTAGTTGAGGAGTTGAAGGGTTTCGCATCATAAGGTATAATGCTAGGGGGGACTTTAATGTTCCATTGAGTCTCCTACAAGACACCACTAATGGTAAATCGTGCCTATCATATAGGAAGCTACACAAAATAAAATTCCTTCTGGCAGAACTCACACTAGTTGACACATGGAGAACAACCAATCCCACAGATAGGGATTACACACATTTCTCCTCGCTACATAACAAATTTACTAGAATTGATTACATTTGTGTTACCCAAAGGAATCTACCACTTATGTCAGGAGCCCACATAGGTATAAGAACCTCCTCAGGCCACGCTCCTAAATCACTACCTCTGCGTCCATCTTTACTCCACAATAAAAGAGGCAATTGGAAACTCAACCCATCTATATTGTCTGATAGCAAAAGACAACATAGAATAGCAGAAGTTATACAGACGTATTTTGCAGAAAATGTAAAAGACGAACTTACCCCTACGGCTGGTACACAAATGTGTGGTTAGGGGGGAATTGATTAGCATGGGGGCCGAAAGAAAAATAGAAACAGAATAAGAGGTCAATGAAAATCAGATTTCTCGAAAACCAATATAAACAATCTTTATTAATCCATACGGCGACTGAATTGCAAAACCCACGTAAAGCTTTGGAAACACTGCTAGACTTTATAGCTAAAAGGATACTCTTTCTAAAGAAAGGGTTCTATTACCAACGTAGTGATAAATCCAGGAAATTTCTCTAAAGGACTCCCACCTACTTACCAATATTCATCAATTAAAAACTGTGAATGGACAACTGACCCACGACACCACCAAGTTAGTTCAGACATTTCATATTTATTATACAGAACTATATAACTTACCACAATCTCATCAACCTGCAGATTTAGTAGGCTCCCGTCCGAATGTAATACGAAAATATCTATCTAATAGCATCATACCCATTCTTTCAGAAACTGATACCCAACAACTAGAGCTCCCGTTCACTGAACCAGAACTGTTAATTGCCATCAACTCGCTCAAACCTGGTAAAAGCCCAGGACCAGACGACTTTACCGCCCATTACTAAAAAACATACACCACCCTCCTGACACCCGATCTTTTGAAAACTCTTAATCATCTAAAAGATCCCCAACCGATACCAGAGGAATTTTTGATGGCTCATATCACCTTAATTCCTAAACCTAATAAAGACATAAAGACAAATCAGAGTGCAACAATTACAGACCGATTTCACTACTTAACCTTGACCTTAAGCTATTTGCCAAAATGCTAGCCAATAGGTTATGTCTATTACTATGCAAAATAATAGGACCAGAACAGGTGGGGTTCATGCCGGGCAGGGAGGCAAGGGACAATGTGACAAAGGCTTCAAATCTGATCCACAGGGCACACACTGATCATTTTGAAGGAATGCTTTTATCCACTGACACTGAAAAACTTTTGATCGCGTTTCCTGGGACTTCCTATTCGCAACATGCACTCACATCGGTCCAAACCCAAATATGTCTACCTTGATAGCCACTTTTTATCAAAACCCCAAGGCAAAATTGAAAATGAATGGCATCCTGTCTGACTCACTACACATTCATAATGGCACGAGGCAGGGTTTCCCATTATTCCCTCTACTTTTCATTATAACACTGAAACCTCTGATCAGATCAATAAACAACTCAACATCAATACATGGATTTCAGGTAGGCAACAGCATGTACAAGTCAGCCGCTATGCTAACCTTTGTAATGAGTTCAGGCATTACAGCTATGTGTCAAATTTGAAAATCAATTACAAGAAATCTGAGGTGTTTAATCTTACCCTCAAAGCTGAAACTTTAAACAATACCTGCACAAATTGCACTTTTAAATTTGAGGAGAAAGCACTTAAATACCTGGGAGTGTGGCTTACACCAAACCTGAAATCCATGTATTCCACAAACTTTATCTCTTTACTCCAAAACATAAATAAAGATTTGGACAGGTGGACAGTAAAATATTTTTCATGGTTCGGCAGAGCGGCAATAATAAAGATGGCGATCCTACCTAGGACCCTTTACCTTTTCCAAACCATACCAGTATCTATCCTAACTAGCTTCTTCCACACTTTACAAGCAAAGCGAAGGAAATTCTTATGGGCCTCAAAAAGACCTCCACCTTCTCACTCAGGACAAACAAACAGGGGGAATGGGCTTCCCCATTTTCAAAAACTACTACTACACATCCCATATCACTAGAATCGTAGATTGGAATTGCAACTTTAATGACAAAGACTGGGTCATTTTGGAAAATAAAACTGACATATCATCAGTGACCCACTCACCTTGGATTTCCTGAGAAGCCTGCCCGCCTACACTGAAAAATTATCCTTCGATTGGGGCTACACTTAAGATATTCCAGAAAGTCATGCGAAATATGGCAATATCCTCATCGCCAGGTCCACTGACACCGATAAGTCATAATCCAGACTTCACTCCGGGCCTGACACCACCAGCCCTAACCCAGGCCCCTAAACCTCTTCTGGATACACATTGCATGCATAAGGGCAAACTGAAATCTCACAACACATTAAAAGGGGAACAGGGCAACCCAGAGTTGACTTTTTGGACATAGCGACAGATTCACAGCTATATACAGTATTTCACAAAATGTAAGTACACCCCTCACATTTTTGTAAATATTTTATTATATCTTTTCTTGTGACAACACTGAAAAAATTACACTTTGCTACAATGTAAAGTAGTGAGTGTACAGCTTGTATAACAGTGTAAATTTGCTGTCCCCACAAAACTATACTCAACACACAGCCATTAATGTCTAAACCGCTGCCAACAAAAGTGAGTACACCCCTAAGTCAAAATGTCCAAATTGGGCCCAAAGTGTCAATATTTTGTATGGCCACAATTATTTTCCAGAACTGCCTTAACTCTCATGGGTATTGAGTTAACCAAAGCTTCACAGGTTGCCACTGGAGTCCTTCCACTCCTTCATGATGACATCACAAAGCTGGTGGATGTTAGATACCTTGCGCTCCTCTACCTTCTGTTTGAGGATATCCCACAGATGCTCGATAGGGTTTAGGTCTGGAGACATGCTTTGCCAGTCCATAACCTTTACCCTCAGCTTCTTTAGCAAGGCAGTGGTTGTCTTGGAGGTGTGTTTGGGGTCGTTCTCATGTTGGAATACTGCCCTGTGGCCCAGTCTTCGAAGGGAGGGGATCATGCTCTGCTTCAGTATGTCACAGTACATTTAGGCATTCATGGTTCCCTCAATGAACTGTAGCTCCCCAGTGAGGACAGCACTCATGCAGCTCCAGACCATGACACTCCCACCACCATGCTTGACTGTAGGCAAGACACACTTGTCTTTGTACTCCTCCCCTGGTTGCCGCCACACACGCTTGACACCATCTGAACCAAATATGTTTATCTTGGTCTCATCAAGCCACAGGACATAGTTCCGGAAATCTATTGCCTTAGTCTGTTTATCTTCAGTAAACTGTTTGTGGGCTTTCTTGTGCAACATCTTTAGAAGAGGCTTCCTTCTGGGATGGCATTAATGCAAACCAATTTAATGCAAAGTGCGGCGTATGGTCTGAGCACTGACAGGCTGACCCCCCACCCCTTCAACCTCTGCAGCAATGCTGGCAGCACTCATACATCTATTTCCTAAAGACATCCTCTGGATATAATGCTGAGCACAAGCACTCAATTTCTTTGGTCGACCATGGCGAGGCATGTTCTGAGTGGAACCTGTCCTGTTAAACCGATATATGGTCTTGCCACTGTGCTGCAGCTCAGTTTCAGGGTCTTGGCAAACTTCTTATAGCCTAGACCATCTTTATGTAGAGCAGCAATTCTTTTTTTCAGATCCTCAGAGAGTTCTTTGCCATAAGGTGCCATGTTCAACTTCCAGTGACCAGTATGAGAGATTTAGAGCGATAACACCAAATTTAACATATCTGCTCCCCATTCATACCTGAGACCTTGTAACACTAATGAGTAACATGACACTGGGGAGTCAAAATGGCTAATTGGGCCCAATTTGGACATTTTCACTTAGGGGTGTACTCACTTTTGTTGCCAGCAGTTTAGACATTAATGGCTGTGTTGAGTTATTTTGAGGGGACAACAGATTTACACTTTTATACAATCTGTACACTTACTACTTTACATTGTAGCAAAGTGTAACTTCTTCAGTGTTGTCACATGAAAAGATTTAATAAAATATTTTAAAAAATGTGAGGGGTGTACTCACTTTTGTGAAATACTGTGTATAGCTGTGAATCTGTCGATATGTCCAAAACGTCAAATCTGGGTTTGTAAGATACTGTACATGCCACATCCAAAGACCCGAACTTTAGCAGGAACTTAACCCTACTGGAAATAATATGTCTGGAAGGCTCTAGGATCGGTAAAACGATTTCCCTGATATATTCATGGTTGCAATCAGACGACGTGAAGGGATCTAAGAGATACAAATCACTCTGGGAAAAAGCTCTGAACGTCACATTCACCAATAAACAACGGTAACAGGCTTGTATATTTGCCCACAAATGTTCTATCAAACTTCTCACACATTGGTACAATACACTAAAAAAAAAGACAGCAGTGGTTCCCTGACGCTACAGACAGATGCTGAAGATGCGGACAAGAGAAGGGCACCATGATACACATTTGGTGGGAATGCCCAATTCTTCAAAATTTCTGGCAAGATGTTATAAATATGACAAAGCAAATAACAGAAACTACAACTGATCTGTCTGCAGCATGCTGTCTGTTGCATGTCTTGAATTGCTCACGGAATAAATATAAAAATTGCTTAACCAAACATATGCTTACTGCAGTGAAATCTTTGATTCCAAGACACTGGAAGTCAAGACAAGATCCAACACTTATAGAATAGCTCAGAACTATGGAAAACCTCTATGCCATGGAAGAGACCAGGGCCATAGCACATGACAACATAGACACATTTAATAAAATGTGGAGAGCATGGGTTGCATCAGGGGCAGACTGGCAATTTTCAGCCCAGGGGGCAAGTACAAACCAGAGGCTCATGGTGCAGTGACTCTTCCCCCCTCCCACTCTCTCTTTTCCCGGCCTCCTCCTGACCCCCCATTCCAGGCTGAAGCTTCGCTCCAGGTACTCTCTACTTACCGGCCAAATCCGAGTTCCCAACCTGGCCATCAGGGGCGGTTGGGGGGAGCTGGGACAGCTCAGCTGGGGGTGGCCGGAGGAGTAGAAAAGCGGTGCAGCCTTTTTGCGGGGCATCAGAGTGGCCTGGGGGGCAATTTCCCCCCTGCCCCCTGGCCCAGTCCTCCCCTGGGTTGCATTTAAACACTCCAACGAACACGACATGGTAGGACATTCCTCTACAGCTATTGATTGACTCCGAAAATCGCTCCGAAATTAACATCTGAAGGCTGATCACACCGATACTTCTCTAACGGCTTTGTGATCCCCTTAGAATTCTATATTTCGTACCTCACTCTGTATTTCATGCTTCCTCTTTTCCTTACAACCTCTTATACTTTACCTCTCTCAATTGAGAACTCTTACTTTATATGAAACGTTTTGGCTACAACTATAGCAGTTTTATGTTTTTTTCAGCATGAATCATATGGCATTGAAAATCTTAAGCTATCTTACAATAATTGTATAGCTTCACACTGTATCAAGCGTTAATGTATTTGCTAGTTACTTTATACAGTAATCCTATTGAACCATAAGGTTGGTATTTGTTCAAATGTTCAATCTTTTGTTCATGCCATTTTCTCCAATAAACTTCTTCTGATAAAAAAAAAAGTAATTTAATGGGAATTTGTTAATAAGAAGAAAGACAGTAAAATAGATCCACCATTTTTTAGCAACAGTGAATGCCCCCAGCAACAATAGACTCCCAATAGCCAGCATCAATAGACTCCCTGGCAGCCAGCAACAACAGACCCTCCAGCAGCCAGCAAAAATAGACCCCCTCCCTCAATCTTTCCCAGCAACGATTGTCCCCCAGCAATAAAAGATAGATCCCCTCCAGCAACAATAGATTCCCTAGCTGCCAGCATCAGAAGACCCTTCAACACACCCCGGCACCCCTTGCCATTACATACATTCTGTGCTGGAGGTGACAAAACTGCGTTCCCCCATGTTCCAGCTGAAAAAAAGCCCTGGTTAAAACTGAAGTTCATTCATACTATTAACGGCAAGATAAGCACTCTATCAATGCAAAATATAGAATACGTCACAACTTTGATCAAATAGGAGACTTTTATTATGCTCTGGACTAGTTAACATTTTATGTACTGAATTTTGGGGGTTATGTTTTGCAAAACCACTTTGGAATTTTGATAGCATCTTCCTTTAGTGCGTGGCATATTGTAAGTTTTGACTATTTTACAATTTGCACTGCAGTGTTTATAATCTAATAAAACTTTTTTTTAAAAGTTTCTCCTCGTTTTTACTTTCATTTGTTACTCCAAGAAGAAAATCCTAAAGTGGTTGCAAACTCCAATCTCTGACTTGTACCTACAGGGAAGCCTATAATAAGGCTTACTTGTAGGTACTGTAAATATCTCCAAAAAGTGCACCGTTTAGGAGATATTTACTGTATATGCAGCCGATGATGTCATCGGTGCACGCGCTCTGAAGGAACGGCCATCCGAGCCATTCCTTCAGAGTCCTGTGCCGTAAATGGCAGTTCCTCCGTACATGCGCGGGAGGGACGTCATCATGGCTGTGGCCAGTCACACAGTCGGAGTCCGCGGACCTGGAAGGAAGACAGGTGAAGATGGAAACAGCCTCCAGCGGTGACAAGTTGATGTTGGTGATAAGTTTCACATAATGTGCTAGTGTGCGATGCATACTAGCACATTATGGCTTTACCTTGCATGTCAGAAAAAAAAAGCTGCCTAGTGGTTTACTACCGCTTTAACCTTCCTAGCGGTATTCCCCAGTGTGGCTTGGGGTTAAATTTCAGTGCCAAAAGCGGTAACCTCGAGCCACACTCGGGGTACCGCTAGGAAGATCGCTGGATCCTGGTAGAGGGGTTACTTACCTTGTCACCGGGATCCAGCGATGTAACCCGGCGGTGAGCGGCGGCGGAGCTTCCTCTCGATCCTCTATGTGCCCCGCCTTCCGTCTCCTGCGACGTGACGTTCACAGGGGGGTGGAAACGGCGGCAAATTCAAATGTAAAACACACCAAACACACTGAAACAATTCAAAATAAAATAAATTCACATTAGATTGCCCCCCAGTGCCTTTTCCTGCAGTTTTACTGTACTTTTATATATATATATACATACATACTTTAACTTATTTATAGTTTTTTATTATATTATAATTTATGATTTTGTGTTTCAAACGTTATCATACCCGAGATGTTATAAAGAAGAACGCACAGTAAAAAAAAAAAAAATCATATATAAATAGTTGGTTTGGGATGTTCATTCTTAAGAATTACATGCAAAATAATGGTACCGCTTTCAGCACCTAAAATCCGAAAGAATCATACCGCCAGGGAGGTTAAGAATTCAAAGGAAGTGCTTTACAACAGAGTCCCCAACAACTTCCTCCTTTTATTATACATTATTTAGAATGCAGTGTGGGACTTACAATGTATTTATACCCACGAGTTATTTTTCTATATATATATATTTTTTTTTTTTGCTGTAGTATTAAAGGAATAGTTTCCCTCTCAGGGGTCCATGTGAGCTCAAACCAGTGCACAACAAAATATTCAGCCTCCTGGCTAGTTATGAGATATTCTGGGTCAGCTAAGGCCTGAAGGATGTTCCAGCATGGCCTACATGCATTCTCACACCACACCTCAGTCATACCAGAGATTTACTTTCAATATTTCTTTACTGGTATAAGAAAAAGGTTATACAAGTAAGAGTATATAACTGTGCTAACAATAAATGGTGCTGCACTGTAAGTTGAATATGTACTAACAATATATGCTACTGCATAATAAATCAAATATGTATAAATCGCACAGCTGGAAATGCTAGTAAAAGTAGCTGTGTAAGCTAGTACAATTTTGGCAATAAACCATGCAAAGCAAAACAAATAGATAACAAGGGGGAACAAGCAGGAGCAAGAAAGAGGGAAGGAAGGGAGAGAAGGGTGTGGGGAAGGGGGTCAGGAGAAGAGGTGATAAGAAGTGGGGGGGGGGGGAGGAGGGGAAGGATAGATAGTGAATAGATGAATAGGCAGGTAGGTATATGACACCCATATCTTACATTTGGATGAAGGGTAAGGGTTATGGAGGCATAGTAGTACATGTCACATGTTGCTACTGGATAATACAATTACATGTAGCACCCTTCTAGGTAGGTGCTAGGTAGGTAAAGCCCGGTAGCTCCTTCTGCTTATCAGTAGGGATGATCGAACTTTTGAAAAGTTCGGTTCGACCAGAACACCCGAACTTCACGAAAGTTCGGTTCGGATTTCAGAACCCCATTGAAATCAATGGGACCCGAACTTCTGTAATCAAAAAACACCATTTTTAAGCCCTAAAACCCAATAAATGCCCCTAAAAAGTGCCTAGGGTTCTGGGTCATGCCCCAGGGACTATTAATCACACAAAAAAAAGTTCTTAAAAATTGTCGTTTTTGATAGATAGCCAATTATTGAAAAAATTAAAAAAAAAAAAAAAAAAAGAGATTTCTTTGGATTTAGTGTCTGGGGGGTCTAAAAGTTGTACCTGTGAAGTTTCAGCTCTGTAGCATGTCCAGAACCAGAATTACAGCATACCAAACCTTCAAAAATGACTTTTTTGCTTAACCGCACCTTTCTTTTGCTCCTAATCAACGGCTCAGCCAATGTGTATGATGGGGACATAATGCAGTGCACTGGGAACAAGATTAGAGGTTTTTTTGGAAAAAGGTGCTGTCTCTTTAAATGTGCATATAATTAACGGGTGTATTTCCACAATGGGGCTTTTATTACCAAATGTTTCAAGAAGTCCAAAGATGTATGTAATTGCACTTTATTTCATGTAAAATGGTGTTTGGTGCACTTTAACTTGAAATCTCACAAGAAACAGACATATATGCACGGATACATTGAGGGTTAGGGGTAGGGGCCACAATGTAGTGCAGAGTGAACAAGATTAGAGATGTTTTGGATGAATACTGTTGTCTCTTGACTTTGAATAGAAGTAAAGGATGCTTAAAAATTGGGCATTTGGTGGTGCGGACGATGCCTTGACACCATATCCCTATGAAAGTGCTGGTAATGAAAGCAATAATTGCCTTTGTAAGGAAAAAAAATTACAATGATATGCATCTGTGTGACAGGTGCGCAAAAATTGTTGTTTGGGTGTTGGCGGAGCCATACCACTGTAAGCCCAAAGACCTGGTGTTGAAGAAGGCGTAAAAATTATGAAGGTGTGCACCTGTGGAACAGGTGCGCAAACATGGTAGTTTTGGTGTTGGCGGAGCCTCCCCACCATAACCCCAAAGAGCTGGCTTTGAAGGAGGCCCAAAAATTGTAAAGGTGTGCACCTGTGGAACAGGTGCGCAAACATTGTAGTTTTTGTTTTAGCATAGCCTCCCCACCTTAACCCCAAAGAGCTGGTGTTGAAGGAGGCCCAAAAATTGTAAAGGTGTGCACCTGTGGAACAGGTGCGCAAACATTGTCGTTTTTGTTTTAGCATAGCCTCCCCACCTTAACCCCAAAGAGCTGGTGTTGAAGGAGGCCCAAAAATTGTAAAGGTGTGCACCTGTGGAACAGGTTCGCAAACATGGTAGTTTTTGTTTAGCATAGCCTCCCCACCTTAACCCCAAAGAGCTGGTGTTGAAGGAGGCCCAAAAATTGTAAAGGTGTGCACCTGTGGAACAGGTTCGCAAACATGGTAGTTTTTGTTTAGCATAGCCTCCCCACCTTAACCCCAAAGAGCTGGTGTTGAAGGAGGCCCAAAAATTGTAAAGGTGTGCACCTGTGGAACAGGTGCGCAAACATTGTCGTTTTTGTTTTAGCATAGCCTCCCCACCTTAACCCCAAAGAGCTGGCGTTGAAGGAGGCCCAAAAATTGTAAAGGTGTGCACCTGTGGAACAGGTGCGCAAACATTGTAGTTTTTGTTTTAGCATAGCCTCCCCACCTTAACCCCAAAGAGCTGGTGTTGAAGGAGGCCCAAAAATTGTAAAGGTGTGCACCTGTGGAACAGGTGCGCAAACATTGTCGTTTTTGTTTTAGCATAGCCTCCCCACCTTAACCCCAAAGAGCTGGTGTTGAAGGAGGCCCAAAAATTGTAAAGGTGTGCACCTGTGGAACAGGTGCGCAAACATTGTCGTTTTTGTTTTAGCATAGCCTCCCCACCTTAACCCCAAAGAGCTGGTGTTGAAGGAGGCCCAAAAATTGTAAAGGTGTGCACCTGTGGAACAGGTTCGCAAACATGGTAGTTTTTGTTTAGCATAGCCTCCCCACCTTAACCCCAAAGAGCTGGTGTTGAAGGAGGCCCAAAAATTGTAAAGGTGTGCACCTGTGGAACAGGTGCGCAAACATTGTAGTTTTTGTTTTAGCATAGCCTCCCCACCTTAACCCCAAAGAGCTGGTGTTGAAGGAGGCCCAAAAATTGTAAAGGTGTGCACCTGTGGAACAGGTTCGCAAACATGGTAGTTTTTGTTTAGCATAGCCTCCCCACCTTAACCCCAAAGAGCTGGTGTTGAAGGAGGCCCAAAAATTGTAAAGGTGTGCACCTGTGGAACAGGTTCGCAAACATGGTAGTTTTTGTTTAGCATAGCCTCCCCACCTTAACCCCAAAGAGCTGGTGTTGAAGGAGGCCCAAAAATTGTAAAGGTGTGCACCTGTGGAACAGGTGCGCAAACATTGTCGTTTTTGTTTTAGCATAGCCTCCCCACCTTAACCCCAAAAAGCTGGCGTTGAAGGAGGCCCAAAAATTGTAAAGGTGTGCACCTGTGGAACAGGTGCGCAAACATTGTAGTTTTTGTTTTAGCATAGCCTCCCCACCTTAACCCCAAAGAGCTGGTGTTGAAGGAGGCCCAAAAATTGTAAAGGTGTGCACCTGTGGAACAGGTGCGCAAACATTGTCGTTTTTGTTTTAGCATAGCCTCCCCACCTTAACCCCAAAGAGCTGGTGTTGAAGGAGGCCCAAAAATTGTAAAGGTGTGCACCTGTGGAACAGGTGCGCAAACATTGTCGTTTTTGTTTTAGCATAGCCTCCCCACCTTAACCCCAAAGAGCTGGTGTTGAAGGAGGCCCAAAAATTGTAAAGGTGTGCACCTGTGGAACAGGTTCGCAAACATGGTAGTTTTTGTTTAGCATAGCCTCCCCACCTTAACCCCAAAGAGCTGGTGTTGAAGGAGGCCCAAAAATTGTAAAGGTGTGCACCTGTGGAACAGGTGCGCAAACATTGTCGTTTTTGTTTTAGCATAGCCTCCCCACCTTAACCCCAAAGAGCTGGTGTTGAAGGAGGCCCAAAAATTGTAAAGGTGTGCACCTGTGGAACAGGTGCGCAAACATTGTAGTTTTTGTTTTAGCATAGCCTCCCCACCTTAACCCCAAAGAGCTGGTGTTGAAGGAGGCCCAAAAATTGTAAAGGTGTGCACCTGTGGAACAGGTTCGCAAACATGGTAGTTTTTGTTTAGCATAGCCTCCCCACCTTAACCCCAAAGAGCTGGTGTTGAAGGAGGCCCAAAAATTGTAAAGGTGTGCACCTGTGGAACAGGTGCGCAAACATTGTCGTTTTTGTTTTAGCATAGCCTCCCCACCTTAACCCCAAAGAGCTGGCGTTGAAGGAGGCCCAAAAATTGTAAAGGTGTGCACCTGTGGAACAGGTGCGCAAACATTGTCGTTTTTGTTTTAGCATAGCCTCCCCACCTTAACCCCAAAGAGCTGGTGTTGAAGGAGGCCCAAAAATTGTAAAGGTGTGCACCTGTGGAACAGGTGCGCAAACATTGTCGTTTTTGTTTTAGCATAGCCTCCCCACCTTAACCCCAAAGAGCTGGTGTTGAAGGAGGCCCAAAAATTGTAAAGGTGTGCACCTGTGGAACAGGTGCGCAAACATTGTCGTTTTTGTTTTAGCATAGCCTCCCCACCTTAACCCCAAAGAGCTGGTGTTGAAGGAGGCCCAAAAATTGTAAAGGTGTGCACCTGTGGAACAGGTGCGCAAACATTGTCGTTTTTGTTTTAGCATAGCCTCCCCACCTTAACCCCAAAGAGCTGGCGTTGAAGGAGGCCCAAAAATTGTAAAGGTGTGCACCTGTGGAACAGGTGCGCAAACATTGTCGTTTTTGTTTTAGTATAGCCTCCCCACCTTAACCCCAAAGAGCTGGTGTTGAAGGAGGCCCAAAAATTGTAAAGGTGTGCACCTGTGGAACAGGTGCGCAAACATTGTCGTTTTTGTCATAACCAAAATGAGGTTCTGTGAACGTAAAGAGAATGAGAGGAGGGTTTGAGGGTGGCACCATGGTCCAGGCTTAAACTGAGGCTCAACTGCCACATCACAACGATAGCCTAGTCTACAAGGTCTGCATCAGGTGCATCAAAGCTTGATATCCACGACTGATTCATCTTAATGAATGTCAAACGGTCGACTGAGTCGGTGGAGAGTCTAGTTCGATGGTCTGTGACGAATCCTCCTGCTGCGCTGAATGCCCGTTCCGATAGGACACTGGAAGCAGGGCAGGCCAACAACTCCATGGCATACTGGGCCAGTTCTGGCCAGTGGTCTAATCTTAAGACCCAGTATGCCAGTGGATCGGATTCGTCACATGAAAAGCCCTCTGTGTCACTTTGTGCCCTCACGTAATCGTCCACCATGTGATGCAGACGGTGTCGATGCGATGTGGCAGCTGAGAGGCCTGGGCGGTGAGGACTAAAAAAAGACCGAAAGGCATCCGTCAACCGCACGCCTTCTCCAACGCTCCTCTCGTGACCACCAGTAGAATCCATGGTAGGTTGTCCCCGCCCCTGCACCCTACGGGAGTCGGGGAACATGTTCACCAGATTCCTCTTGAGACTGTCCTCAAGGGATTTGATCCTGTGGACTCTATGGGTGGATGGGAAAAGCTCCGAGACTTTACACTTGTACCGGGGGTCAAGTAGGGTGGCCAACCAATAGTGGTTAGTCTCTTTAATGGCCTTGATTCTGGGGTCCTTTCGCAGGCTCTGGAGCATGATGTTTCCCATGCGTCGCAAATTAGCGAAGGCCTGAGAAGCTGACTCCTCGGGGTCACTCATAACGACATTATCTTCAACGGGCTCCTCCTCCTCCCAGCCACGTACTACTCCAAAGTGTCCCGAGGGAGTCAAACTAGGCCTTGCAGATTGCCGCATGTCTTCCTCCTCCTCCTCCTCAAACCCTGCAAAAGTTCCCGCAGAATCGTCCTCCTCCTCCTCTTCCACCCCTGGATCCTGCTCGGGCCTCTGGGAGCTAGGCATAATGGGGTCAGGATTCTCAGGATAAAGGGGGCCTTGAGAGGCAAGGAAGTCCTCCTCTTCCTCCTGCTGCTCTGCCTCCAGTGCCCTGTCCATAATGCCACGCAGAGTGTGCTCCAACAAAAACAGTACCGGTAGGGTGTCACTGATGCATGCGCTGTCCCGGCTGACCATCCTTGTGGCCTCCTCAAATGGCGAGAGGACAGCGCATGCATCCTTAATCAAAAGCCACTGCCGTGGTGAAAAGAAGCCCAGGCGCGCAGAGCCAGTGCTGGTGCCGTACTCGCATAGGTATTCATTGAGGGCCCTCTGCTGCGTGTACAGGCGCTGCAGCATAGCCAAGGTGGAGTTCCAGCGGGTGGGCATGTCACAGATGAGGCGGTGTACCGGCAGGTGAAACTCGCGCTGCACTTCGGCCAAACGTGCAGTGGCACTGTACGACCGCCTGAAGTGACTGCACACCCTTCTTGCCATCCTTAGCACATCCTGCATTCCCGGGTACGAGTTCAAAAACCGCTGTACCACGAGATTCAGGACATGCGCCAGGCATGGCACATGGGTTAACTTTCCCTGACGAAGGGCGGCCAGGAGGTTTGACCCATTATCAGTAACCACCATCCCTGGCTGCAGCTGGCGTGGTGTCAACCACCTCTGGGCCTGTGCCTGCAGAGCCCCAAGAATCTGAGGGACAGTGTGCTGCCTGTCCCCTAGACACACAAGCTGCAGCACTGCGTGACACCTTTTGGCCTGAGACATAGAATAGCCCTTTGAACGTTTACGTGGTATCTCATCATATTCAAAGGACCATTCTGCAGAGGAGGGCATGGAGGAGGTAGAGGAGGAGGAGCAGGAGGGGGTAGAAGTGATCGATCTACCCGGATCAGCGACACCACCAGCTGTTTGCAGACGTGGGGGCAACACTGGCTGCAGCACCGAGCCCTGGCTACAATCCCTTCCACTGGCAAGCAGTGTCACCCAGTGAGCAGTGACAGAAATGTTCCGTCCCTGCCCATGTTTGCTTGACCAAGTGTCAGCCGTCAAGTGTATCTTACGGCTGACTGACTTGGCCAGGGATGACACTACATTGCCTTCCACATGTTGGTATAGGGATGGCAGGGCCTTACGGGAAAAGTAATGCCGACTTGGCACCTGCCACTGTGGAACTGCACATTTTGCGAAGTCACGGAAGGGAGCAGACTCTACCAGGTTAAATGGTAATAGTTGCAGAGCCAGTAGTTTAGCCAAACTACTGTTTAGACGCTGGGCATGTGGGTGGCGGGGAGTATACATTTTTTTTCGTTCCAGCATGTGTGGAATCGAAATTTGGCGTCTAGATGATACAGCTGGTGGTGTGCTGGAGGTAGATGCGACACTGCCTGCTATATCATCATCCCTGCCAGTGGAGGCTGCCAACAGGTGACGAGTGACTATAGCAGGGCCAGGAACAGACTGATGTGCAGGTGGAGCAGGTGGAGCAGATGGAGCATGAGGAGGAGCGCGAGGAGAACTAGGAGGCCGACTGACCAATCTTTGGCCCTTTTGTGGGTTCTTTAAATGCTCCTGCCAACGGGCCGAGTGGTGGGTTGTCAAATGCCTGTTTAGGCAGCTTGTACCCAGGTGGTTGACATTTTTGCCACGTTTTATACCCTTCTTACAAATCTTGCAGATCGCAACTGTTTTATCTGCATGGGATGTCTCAAAAAAGGCCCAGCAAGATGAGGTGTGTATAGTGGCCCGGGAGACAACAGGTGCGGCCTTAGATGGAGTAGGCCATCTGCTCTCCCCTCTTGCTTGCTCTGCCTCCTCCTCAACCTCAGACCCAACATCTGACTCCATCAAAGACTGAGCATCAGGCCTGGCCTGGGAGACAACAGGTGCGGCCTTAGATGGAGCGGGCCGTCTGCTCTCCCCTCTTGTTTGCTCTGCCTCCTCCTCAACCTCAGACCCAACATCTGATTCTATCAAAGACTGAGCATCAGGCCTGGCCTGGGAGACAACAGGTGCGGCCTTAGATGGAGCGGGCCGTCTGCTCTCCCCTCTTGTTTGCTCTGCCTCCTCCTCAAACTCAGACCCAACATCAGACTCCATAAAGGACTGAGCATCAGGCTGGAGTAGATGGCCGACACTGTGGTCAAACAGCTCAGCTGACTCCTCTGCCATGTCTGAAATTGGGTCTAAGGGAGGACATGAGGTGGACATGGACTCATCTGTATTTGTTCTGACAACTGCAGAAGACTGACCACTTTTCTCTGCCTGGGTCACTGTAGTTGCAGATGATGCCGATGATGAGGGTTTGTTCATATAGTCCACCACCTCCTGTACATACTGTGGACGTATAGCTTGGCCACTGCCGGAGAACAATCCAAATGGTGGCCTGGCTGAGGACTGACCACCACGTCCACCCCTGCCTCTAGACACCCTAGAAGCTGTGCCCCTTTCCGCAGCAGGGCCACGTATGCCTTTTCTTGGTCTACCAGGCATATTTCTCAATGATGCGTTGGCAACTGTGTGCGGTGAAAAACGCACACTGCTATGCGACCCACAGTTGTCGCTGGATACAGCACAGCAGTTGCGGTTCACGCACAGTAGCAAAGCCTTTTGCACAGTGGACCTAACGCTTTGAACAACAGGCGTTAGGTTGTCACTGATGCGTTGGCAACTGTGTGCGGTGAAAAACGCACACTGCTATGCGACCCACAGTTGTCGCTGGATACAGCACAGCAGTTGCGTGTCACGCACAGTTGCAAAGGCTTTTGTACAGTGCACCTAACGCTTTGAACAACAGGCGTTAAGTTGTCACTGATGCGTTGGCAACTGTGTGCGGTGAAAAACGCACACTGCTATGCGACCCACAGTTGTCGCTGGATACAGCACAGCAGTTGCGGTTCACGCACAGTAGCAAAGCCTTTTGCACAGTGGACCTAACGCTTTGAACAACAGGCGTTAGGTTGTCACTGATGCGTTGGCAACTGTGTGCGGTGAAAAACGCACACTGCTATGCGACCCACAGTTGTCGCTGGATACAGCACAGCAGTTGCGTGTCACGCACAGTTGCAAAGGCTTTTGTACAGTGCACCTAACGCTTTGAACAACAGGCGTTAAGTTGTCACTGATGCGTTGGCAACTGTGTGCGGTGAAAAACGCACACTGCTATGCGACCCACAGTTGTCGCTGGATACAGCACAGCAGTTGCGGTTCACGCACAGTAGCAAAGCCTTTTGCACAGTGGACCTAACGCTTTGAACAACAGGCGTTAGGTTGTCACTGATGCGTTGGCAACTGTGTGCGGTGAAAAACGCACACTGCTATGCGACCCACAGTTGTCGCTGGATACAGCACAGCAGTTGCGTGTCACGCACAGTTGCAAAGGCTTTTGTACAGTGCACCTAACGCTTTGAACAACAGGCGTTAAGTTGTCACTGATGCGTTGGCAACTGTGTGCGGTGAAAAACGCACACTGCTATGCGACCCACAGTTGTCGCTGGATACAGCACAGCAGTTGCGGTTCACGCACAGTAGCAAAGCCTTTTGCACAGTGGACCTAACGCTTTGAACAACAGGCGTTAGGTTGTCACTGATGCGTTGGCAACTGTGTGCGGTGAAAAACGCACACTGCTATGCGACCCACAGTTGTCGCTGGATACAGCACAGCAGTTGCGTGTCACGCACAGTTGCAAAGGCTTTTGTACAGTGCACCTAACGCTTTGAACAACAGGCGTTAAGTTGTCACTGATGCGTTGGCAACTGTGTGCGGTGAAAAACGCACACTGCTATGCGACCCACAGTTGTCGCTGGATACAGCACAGCAGTTGCGGTTCACGCACAGTAGCAAAGCCTTTTGCACAGTGGACCTAACGCTTTGAACAACAGGCGTTAGGTTGTCACTGATGCGTTGGCAACTGTGTGCGGTGAAAAACGCACACTGCTATGCGACCCACAGTTGTCGCTGGATACAGCACAGCAGTTGCGTGTCACGCACAGTTGCAAAGGCTTTTGTACAGTGCACCTAACGCTTTGAACAACAGGCGTTAAGTTGTCACTGTATTTTGCTGCCTAGCAAGCACGTATACCTGCTGTGATACAGCAGCACTGTGCCACGTGCTCACTAAACAGAACCCTCACACTTTCCCTACAGAAACTAAATTTTCAAATCTAACTAATGTAGTACAAAGTTCCCTAACTACACTAGATATCCCTTTCCACTAAATAGAAAGCTCCATACAGCAGAAGACTGACACTGTCCCTTAAGTTTTTTTTTTTTTTTTTTTTTTTTTAACTCTAAGAACCAGCACAATCGCTGTATCTAACTACACTGGCTGTAAGCTAAATACAATTCTGCTATATGGAGCTTTAGAACCACTCGATATGTAGGAAATGTAGTGTAGCAAGCAGGAGTCATACAGAACTGCTTCAACTCTCTTCAACAGGCTCTGGATAACTGTGCTAGGGGTTAGGCGGGGCCATCTTATATAGTGTGGGGCGTATTCACTCCTGATTGGCCTCTGGTCCCCGTAGTCACTCCAATCACGTTCCTAGGAGACTCCTGCCCCCTCATTGGCTTTTGCAGACGTTTCTGGGCCAATCACGGGCTTTTAAAGCCCAGTTCCTGTCCCAGTGCATTTTGGGCGGTTCTGGTGGCCGAATACCGAACTTTTGCCGCAAAAAGTTCGGTATTCGGCCGAATATCGAACATCCAATGTTCGGGTCGAACCGATGGTCGACCCGAACCGTTCGATCATCCCTACTTATCAGGGGAGCCTGATCATTAGTTAGGCCTGCTCATGTGTTCCATGTGTGATTTATTTGGGCTGATGGAGTGTCCTCACTGCATCCAATGGAGAGATATGTTGGACAGTGGAGGAAACCCAGCCAATGACACACAGGCTTAGATACCGTCCCATGGGTTTGGCACAGAATGTGGTGCATCATGGGATAGGGTATAAAAGCTAGGAGCACATGAGGCAGGGGGTCTTTGGGCAGGAAGCCAGGTCCCAGAAGGAAGGTGATGGCTGTCTAAAGAGGAGAGACAGTCGTCACCCTCCTTCTGTTTGCTTAGGATTGGGGTGGTCACAGGTGGTCGGCCTTGTGGACCAGGAGTGTGGTGCTGAATCCAGAGGTCCAGGAAAGCTGACTGGTGGAGGTGAAGGCAGAGCAACCTTGGGAAAAACTGTGTCTGTGAGTACCGGGAAGCTTGCCAGGGGTCTACCCAGGAAGGGGATCACTCCAGTGGATAGAGTCAGTGGATGGGTGTCAGAACACACAGGCAGTTAAAGTAAAGGGGGTGCCCAGTTTAGAACCCTGAAGAGGATAATCAAGCAGGAATCCTTAAAACTATTTTCACTTCAGTGGCAGGGTGAAGCAGCGGCCTTTCTGCATTCTACAGTGAGTTGTCCTCAAGACTGTGCTTAGTTCATAGTTGGAGTATCCCACTCATCCCTTCTCCTATCTCAGTTCTAAATAAAACCACAAAAACCAACATCCTCTGGATTGATTATTGACTGAGCCAAGGACTTGCAATGCTGTTTGTCTGCTCTCAGTTGCTAAGGGTAACCCAGGGGAATTCAGAAAGTGTAATTCTCAGCAGTCCTCTAGGGGGCAGTGCTACATACATATTCATTAACAGAAAGTGTAGTTGTAAAAAGCAAGATATGGACCATTTTAAACAATGGCAGACTCTCAGGAGGATAGACTTCCTATGGGCAAATAAGGCTATTTAACGGTTTAAGGGGGGGGGGGGGGACACACTGCAAGTAAGTCGGTTTATAGGATTAAAGGTAAGTTACAGGAGGGATGAAATATCCAGCGGGATCAGTGCTTGAGAAAATTATCCAGTTGGAGGGGTGCCTTCAAAACATGAGTTTGAATAGAGCATGGTCATTCAAGGTGATTATAGTGTTTGAGCAGGAGTGTGGCTGGTTTCCAGTTTCTCGCCACCATGAGTCTGGCAGCTATGAAAAGATGAGTCAATGTAGTATGGAATTTAGAAGGATAAGAGTCCAGGCCTAGACCCAACAGTGTCAATTTTGGATCAGGTGTGAGCGAAGCTGTGATAATAGAGGATGCCAGGAAGAACACTGAAGACCAGAAATTAGTGATATGAAAGCAAGCCCACCAGACATGAGAAAGGGTGCTCGGTTGGCCGCAGTTTCTCCAGCTGCTAGGTTGTAGTACCACTTGTTTATGAGTTTTTGTAACGATTCCCAGTGGGATAGGCATCTGTAGTGTTTTAGTGGTAAATTAACTGCAAAGTTCCATTGTTGCGGTGTGGCCGTGAATTGTAGCAAGCGCTCCCAGCTGGTCATAGAGGCAGACTTTTGTGGAGAGGAGGGTCGGGTGAACAGTCCATAGAAGCATGCCAATGTTAGTTTGAGATTCAGCGGGGTATTGAGAAGCATGAGTATGTTTTCAGTTAGTGTAGAGTCTGTAAACGGTGGCAGACGCTGAATAGCATGGTGGATTTTGAGGTATTTGAAGAAAGTTGAAGATTTCAAATAGTATTTGGTGGACAACTGTTGGAAAGATTGTAGATTAATCGAGCATAAGGTTTTAAGTTATTAGCCAAAAAAGGGTGTGAGGACCTGGGTACTGCCCTGGGGGACATGCATAAATACAATTTTTTGAAATAAAAAAATAAAAAAAGATATTTAAATTGACTGCCAGCAATAGAATAAGCCATTGCCAGCAATAGAAAAAAAAAATTAAAAATGCCCAAAATTTTTAAAAAATTGTCATGGGGTCTCCCTCAAAATCCATATCAAACCCTTAAGCCTGCAGCCTGGCAGGGTAGGAAAGTGTGTGGGGGGGGGAGTGCCCCCCCTCCTGAACCATACCAGGCCACATGCCTTAAACATGAGGGGGTGGTTGCTTCTTTTTCCTTGGTTTTCCTTTTGCCTATGTTGATGGGGACAGGGGCCTCTTCCCCAGAACCATGGGCAGTGGTTGTGGGGGTCTGAGGGCAGGGGGCTTATCAGAATTCAGAAGCCCCCTTTAACAAGGGGGCCCTCAGATCCTGCTCCCCCCATGTGATTGAGTGTGGGGAACATAGCCCTCCTACTCATTCACCAAAAAAGAGCATCTAAAAATAAATAAAAACAAACACAAGTCCTTTATTAAAAAAATTAAAATAAAAAAAAACCATGTCCCCCGATGTAGATCCATCATCAATCACGATGCCTGCCACACCGTCGGACCTGGGAAAAAAAACTGCCTGCTCCGCTCCTCCTTCTGACAGTTCTTAAATAGGTAAGGGGCAGGACCACCTGGCGACTGTCACCTGGTGGCACCACCGCCATGTGACGTCACCGACCCAGCATGCACCAGGTAACATCGCCAGGTGGTCCTGCCCCTTACCTATTTAAGAACTGTCAGATGGAGAAGCAGGCAGTTGGCAAGTAGCCTTAATTGTGGGCGGAGCTTTTTTTTCTTTTTTCTGGTCTGGTGGCGTGGCAGGCGGCGTGATTGATGATGGATCTACACCAGGGGATACTGTTTCTCTATTTTTAATAAATAACTTCTTTTTATTTTAAAAAGGTGTGTTCGTTTTTATTTTTTATTTTTTGACACTTTTTTCAGGTGAATGAATAGGGGTACAAAGTACCCCATATTCATTTAGATGGGGGAGGTGGGACCTGGGGGCTTCCAGATTTCGATAAGCCTACTGCCCGCAGACCCCTACAACCACCACCATGGGGATAAGGTGCTTTGGGGTGGGGGGCAGAGCCCCCCTGCCGCAAAGCCCCATCCATGTTGAAGGCATGTGTTTGCTCACCCCCCCCCCCCCCTTTTCCTGACCTGCCAGGCTGCATGCTCAGATAAGTGTGTGGTATGGGTTTTGGGAGGAGCTGCATGCCATTTTTTTTTATAATTTTGGTGTGGGGGTTCCCTTAAAAATCCATACCAGACCTAGAGGTCTGGTATGGATTCTGGGGGGCACCCCATGCCATTTTTATTTTAAATTTTGGCATGGGGGTTTCCCTTAAAATCCATACCAGACCAAAAAGGCCTACTATGGATTGGTGGAGGGACCCCACGAAAGATTAAAAAATATTTTATTGATGGTAAATTCGACAATGTTTTTTTTTTTCATTCAGCTGTCAGTGGGGAAGCCCACTGACAGCCGATGGCTCATCCATTGTTAAGGACGGCTTCCCAGGCCAGTTCCTTAACAACCTATTCACTGTGCGCTCGACGGAATGTTTGCCAATGGCAAACATTCCGCCGAGTGCAATAATAATTTGGGTGTTCGCCAAACAACCAAACGGGCAATGTTCTGTGCCAAACTCATGCTTGGCCCGAAACGCTCACCCATCACTACTGCCGACGTAAGCCATATTCTGTGGCCCCACTACACTGGGGTTTTTTCCCTGGGGCCGCATATATGTGCATCTCCCTTTTGTTCTGGGAGTGCACCACACAGCACACACCTAGTAGAGAGACCCGGGTCTCACCCAGAGCCCTGAGCCCCATACTAAGGATCAGGACCTGGATCTCCCACTTCCAAGTCATCTGATTGCTGTGGTAGCCTCTGATTGCCTACCACAGTGATCAGTCACTGTGAAGCCAGCCACTGTGTTTCTCTCTCTGTGAATGGGGAGCAAAGATGCAATGTATCTATATATAACGTTCAGAGGGGGGAAAAAAAAGTGCGTGTAAAAAAAATTAAATACAGAAATAATAAAAAGTAAATGAAAAAATACCTAGATCAAGGTTTTTCTAGGTCAGTGCCAGGGTTAGTGTTTGGGTCAAGTAAGGATAAAAGGTCAAAGGTAAGGGTCAGTATTTTTTGGGCAGGATTATTTTTTTTTAATTAGCATCAGTGTCAGTTAGTGTCAGTGTCAGTGTGTTTAGGACTCAAAACGAAAACAAAATGCACATTATTGTCTCTGGGCTGCACGACAGGTGAAAACAATAAATTACATACACATATGTGGTATTGCTGTGATCATCAGGAGGAGGAGAATTTATTTTGGGCTGTTCTTTGGTGGTAGGTTATGGTAGTAACAAGAAATATACAGCTACATTTAAAAAAAATAAATTTTATTATACTATTTTTAGCCAGTTTTCGTTAAATAAAGCCAGAATAAAGTCAGGAGATATCCATAACATTTACTACCAAATGAAAGCCCAATTTATTCTGAAAGAAATGCAGTATAATCCACCCGGATGCACAAAGTAGTTGTGATGATATGTCCATTTTATTAACACATGTCAAAGCTGTAAAATTGTGCTTAGGTATTTGGATTTGATTTACCCTTAGGCCCTGTTCACATCTGAGCATTTTTTCAACTTGTAAGACGCTCATCTCTGAAGTCTCAAAATGCCCAACAAGCAAAATCCCATTCATTTCAATGTGCTCTCTCTTTACATATGAGCGTTTTGTCGCCTGAAGCAAAACACCTGAAGCTCAAAAAAGTACATGAGCTTCTTTTTTTGCAGATTTCAAGCGTTTTTGTTGGATGTCCATGCCTGCCGTCAAACGACTGCAAAAAACGCCTGAAAAACGCAAAAAAAACCTGCATGAAAAACACCCGAAAAAAACCCATGAAAATGATATGCTCACGTGTGAATGGAGCCTTTGGAGTGAAAAAGAGGGATAAAACATACAGAATCTTTCAAACAGCATTTAAATAATCTGAGAATTTTTGTGTGAATAAGAGGTTTGCTAAGACTTTCTTGTTCAAAATACTACCCATCTATCGCTAACATAAGAATATATCTTAACATACTATAAGGGGGAATTCAAAACAGCCCAATGATGATTTTCTGGCAGTAGTTCCCAGAACTCCGGAGCTGAATTCTGGGCACAGAAAAAGTTTCCCCTTGCAGTGTAGGCTGGTAAGCTATGTCTACACGGCAAAATGTAATTTCTCATTTTTTTCAAGGAGACAGATAAAGGAAAATGTACTTACCGGAACCTCCGATCCTTCCTGCACACGACTGGTCCCTACAGCTCTTGGACGTCACATTTGTAGGAAGAGAGTGGTTAACGCTGCACTGTTTGGAAAGGTTGAGGTTAATTGTGTTTCCTGGGTCTTTCCTGGTGGGTCTTCTTGGGTCCGACCCACCTGTTCTGTGTGCTTTAAAATGGAGGCAGGCCTGGAATTTGGGGGGACTTACTAAGGGACTGTTATTAAGAAGAGAGATTGGGCCCACTCACCACCATTGTCGGAGTCTGGATTTTCAGTGCCATGCCAAGATCGGAATTCCTGCTACCTATGAAGCTTGCTGAGACTTGCAGTCTTTCCTGAAGAAACCAAGCATGGGCTCAGCCAGATATAGACTCTTTTCTCTGCAGGTATGTATGCTGGGGCAGCCAAAAAGCAATCCTAAAGTTAGGGACTAGGGAGGTTAGGGAAAAGACTGCACATTATTTTGGATGATTTCAGTAGATATTGTCACACTCTTTCTGCACCAATCCATCTCCCATAGCAATTGGAGCAGACTCCTCCAGGGCCCTCAACCTGTACACAGGTATGAAAGTGAAAGAGTTAGGTGAAGTGTATGCACTAGGTGCATGGTGGGACCCCATACAGTTACTGGGAGTGAAGTAACGGTGATACGCTGGACAGGTGCAGGGGGCAAGGCCTTTCTGTGACAGAACCGTCCCACACTCCACTTGAGTGCTTCTGTCACTATACAGCTTCCTCCTTCCTAGCCACCTATTGCAACCAAGAACTTGTAACGCTCCTGCGTTTTTATTATAGGCTGGATTTGCAGCTGCAAAATCTCCACTCAGTAGTCATGTAGAGATGTGTTGAATACCAGATCCAACTCTCCAGGACTCATCACCGTGGGCCTGTCAGCTTCAACATACAGATATATACACACTCAATGAGATGTTCCTGGAGTGATAGGATGTATATGATAGTATGAAGGTGATGTGCTGAAGTGACAGGTGTGAACAGTGACAAGGATGGTAATCACTTGATAGGTTTTGTATAGGAGAGTTCAAGATGGTATTAGGAATGCAGATAGGTTAGTATCGAGTATGCTAACAGGTGGTGAGGACAACAGATGACAAATACAGGATAGACTAACCCAGTGCAAGGATAGATAGTAGTAGACAGGAGAGCTAGCAATCCATGCAGCAGTGCAGATGATAGATGCTAGTAGGCTGAAGAGCTAGCAATCTATGTAACAGTGCAGATGATAGGATAGTATAGATAGGTAGTAACAGTCCTTAATGTGCATAGGTAGATAGTGCAATAAGGTTATGGAGGGTTCCCCTGCGGGGTACTTATCACTTGTAATGTTAGTAGTTTAGAGAGGTCCAGTACATGAGGAATGATCCGGTAGCGAGATACAGGGATCAGTAGCGAGGTTCCGGTCTGCTCCAGGTAAAGGGAATGGCTGGAGGTTCCGATCGAGAGACAGGCTTGAAAGCATGTGGGTAACAAGGCAGGTTGAACGAACAATGTGAGTGAGACCGCCGGCGGTTGAAATAGCCGTTCTGCGGCGCTCAGCAGTGACATCATCGTTCTTAAAGGTATATGCATACCACCTGAAGAGAAAGGTGGGACGCATTACAGAGGAAAGTGGTGATTAAGGGTACCTGTCCTATAGGCCGGCTCCGGAAGGCCTATAGGACAGGTTTCTCTGGGTGTTTCGAGTGAAAGTTCCGTATAAGTCTAGGCGCATGAATATCAGAGGTATCTAGCCAGGTGTCGTCTTGGGGTCCATAGTTCTTCCATCTTATGAGATACTGGAGTCTTCCTCTATGGATGCGAGAATCCAAAATTTCCTTGATCTCATACTCTTCTCCGCCTTCAACTTGTATTGGAGGTGGAGGCAAGATGGTAGGCCTTATTCCTTGGTTAAGAACATGGGGCTTCAGTAGCGACACATGGAAGATGGGATGGATCTTGAGATCTGCTGGTAGGGTGAGCTGTATTGCAGCTTTTCCGATAAGTTTTTTAATTGGGAAGGGTCCCAAAAATAAAGGTCCAAGCTTCTTGCTAGGGATTTTTAATCTTAAGTTCTTTGTCGATAGCCAAACAAGGTCCCCAATAGCATACTGAGGAGAAGGTCTTCTACGAAGGTCGTAGTACTTTTTTTGTTGACTGTGAGCGTGTGATATAGTGGTATTGAGTAAGCCCAAAGAGTCTTTTATTTGGGTAAGGTAATCCGAGGCTACTGGGTTACTCGATGGCAGAATGCGTGGTGGAAGAAGAGTGGGATGAAACCCATAGTTCAAGTAGAACGGACTTTGCTTCGTGGTACTGTGGGTTGCGTTGTTGTAAGCAAATTCTGCTAGAGGAAGGAGATCCACCCAATCATCCTGCAAGTATGATGTGTAGCAACGTAGATATTGCTCAATGCACTGGTTGACTCTTTCAGTCTGTCCGTTGGTCTGAGGATGGTAGGGAGAAGTGAGCTTTCGCTCAATGCGTAAAATTTGACAAAGTGCTTGCCAAAATTTAGAGATGAATTGTGAACCACGGTCGGACAAAAGAGTTTTTGGAATTCCATGCAACTTAAACACATGTTTCATCAGTAGTTCTGCTGTTTGTTTAGATGAAGGTAGTCTACGGATAGCAATGAAATGTGCCATCTTTGTCAAGTGGTCCACTGACACTAGGATGGTATTAAATCCTTTAGAGGGTGGTAGTTCTACTATGAAATCTAAGGATACAACTTCCCATGGAACCTGGGGTATTGGTAGACTACAAAGTAGTCCAGATGGTTTTGTAGTGTCAATTTTGGACCTTGCACAGATGTTACATGAAGAAACAAATTTTTGTACAGACGTCTTCATATCAGGCCACCAAAACTGCCTGGTGAGCAAATTAAAGGTTTTCGTTATACCCATATGTCCTGCCATGGGCACATCATGCGATAACTCTAAAATCTTGGTGCGCATAGTAGGGGGTATGTAGAGTTTGTCATTGTAATAGAGGAAGCCTTCTGCATCAGTACTTAGTTGTGGTGGAGGTGAATCAATTCTTATACTGTGCAAAATCTCTTCCTTCAAGGAACGGACAACACCAATAATGCGTTCATAGGGTATTATGGGAATGGAAGGGATTTCGGCGCAGTTATCTTCGGTTAATCGTGATAGCGCATCCGCTTTTTTATTTTTGTCTGCAGGCGTGTAGGTCACTAGGAAATTAAATCTTAAAAAGAATAATGACCATCGTACCTGCCGGTGGGAGAGAGTCTTGTTAGTCTGGAGGTATTGAAGGTTTTTATGATCTGTATATATGAGTATTGGTAACTGAGTACCTTTGAGCAGATGTCGCCAATTCTCCAGTGCCAGTTTTATGGCAAGCAACTCCTTTTTACCCACTGGGTAATTCACCTCTGGGCTGCTTAGTGATTTTGAAAAGAAAGCAACTGGGTGAAGTGATGAAGTGTTTGTTGGTCGTTGGGAGAGAACTGCTCCTACTGCCATATTTGACGCATCTACCTCTAGAATATATTGGAGGGATGGGTCTGGATGGCGTAGTATGGGAGCAGAAGTAAAGCTTGATTTTAACAAGCAGAAAGCTTGATTTGCTTCTTCTGACCATTTGAATGTTTTTTTTTATACTTGTCAGTTGTGTGAGAGGTCTAACAATAGCGGAAAAGTTCTTGATGAACTTCCTATAGAAGTTCGAGAATCCAAGGAATCGCTGTAGGGCCTTACGAGTTGTTGGTATAGGCCAGTCTTGAATACAGGATATCTTACTCATATCCATCTTAATTCCAGTTTTGGATATGAAGTATCCTAGAAATAATATTTCTTCTTTATGAAATAGACATTTTTTTAATTTCACATATAGTCTGTGTGAGAGCAGTCTGGACAACACAAGTCTTACATGTTTTATGTGTTCAGGCATAGATCGAGAATAAATAAGTATATCGTCTAGGTATACTACAACACAGACATCAAGTAAGTCTCTAAAGATGTCGTTTATGAATCTTTGGAAAGCTGCGGGAGCATTACATAGCCCGAATGGCATCACAAGGTATTCGAATAGTCCGTATCTGGTTCTGAATGCTGTTTTCCACTCATCCCCGTCACGGATTCGGATTAGGTTGTATGCCCCTTTCAGGTCTAATTTGGTGAAATAAGTAGCCCCACGCACCTGTTCAATAAGTTCAGGGATGAGCGGCAAAGGATAGCGATCCTTTATCGTAATCGTGTTTAATTGCCTATAATCCATAATAGGCCTGAGACTGGAATCCTTATTGCGGACAAAGAAAAGTCCTGCAGCAGTGGAAGAAGTAGAGGGTCTAATGAACCCTTTTGTCAAATTCTCATCCAAGTATTCCTTGAGATGAGAAAGTTCATCCTGTGAAAGGGGATAAACATGACCGAAAGGCAATTTGCTGTTAGGGAGTAGATCGATAGTGCAATCGTAATCCCTATGGGGAGGCAACACTTGAGCATTTTTCTCAAGGAACACTTCGGACAGATCCTGATAGCATAGTGGTGCAATTTCATCAGACACCACAGACAGAATCTTCCCATAAAATGGGAGGTTACACGTATTCTCACAATAGTGAGAAGGGAAAACCAAAGTCCGTTTTTTCCAATCTATGATTGGTTGGTGTGTGTGTAACCAGGGAAGTCCCAAAATAATAGGAAAATGGGGTGAGAATAGTATGTCAAAGGTGATGGTCTCCGCATGTGATTTGTTGGTAGTGGCAAGGAGTGCCTGAGTCTGGTTGGTGATTGGACCAGAAGACAGTGGAATACCATTAATGAAACTAACAGAAACAGGCTTAGATTTTGAAATAATAGGTATTTTATTTAAGGTAACAAAGCGTGTATCAATATAGTTTCCACAAGATCCAGTGTCGACCATAGCCTTGGTGGTGATCCTAGTTTGGTCCCACTGTAATATTAAATGAACAAAAAGATAGAGGTTAGAGAAGGAAGTCGTTAATCCTCCCAGCAAGACATGTGAACACTCACCCTCTTTTTTGCGAACAAGGGGACAGGTGCTTATCAAATGATCCGAGGATGCGCAGTACATGCAGAGATTTCTGGATGTTCTTCTAGCTCGTTCAGTAGTCGTTAAAGGTGGGCGTATGGTTCCTACATCCATGGGAGTAGGGTCAACGGCCGAAATCTGAGAAGGACTAGACAATGGCATTCCCATCTTTTCAGCCCTTCTTTCTCGCAGTCGTCTGTCGATGTTGATACTAAGTTGTATCAAGGCCTCCAAGGTGCCAGGTAAATCCGCTCGGGCGAGCTCGTCTTTAACAGCTTCCGATAACCCGAGTCTGAATTGAGTTCGCAAAGATGTGTCATTTCACCCTGAATCAAGGGTCCATCTTTTGAACTCAGATACAAAGTCTTCTACAGGTCTCCTTCCTTGTTTTAAGGCCCTCAACTGAATATCAGTACTCTGCCTATTGGGGTCATCGTATAAACTAGCGAGTTCCGCTAGGAATAAGGAATAGGTGTTGAGAATCTGATCATTACTTTCAAAGAGAGAGTCTGCCCAGGCCCGTGGATCACCCGTCAGGTATGAAATAACGGTACAGACTTTTATTTGATCAGTGGGGTATGTACGAGGTTTTAACAAAAAAAACAATCGACATGCGTTTTTGAATTCACGAAATTTTTTCTGATCACCTGTAAACACTAGAGGAGGGTTTATTTTAGGTTCAGGAGGCTGAATAGCAGTAAGCCGTGAGAGCTGGGTTACCTGCTGTGTCAGAGTCTGATTCTTTTCTTGTACATCAGTCAGAGCAAGTATTAATGCTTTTACTTGTTGTGTTAATTGTGTCACTTGAGTGGGTAATTCTGCTGAATCCATTTTTAAGGTTCGTTCAATCTGTAACGCTCCTGCGTTTTTATTATAGGCTGGATTTGCAGCTGCAAAATCTCCACTCAGTAGTCATGTAGAGATGTGTTGAATACCAGATCCAACTCTCCAGGACTCATCACCGTGGGCCTGTCAGCTTCAACATACAGATATATACACACTCAATGAGATGTTCCTGGAGTGATAGGATGTATATGATAGTATGAAGGTGATGTGCTGAAGTGACAGGTGTGAACAGTGACAAGGATGGTAATCACTTGATAGGTTTTGTATAGGAGAGTTCAAGATGGTATTAGGAATGCAGATAGGTTAGTATCGAGTATGCTAACAGGTGGTGAGGACAACAGATGACAAATACAGGATAGACTAACCCAGTGCAAGGATAGATAGTAGTAGACAGGAGAGCTAGCAATCTATGCAGCAGTGCAGATGATAGATGGTAGTAGGCTGAAGAGCTAGCAATCTATGTAACAGTGCAGATGATAGGATAGTATAGATAGGTAGTAACAGTCCTTAATGTGCATAGGTAGATAGTGCAATAAGGTTATGGAGGGTTCCCCTGCGGGGTACTTATCACTTGTAATGTTAGTAGTTTAGAGAGGTCCAGTAGATGAGGAATGATCCGGTAGCGAGATACAGGGATCAGTAGCGAGGTTCCGGTCTGCTCCAGGTAAAGGGAATGGCTGGAGGTTCCGATCGAGAGACAGGCTTGAAAGCATGTGGGTAACAAGGCAGGTTGAACGAACAATGTGAGTGAGACCGCCGGCGGTTGAAATAGCCGCTCTGCGGCGCTCAGCAGTGACATCATCGTTCTTAAAGGTATATGCGTACCACCTGAAGAGAAAGGTGGGACGCATTACAGAGGAAAGTGGTGATTAAGGGTACCGGAGGTACCAGAATCTTACAGAACTAGAGGGGACTGGTTTAGCTTCAAAACTCAAACTCTTTATTGAACAAGAATACAGGCTTTTTATACACTACACACTCAGAAGAGGCTGATTATATTATCATATGAAATTGCAAATTGAAATATAATTAAATCTATAAACATTAGGTTCATTAAACTAGCCACCTGGACAATCAGGGATCTCGTTCCAGGTCAGACTTGCCAGCATCAAGCTCACAAAGTACAAAACACATTATTACAAGTGTAAACACACCCCCAGATAGTTTGCTAGTAGATAATAGGTGTTTTCATTAGCACAAGTAAAAATATGTGGAAGACAGGTGGTTGAGCTGATGATATTAACATCTGCTATGAGTCTGACTGTGTGGAGCAGTTCTTATTGGTAATGGTGCAGCTAGGCCCTAAACAAGGCCCCTGAGCCTAGAGTCCCAGAGTCTATGTGTCTTGGGGAGACATGGACTTGAATCCAAAGTAACATTACTCCAAGGGTCCCCCCCAGCATACACCTCACAAAGAGTAGTGTTCCTTTAAAAGCCAGGGCCAATAGTCAGTAGGCAAGAGGCTAGCCTGCAGTCCCCTCCAAAAGCCTCTGCCCCGGGTGGGTCTGTCAGACTCTCATGTGACCCTTGCTTGGTGCCCAACTAGGAGGGTAGCATGGAAGATGTGAGGCATACCCTATCACCCTATCCCATCCTCCTTACATGCTTTAGTGACCTTGAGTCCTGATGTCTTCAAGACCAGAGCAAGCTCCATATATCTTCTCTGGACATGAGAACACCAGTAATAGTCCACTGCTAGGTCCTGAGGGAGCACCGTTTGCCAGTGGGGCAGAGGTTCAGGCTTTTTCTTCTCTCCTAGACAAGACAAGCACCTAACCCTTGCAGTGCAGGCACAGCGCCACTGCAAGGGAAAATGTATTTTCCCCATGTGCGCAAACTGGACCCTGTTTTTAATGCAAACTGTTGAACAGTTTGCAGGCTAGTTGGTGAGATGAGCTGGGAATTTTCTAAAAAAATACCCAAGGATTTTAGCAGGAATGGTACTGTATCCATTGTTTAGCCTAGGTTCACACTGAGGGCGAATTCGCACAATTTCAAACTTGCATTTAAGTCCGACTTCGGGGGCGATTTGACAGACATCTGTGTGGGATCCTGCACAGATGTCTATTGAAATCGCCCCCTGAAAGTAGTGCAGAAGCTACTTTTGGGAAAAGTTGGCGTCACACCGATTCGTGCGGTGCCATTGTGGGCAATAGACTCTGAATGGCATGGGATTTGAAATGTCAAATCGCATGTCAAGTCAGCCCAATGTAAATGTAGGCTTCATGATAATATTACCGATTCAAAACAGCAGTTTAATTTTATAGGTACCACACAAAACAATGTTTATTTTATATATATTTATATATATATATATATATATATATATATATATATATATATGTTTGAATTAAATAAATAATTTGTAATATTATACTACATAAAAATGGTTCATTCTATAGAAGTACATTTGAAAATTCATCAATCTTAAATCTTAGTACTTGAGTCAATCTTTCGATTCAAATCATCGCTCATACCATTGCTCTTATAGGTATACAAATTAACCTGTGTATTTCAACTTGATTCCTAGTCGTTACGACTCATATTGCAAAATATGTATTAATGCTAAATGTGCTCCTGGCTGATGGTAAATCAGCACTGATTAAGAAAAAATATATCATTTTGAGATCTAGAAATGGCAGAAAAACTTTGGAGAAGTCAGCCAACAGTTTGCTTTGAATGAGTGAATGCTACTCTGGCCAATCCCTATTTCACGAGACATAGTTTACATTTACAGTATTTGTTATCTATACACAATTTGACATGTTTGTATTTTAAAGTAGGACACTTGGGTGTGAACTATTGTTCTGGTATGTTGCAATGATGCATCTGAAGCACCTAAAAATATTTTAGCTTGCCAGAGGACATAAAATAATTCATGTTTCTAACCTGTTTTAACTATTATAATACTTTCACACACGTAAAGTAGAGGTGGACCTTCCCTGGGACATTTTAAAAACAGCATTGTTTCCTTGTTGTATTTATTATTTTGTGTGGCAGTACAACATATGATTGTAGACTTTCATAATTTGAGTTTTCAGTCATTTTAAATAGCACATTTCATAGTGCCTTTATTTTTGAAGCATTCCTGAACCATAGTAGTACACATCAGCTTCGAGCAGCCTTCAGAAACGAAAACTACTTAAAGAAACCATTGGAAGGATGTTGACAATACATCTATGGTTTCTGGTATTCTTTTTGCTAATCAGAAACAAATCCTGTTCTTTGACTTCAGGTGAGTGCACACGTATTTGACTTCAGGTGAGTCGTGATTCTTTAATTTTATTCCCTTTTCTTCCCTTTCCTTTAAGTACATAGTTAGTCAGGTTGAAAAAAGACACACGTCAATCTGGCTCAACCAAAAAAAAAACCAGTAATGAAAACCCAACCATGCCATCCCATATACACAATTCTATACCCACAGTTGATCCAGAGGAAGGCGAAAAACCCCAGGATAGCATGATCAAATTTGCTACAGCAGAGGAAAAGATATTCCTTCTTGATCCCCCGAGAGGTAATCAGATATTCCCTGGATCAACTTTACCTATAAATATTAGTACCCAGTTATATTATGTACACCCAGGAAAGAATCCAGGCCTTTTTTAAAGCAATCTAGTGAGCTGGCCAGAACCACCTCTGGTGGGAGTCTATTCAACATTTTCACAGCTCTTACAGTGAAGAAATCTTTCCGTATTTGTAGACAAAATCTGTTTTCCTCTAGACGTAAATAGTGCCCCCTTGTCCTCTGTGTTGACCTTAAAGTGAACAACTCAAAACCAAGTTCACTATATGGACCCCTTATGTGTTTATACATGTTGATCATATCCCTCCTTAATCTCCTCTTCTCAAGAGAGAATAAATTCAGTTCCTCTAATCTTTTCTCATAGCTGAGCTCCTCCATGCCTCTTATCAGTTTGGTTGCCTTTCTCTGCACTTTCTCCAGTTCCCCAATATCCTTTTTAAGAACTGGTGCCCAAAACTGAACTGCATATTCCAGATGAGGTCTTACTAATGATTTGTACAGGGGCAAAATGATATCTCTCTCTCTGGAGTCCATTCCTCTGTTAATACAAGAAAGGACTTCACTTGCTTTGGAAACAGCAGCTTAGCATTGCATGCTATTATTAAGCTCATGATCTACCAAAAGACCCAGAGCCTTCTCCGCTATGGATTCCCCCAGTTCTACTCCACCTAGTATGTATGATGCATGTATATTCTTAGCCCCCAAGTGCATAACTTTACATTTATCAGCATTAAACCCCATTTGCCACATAGTTGCCCAATGAAACAGTGTATTGAGGCCAGATTGTAAGTTGGAGACATCCTGTAAGGAAGTTATTCCACTGCAAAGCTTGGTGTCATCTGCAAAGACTGAAATGGTACTTTTAATCCCAGACCCTATATCATTTATAAAGATATTAAAAATTAAACAGCCACCCCTCTGTCCAAGGTTTTACTTACCTCCTCATAAAAAGAAATCAGGTTTGTTTGACAACTTCTGTCTTTCATGAATCTATGCTGTCTGTTGCGTATAATATTTTTTTCCAGCAAGAACTCATCTATGTGGTCCTTTATTAAACTCTCCAATATCTTCCCAAATATAGAAGATAAACTAACAGGTCTATAGTTACTTGGCAAAGACTTTGATTCCTTTTTAAATATAGGCACCATATTGGCCCTACGCCAATCCAGTGGCACTATTCCAGTCCTTAACGAGTCCCTAAAAATTAGGAGCAAATGCTTTGAAATTACAGCGCTCAATTCTTTTAGGATGCGTAGTTGGATGCCATCCAGGCCCATTATCCACCCTTATTCTGTCTAAATATTTCTGGACCATATGACTTTTGAGCCATTGTGGATCATTTGGGGCTGTGTCAATACCATCCTCATTATGGTCATGAGCTCCCCCATGCTCCTTTGTATACACAGAGCTGAAGAAAGTATTTACCGTAATAAATTTGCCTTCTCCTTGTCCCCAGTCACCAACTCCTGATAATTTTTTAAAGGGCCCACATGCTCAGACCTAACCTTTTTACTATAAAACATATAATTGCTGCGCTAAAATATAATAAAAATAAGTATGCGAAAAGCAGCCAACACAAATCTTTGGAACAGAAAGATCAATAATAATAAAAATACAAATGTGGCGCTAATCTGGTAGCTAAAATCAAAGAAATGTCCTTGATATGCGTGGATGAAAAAGCAACAGTTCAAATTCTTTCTCGTGCATCAACAAAAAACTTCACAAAGAAGGGAAGAAATGTGAAGATCCTCAGCAAGGGAGACCACCACCAGGCACCCGCACACACTGATCCTTACCAGATCACATTGACCCTCATCACAAAGGTCAAAAAACGCCCATGGTACAAGCACTGGAAAGCCGGGAACATTCACTCCTCCTCCTATGAAATCTTCCACCAAGCGGACAGTCCTTAGGTCCTCCTTCTCATGGTCAGAAAACCAGCTGGTGTCTTTACTGGTGCCTTGAGGCAAAACATGAAGATCCACCAGAACAGCAAAGTTCCCACACTTTAGAACTGCTTTCAGCCTACATTCGCACTAGTGCTGCTGTATAATTGTGCTTCCTTCAGTACATTTTCTGCTAAGATATCAATGCTCAATCCTTCACACACAACTCTGCCATTCCTGATCTGTTTATCAGGAATGGCAGAGTTGTGTGTGAAGGATTGAGCAGGATCTTCCTTTATCTGAGTCCAAAATCTCTTTATCTTTGGACAGTGCCAAAATATATGAAGAAGATTCCCTCTTTCCTCCAGACACCGCCAGCATCTGTCCGTAATTTGTACTGAGAATTTATGTAACCGAGCTGGTGTATAATACCACCTTGATAGTAATTTGTAGTTTGTTTCCTGTATTCTTGTGCATATTGAGGATTTAAACGTAAATTTTATTATGTGTTGTATCTGTTTCTGTGTGAATATGATCCCTAGTTCTCGCTCCCATCCTTTAAGGTAGTGCGGTCTGTAGTCTGGGGATGGATCTGTTATCAGAGAATATGTCTTTGAGAGTATGTGAGAGACTGCGCCCTTCTGTGTGCACATTCTCTCAAAGGCAGTCATGGGTCTGTCAAACTCCGTAGGTGGCGGGAGTGATTGTAGGAAATTATTCAATTGTAGCGCCCTCCAATGGTCTAGACCGAAGTCCTCCCCTGGATCCTTCAATACATTTACAGTTACCCATGTCCCTGCCCTTATAAAGTGGGATGCCTGATATTTCCCTCTTTCTCTTGTTTTATTAAATAGGGCGTCCTGGATGCCTGGAGTAAATGCTGGGTTCCCTAATATTGGATATAAAGGTGTGTTTTTTGTAGTTATAGCTGTGTTTCGAAATAGCTTTTTACATATCCTAATTGTCGTTCCTATTGTTGGGTGTTGCATCGTTTCCTTAGTTAATGGGCCTGGGCACCATGGGACCCTATTTAACGGTATTGTGCTTTGGGTCTGCTCTATATTAGGCCATTTTTTAGTTTCAGTATGGCAACACCAATCTATTAGTCTGCCTAGGTGTACTGCCTGGTAGTATTTTGATATGTCCGGAACTGCGAGTCCCCCATCTTTTTTTGGTATGTATATTAATGTTCTTTGGAGCCTAGGTCTTTTTTGACTCCATATAAATTTTGAAAATTCTGATTGTATCTGTTTAAAGTAATTGGGAGGTATTAAGATTGGTATTGCTTGGAACATGTAGAGAAACCTCGGAAGTATGACCATTTTGAGGATGTTACATCTTCTAAACCATGAACTTAATCCAGTTTGCCACCCTCGTAATTGTTCCTTTACTTTGTTCAGGAGTGGGGGAAAATTTAGCGCATACACCCGGGATATCTCAAACGGCAAGAGTGTTCCTAAATATTTCAACGCCTCTCCTGTCCACCTCAGGGCGAAGTTTACGCATAATTGTGATCTTAAATTGTTCGTTAATCCAATTCCCATCGCTTCAGATTTGCCTAGAATAATTTTATCCTTCACACACAACTCTGCCATTCCTGATCTGTTTATCAGGAATGGCAGAGTTGTGTGTGAAGGATTGAGCAATGATATCCCAGCAGAAAATGTACTGAAGGAAGCACAATTATACAGCAGCACTAGTGCGAATGTAGGCTGAAAGCAGTTCTAAAGTGTGGGAACTTTGCTGTTCTGGTGGATCTTCATGTTTTGCCTCAAGGCACCAGTAAAGACACCAGCTGGTTTTCTGACCATGAGAAGGAGGACCTAAGGACTGTCCGCTTGGTGGAAGATTTCATAGGAGGAGGAGTGAATGATCCCGGCTTTCCAGTGCTTGTACCATGGGCGTTTTTTGACCTTTGTGATGAGGGTCAATGTGATCTGGTAAGGATCAGTGTGTGCGGGTGCCTGGTGGTGGTCTCCCTTGCTGAGGATCTTCACATTTCTTCCCTTCTTTGTGAAGTTTTTTGTTGATGCACGAGAAAGAATTTGAACTGTTGCTTTTTCATCCACGCATATCAAGGACATTTCTTTGATTTTAGCTACCAGATTAGCGCCACATTTGTATTTTTACTAACCTTTTTACTGTTAATATGTTTGAAGAATTTTTGGGGGTTTGTCCTACTATCTTTTGCAATCTGTCGTTCATTTTGAATTTTTGCGTCCTTGATTTCCTTTTTACATATTCTGTTATAATCAGAAAATATTGATGGAATCCTATAATCCTCTACAAAATTGGAAGCCTGTAATCCTCTACAAAATTGGAAGCCTGTAATCCTCTACAAAATTGCGGATGTAATGGTCTTCACTCTCCCACACATCTCCATCATATGACAATGAAATTTAACTTTTATTACAATCTTATTACAATCTTAAATAGTTTTTGTCCCAATGTATATTTGTTTAACACCTTAGTGTATCCTTCTAGAAACAGCAAATTTATAATTGGCTGTTGTCTATCTTGAAATAATGATTTGTTTCCTTCATTCAGTCCTCTTTCTTTGCAGTCCTTCCCTCACTAGCTAAAGCTGGCCATATACTAGTTGAACTTTGTTAAAAAAATGTACTTTTAAAAGTGTTTGTCTGATCTTCTAATGGTTAGAGCAGTCAAATCAATCATCATTTTCAACCATAGTAATGAAAATATTAAAAAAAGCAGGATGGAAGATTTTGTCTCAAATGAAAGAAGTGAATTGTGCATTTTCTCGTTCAAGAAAAATCATACAAATTGCAATGTGCATATTCTAGGTACAAAAGAAACCAGTTTAATAGATCTGGAGCTCCATTTAAGTAGAAGGCCTAGTCAAAATTTTAGGGGTTTTGGAACAAAATTAAATTGGCTCAATGATAGCAAGACTGAATTTTTTGATGGACATTTTTTCAGAATTTCTGTACAAACATTTGAACACAATTCTACCAGTGTATGGCCAGTTTTAAAGTTATTCATTCTTTCTTTCTTTCTTTCTTTCTTTCTTTCTTTCTTTCTTTCTTTCTTTCTTTCTTTCTTTCTTTCTTTCTTTCTTTCTTTCTTTCTTTCTTTCTTTCTTTCTTTCTTTTCTCAACCATCTCTTATTTATATATATAGAGGGGCTGTGGGGGGGGGGGGGGAGCAGAACACAGAAGGTTTTTTTTTTACCTTCATGCATAGAATGCTTGAAGATAAAAAAAAATATAACCCTTTACAACCACTTTAAGGAGTCCCATATTAATACAAATTGTGACAATAAATGCTCTGTTTTGATCAGTTTTAGTTTTAAATTAACCAATGTTATTATAGATAAAAATTTGTTTTTTCCTGTTTTAACAAGACTAAAAATATGTTTCTTTAAGACTCCGTTCACAATGGGGCGACCTGTCAGGCGACCTGGTCGCCTGACAGGTCGCCGTAGGTCGCCTGCCATAGGGTAGCTGTGGACCCGTTCTTTTTTTTTTATAAATTTTATTTATTTATACCAGAAAAACAATAGGGAACATTCCTTGTTTACATTTTACAAATAATTCAATATATTCCTTGTGCAATCCAAATGTCATTCATTTATTAATCACACTTAACCGTATCTCTCTTGATCTTGAATTGTGACTTTCTACATTTAAGATAAATTACCTTAATTCCCCCTGTTTCTCTCCTTTTTACCTATTTAATATATCCTATATTAAGAGAAAAGGACAAATAAATGAGAACGAAAAGGAAGAGAGAGAAAAAAAAAAAAAAATTATCTCCTCCTAACTAGTTTCCAAGCTGCACGCAATCCCTCATCTGAGGGGACATCACAACTCCTGCTAAAGGAGTATATATAATCATTTCTGTTGCATATCCCCTGATAGAGTTCCTCTGTTAAGCCACTTAATATTTTCTCCACATGAGGAAGGTTCCGCCCAAAAAAAAAAGGGGGAGTTCGTTCGGAGGTGGAGCTCGGGGTAACAAGGAGAGGGGAGAGAGAGTGAGAAGGGGGGAAAAAAAAAAAAAATCCCCTGATTCTTTTGATTTGTCTCCTATTGTGTGTATTTGTGCCTTGACCCGTTTGTATTGTTTCATTTATGTCCATAACTATTTCGTGCTTCTCTTTTCCCCTCTCCCTCTTTCAAATTTTCAATATTAATTTTATCCCTTCACCTCGTGGCCCCTTCTGGGGCACACCCACTAGTGGTAGAAAAAAAAAAAAGGTGTGTCTAAACCTAGTGCTCCCTACTATGTGTCCTATATTTCTTGTTTATCTCTCTATATTTCTATCCTCAGTTTTGTGTTGTGTGTAAATTTAAGACTCTCTCTCCCTCCCCCCGCCCCGCTCCTCCCCCCCTTCCCTCCCTTCACTGCATTTAAATTATTCTCTAATCTTCCATATTCAGAGCTTTCCCTTCCTCTGAGGCTATAAATTGATTCCATATGGCCCACTTTTTGGTGTATAACTCTCTTTTACTTTGCCCGGTTAGAATCATATCCTCGAATTTGTTTATTTCTTCCACTTTATATAACCACATACTAATAGTTGGTGGATTTGGATCTCGCCATCTTAGGGGAATGCACGCTTTAGCTGAATCTAGTAGATGTCTTAAAATCTATTTTTTATATTGTTGATCTGGCATTTCAGGTGCATGGAAGAGGAAAAATATCGGGTCTTCTGGAATATCATATTCAATACGTTTCTGAGCTATTTCCTTTATCTGAGTCCAAAATCTCTTTATCTTTGGACAGTGCCAAAATATATGAAGAAGATTCCCTCTTTCCTCCAGACACCGCCAGCATCTGTCCGTAATTTGTACTGAGAATTTATGTAACCGAGCTGGTGTATAATACCACCTTGATAGTAATTTGTAGTTTGTTTCCTGTATTCTTGTGCATATTGAGGATTTAAACGTAAATTTTATTATGTGTTGTATCTGTTTCTGTGTGAATATGATCCCTAGTTCTCGCTCCCATCCTTTAAGGTAGTGCGGTCTGTAGTCTGGGGATGGATCTGTTATCAGAGAATATGTCTTTGAGAGTATGTGAGAGACTGCGCCCTTCTGTGTGCACATTCTCTCAAAGGCAGTCATGGGTCTGTCAAACTCCGTAGGTGGCGGGAGTGATTGTAGGAAATTATTCAATTGTAGCGCCCTCCAATGGTCTAGACCGAAGTCCTCCCCTGGATCCTTCAATACATTTACAGTTACCCATGTCCCTGCCCTTATAAAGTGGGATGCCTGATATTTCCCTCTTTCTCTTGTTTTATTAAATAGGGCGTCCTGGATGCCTGGAGTAAATGCTGGGTTCCCTAATATTGGATATAAAGGTGTGTTTTTTGTAGTTATAGCTGTGTTTCGAAATAGCTTTTTACATATCCTAATTGTCGTTCCTATTGTTGGGTGTTGCATCGTTTCCTTAGTTAATGGGCCTGGGCACCATGGGACCCTATTTAACGGTATTGTGCTTTGCGTCTGCTCTATATTAGGCCATTTTTTAGTTTCAGTATGGCAACACCAATCTATTAGTCTGCCTAGGTGTACTGCCTGGTAGTATTTTGATATGTCCGGAACTGCGAGTCCCCCATCTTTTTTTGGTATGTATATTAATGTTCTTTGGAGCCTAGGTCTTTTTTGACTCCATATAAATTTTGAAAATTCTGATTGTATCTGTTTAAAGTAATTGGGAGGTATTAAGATTGGTATTGCTTGGAACATGTAGAGAAACCTCGGAAGTATGACCATTTTGAGGATGTTACATCTTCTAAACCATGAACTTAATCCAGTTTGCCACCCTCGTAATTGTTCCTTTACTTTGTTCAGGAGTGGGGGAAAATTTAGCGCATACACCCGGGATATCTCAAACGGCAAGAGTGTTCCTAAATATTTCAACGCCTCTCCTGTCCACCTCAGGGCGAAGTTTACGCATAATTGTGATCTTAAATTGTTCGTTAATCCAATTCCCATCGCTTCAGATTTGCCTAGAATAATTTTTAAATTTGATAGAGCTCCATACTGACGGAATTCCTGTAAAAGGTTTGGTAATGAAATAAGGGGGTTTGTGAGCGTGAATAGCATATCGTCTGCGTACGCAGAAACTTTCTTTTGACTACCTGCTGAGTTTATTCCCCGTATGTCAGGGTTGTTCCGTATGGTGCATAGGAAGGGTTCTAACGTCAGGGTAAATAATAAAGGGGAAAGGGGGCATCCCTGTCTTGTACCGTTAGAGATCTTAAATTCCTTTGACAGAACTCCGTTTGCTTTGACCCGGGCAGTTGGATTCATGTATAGTTGTTTTATCCAGTCTATCATCCTTTCCCCAATCCTTACATGTTGTAATACTTTAAACATAAATTTCCAACTGACCCGGTCAAATGCTTTTTCAGCATCGGTCCCGATAAATGTACAAGCTTGCTTAGAGTCATGAGCTAAGTAAAGAAGATTAAGAGCCTTTACTGTATTATCTCGTGCTTCTCTATTGGGCACGAAGCCCACTTGGTCTAGGTGTATCAAGGAGGGGAGGTGTGTCTGAAGTCTGCTTGCAATGATTTTGGAGAATAATTTTAAATCTGTATTAAGTAATGATATAGGCCTATAACTAGGGCATGCTGTCGGATCCTTTCCTTCTTTTGGTAATACAGTTATGTGTGCCCGTAACATATCTTTATGTACTGGTGTTTGTACAGAGGATCTATTAAATAAGTCCACCATCCTTTGGCCTAATTTAGGGAAGAATGTCTTATAGTATTGTATTGGTAGACCATCTGGCCCTGGTGCTTTCCCTATTTTGGTGTTTTTAATTGCCTTCTGAAGTTCTTCTAGTGATATGTTTGCAGACATCGACTCCCTCACCTCCTCTGATAGACCCGGCATACCTGATTTTACTAGATATTGAGACATCTCTTCTAGCTCCTTCTTTTGTGGATCTAAATTATAAAGTGACTCATAATACTTCCGGAATTCTTCAACTATTTCTTCTGGTTTTTCAATTCTTTCACTTTTTGGTGATATTAATTTGGGTATGTATGTTCTTGTTCTTGTGTCTCGCAAGGATCTGGCTAGCATTTTCCCGCATTTATCCCCTGACTCATATATTGTTTTTCTGGTTCTCTGTAAGGCTACTTTAGCCTTATATTGTAGGATATCAACTATCTGTTTGCGAGTATTGGTTATTTCTTTCATTAATTCTACATTAGTGGCGTGTTTATGTAGAGATTCCAATTCATGTAATTTCTGTGTAAGTTGGTTCATTTGTTTTATACGCAGTTTTTTGAGTCGTGCTCCATGTTTTATGAATATTCCCCTAATCACTGCCTTATGGGCCTCCCATACCACACCTGGGCTTGTCTCCTCTCCTTCATTATTTTGAAAATAAAGGTCTAGTTCTTTCTCTACCTCCGATATAACTGTTGTTTCTTGTAGCAAGCTTAAATTTAAAGTCCATGTTTCTTGTAAGGCATATGTTAATGTGAGTGGGGCGTGATCTGACCATGTTATAGGGCCGATTGTTACCGATTTAATTGAGTGTAATTGCGAGTGCGGTAACAGAAAATAGTCAATCCTAGAGTATGATGCATGTGGTGTGGAAAAAAAAGTGTAGTCTTTCTCTCCTGTGTGAAATAATCGCCATGCATCAATCAAGTGTGACCTATGGAGTTGTTTTGCAACCCTTTTCTGAACACTAGGTGGGATGGAAGATGTTGCTGCAGATGTGTCTTCTGATGGTATTAAAGGCATGTTCATATCTCCACCCAAAATCAACAACCCTTCCTGAAATTCTCGCAGTTTCTCCAGGCATTTTTTCAGGAAAACTTCCTGTTGAATATTTGGGGCATATATTGAGGCTAGTGTTACCTTGGTATTTCCTATATTCCCTTTTACAAAGAGGAACCTGCCTTCTGTATCAGACATTATCTGTGAGCAAAACCATGGAATTTTCGCTGAGATCATTATTGATACCCCTTTAGTTCTACTGTTCATGCTAGTTGAATGATATACTTGGGGAAAAAATCTATTTTTTAGTATTGGTATTTTAATTTCTTTGAAATGTGTTTCCAGAACGTAGGCTATATCTATTTCTGATTTTTTTAGTTCAGCGAGTAAAATTTGTCTTTTCTCTGGTGTATTTAACACTTTGACGTTTAACGTATATATTTTAAGTGTGTCCATTGTACAATAGCGTAAAGCTTGGAACCAGTCAGGTGGAGAAGAAAGAAAAAAAAAAGAAAAAAAAAAAACAAATAAATAAATTAGGATTAATAAGTAAGAAATTTGGGGATTATGGGCTGTTTTTGACGTCCAGTGGTCAAAGACCAACAATTGGGCGTGTGCCCTGTAGGGGTTTAGGTATGGAAGCTGCCACCTGGGCATCTCCGAGCTTCCACTAATCGGCCTTTCTTTTACTCTTGTTTACATCAATCTAACTCTTTCCTTATTGCTTACTTCTATTTATCAGCATTATTTCTTAAATCTTCTTATCTGTCCTATCTGATTATTACCACCCATAGTTTATATGTGTCAAGTTTTTTAAGTCTCCCATTACCATATTTTCTCATGTTTTAAATTTTCCTTACTCTGTATCCCCATCTCCTGTGTTTGTCAAGTATGGTTGAGGGTAGGGGAGCCAGAGGGGGGGGGGCCGAGGGGAGGGCAGGGGACGGAGGGGGGGAGGAGGCAAGCGGGGGGGGACGCAGCCACGACCCCCATCATCCCCAAGGCAAGTTTCACTTAAAGTTATTTTCAAGAGGGATACATTTACTTCTATAAATCTCTATTACGGCTCTATTTCTTTTTTTTTTTTTTTGCCGCTTAATTTATCATCATTAACCTGTAATTACTCTTTTTGCCTCTCATACCTGTCAATGTATATCCCTCTGTGTCTCCATTGATCCAGGTTTCCATGCCACCTCCCCCCCCCCGGCCCACCACCCCCCCAACCCCCCCCCACCCCGCCCCAGCCACTCCCCACATGTCCCCACCACCCCCCTAACACAAAACACACAGAAGGCAGGGCTACTAGTACCCATCCCTCCCCTCCACCCTCTATGTATGGGCCCCTCTCAATAGCACCCCCACCCGTGACCCCCTCCCCTCTCAGATATCTTAAACATTTAATGTCTAGACTTCCTCATACATTTTATACACATTTCTCCTTCCTTTTCCCTATAATGGGAAAGAATAAAAGAAGAGAAAAAAAAAAGGGAAAAACCATAGTCCCCTATTGTCTCTCCCTGTAATAGGGACAGGATATAAAAAATGTCCCTTCGTTTCTGTTGATGGGGGAAATAGTCTTCCAGAGGTTCAGGAAAGATTTCAAACGAGGGGGTATAAACACTTGGGAGGGGGTTCAGGAGTCTCGGTCTGACACTGCTCAATGAGGATAGTTACTTAGTTTGCTCTCTGGGGCAAAAAAGAGAAAAAAGTAAAAAAAGAATGGGATGAGCAACAATCAAAAAAGGAAAAATAAAAATAAAAAGGCAGAGGCCCCTCTCAAATATATCTGAGGGGGTGCGCTTGGCAACAGAGTGTAGTAGAATCATTCTACCTCTGATTATGAAGGAAAAAAAAACAAAAGGACATAAACTTGACAATTGCGCACAATAGTCATCATCTTAATAAGCGAGTGTATTCCATTTAACATTGTTCCATTGTTTCAACATGTAATTTGTAACTCACGCTACCCGGTCGACATCTCCTCCGGAGGTTCCCTTTGCGGCCTGCCATCCGATCGAGGTAAGCTAATCAGCCAATTTGGAACGTGTATAGGAGATATCCTCAAAAAAGAAAAAAGGCCTGGTAGTTTCGAGGGGTGCCGCAATGTGAACGCTAGTGCCTCTTTCCGGAAAGTCACCGCGAAAGGATATTTCCACCGATAAGTGAATCCCTCCTGTCACGCAGCCTCCAACACTGGACGCAGTAAGGCTCTCCTCTTCAATGTTGCCCTGGATAAGTCTGGTAGTATTTTAATGGCTGTTCCTTCCAGGTCTACCGTTCCCGACTCCCAGGCTTGTCTTATTATTTTTTCCTTTTGAGTGTAGTAATGCATCCTACAGACTACGTCCCGCGGCCTGTCTGGATCTGTTAATTTATAGCCTGTAACCCGGTGGACTCTGTCCAGTTCTATATGGTCTGGTGGATTGAGCCCGAGGGTTTTTTGAAAAAGAGACGTTACCTTTCCTCTCAAGTCCTCTCCTCCCACCGTCTCTGGTATGTTTCTGAGCCGCAGGTTATTCCTGCGACTCCTGTCCTCTATATCCTCCAGATGTAATTGTAACATAATTATTGACTTTCCAGGGTCGTCCCGGGTCCTTTCAAGCGCTGCTACTCTTGCCTCCAGAGCTATGGCCGCCTGTTCGCCTCTCTGGACGCTCTCTGTGACCGCCTGCACTTCCATCTTTATGGCTTGTAAATCACGCTTGTGTGTCTCCTCTATCTTCTGCACTAAGGATTCGATTTCTGTACGTGTAGGAAGGGCTCTCAGTAAGGCGCGAATTTCAGGGTCTGTCTGTGAGAAGGCCGCTAGCTGCGGAGGCCTCAGCACATCGAGGCTGTGTGTCACCGCCATAGAAGCCGCCTGTGCCTCTTTCGGCGGTCCGCTCGCTTCCCCGGCCTCCTCCTGCATGTGCTCTCCTTCCTCTGCGCACAAACTAGGTGCCGTCACAGCTGTGGACTGTGGGGACCGAAGATATTGTACTATCTCCTCCTTCTTCCTCCCTGGAGTGCGGACGGCCGTGCTAGCACCACGTCTTCTCCCCGGGGACATGCCTGGATACCGGGATCCTTTTGCTGGTTATTGCCCTGGCCGGCTGTGGAAGCCTGGAGCTGGATGTTTTAGCGTGCTCTCATGCGGCCGCTTCCTGGCCACGCCCCCGCTGTGGACCCGTTCTAATAGGAGCGACAAAAGTCGCTCCGACTTAGAAAAAGGGTCCGGAGCTTCTTTGGGGCGACCTGGAGCGACCTGCATTGACTTCAATGATATGAAGTCCGTGCCGGCCGCTCCGAGGTCGCAGTGCGAGCTGCGCACCGCGACCTGTGAGGTCGCCCCGGCAAGTAGCGTCACCCCAGTGTGAACGGGGTCTTACAAAGCGTGTCAAAGTTATTTACAAATAAATAAAGGCTTTTGTTCTAATTTCACACAGCTTTTCAAATGTGTCACAAAAAAATCAGGAGACAACATGAATAAAAAAAAAGTTAAAGCTTTGTTTGCAAAAAATAGAAATACATAAAAAAGTAAATAAAAAATAAAAATAAAAAAACAGCGGCAAAGTATTAGATAATGAGTGAAGAGGAGGAAGGAGTTAGTTGGGGCTGATTATGGTTAACTTAGGAGTTTATTATGAAGACAGTTCATTTAAAAATGTATTTTCTTATTTGCAAAGTTGCTTTAACCACTTCTGGACTGGAAGGATTTGCCCCCTTAATGAACAGGCCCTTTTTTTGCAATTCGGCACTGCGTTACTTTAAAGTAAAAATTGCGCAGTCGTGCGACACTGTACCTAAATAAAATTAATGTCCTTTGGTGGTATTTCATCACCTTTGCAATTTTTATTTTTTGCGCTATTAACAAAAAAAGAGCGACAATACTGAAAACAAAAAAACAAAACAAACAATATTTTTAACTTTCTGCTATATAACGTTACCCCCCCCCCCCCCCAAAAAAAAAAATCACATTTTTTACATCCTTTTAGCCCAATTTGTATTCTGCTACATATTTTTGGTAAAGAAAATCCCAATAAGTGTATTTTGCTTGGTTTGTGCAAAAGTTATCGTGTCTACAAACTAGGGTAAATATTTATGTCATTTTTATTTATTCTTTTTTTTTTTTTAGTAGTAATGGCAGCGATCTGACATGGGGGGGGGGGGGGTTGGATTCTGCACTGGTAATCAGAGCATTGATAACCAGTGCAGACCCTTGGGGGGCGTGCCACTAGAACCACCAGTGATGCCCACCCATGACCCCAGGGATGTCCACCATGGCCACCAGGGATGGCAATCAGGGCTCAGGGAGCCCGCCAGTGCCCTCTCCATCAGTGCTGCCCACCAGTGCCCATCATTGCCATCTATCAGTGCTGCCCAGCAGTGCCCATTATTGCCCACCAGTGCCACCTATCAGTGCCCATCAGTGCCGCCCATCAGTGCCGATCAGTGGTGCCTATCAGTCCCCATCAGTGCCACCTACCAGTGCCCATCAGTGCCGCCTATCAGTGCCCATCAGTGCTGCCTATCAGTGCCCATCAATGCCGCCTATCAGTGCCCATCAGTGCCGCCTATTAGGTCCCACCAATGCTGTATATCAGTGCTACCTATCAGTGCCACATATCAGTGACCATCAGTGCTGCATACCAGTGCTGTCTATTAGTGCCACCCCATCAGTGCCACCCCATCAGTGCCTCCTCATCAGTGCCTGTCAGTGTGGCCTCATCAGTGCTCATCACTGCAGGAAAAAATGTATCTATTTACAAAATTTTACAACATAAACAAAAAAACTTTATTTTTTTTTCAAACTTTTCGGTCTTTTTTTATTTGTTTAGAAAAAAAGAAAAAACCTTGTGGTGATTAGGGTTGAGCGGACACCTAGATGTCCGTGTTCGACGGGTTCGGCCGAACTTTAAAAAAAAGTCCGGGTCCGTGTCCCGGACTTTTACCGAACTTTTCCCGGACACCGAACCCCATTGAAGTCAATGGGGACCCGAACTTTAAGGCACTAAAATGGCTCTAAAACACCAAAGGAAAGGGCTAGAGTGCTGCAAATGGCAGCAAAACGTAATTAAGAGCATGGCAAGTGCTCTGCAAACAAATGTGGATAGGGAAATAACTTAAAACAACAAAAAAAAACAGAAAAATAAAACAATGTTCTTCTTCATCTCTGAAGGACGAGGCCCATATGGAGTAGGAGGGAGGTTGAGGTGGTGGTGGATGTGGCGGTGACATAGGCGTGCGCACAGGGTGTGCTGGGTGTGCCTGGGCACACCCTAATCACCTAGGGCACATAGCATTGCCAGTGAGGAGATGGGAAAGATCTCCCTGGGACCTGCTCTGCTCTATTTCTCCTTGCCTACAGGTACATGGCCCCGATACATTACTCTCCCTGCTGGCAAACACATGCATGTGTATTTCAACTTTGGGGTGCACACCTTAATGCAATAGGCTGCGCACACCTATGGGCGGTGTAGGTGGAAGCGGCGGTGGAGGAGGACCAGGGCCGGATTAACAGCATCATGGGCTTGGTGCTGAGGATTTTGAAGGGCCTTAAGGGCCGTGCCTTGCCATGCACCCAGAGGAGGAAGGGTGCAGCCATGCATGCCTAATTCAACATGGGATGCTGTCTCTGAAGCCCATAAACACATCCATGCATCGCCAACTGTCCCTCCTTGTCCGGCCTTCACGCTGTGTGGGGAGGTTCTGAGGGTGCTGCCTGGGGAAGCGAGCATAGAAGCCAGACTTCTGTGTTTACAAGTGACAGAAGAGCGGTAACAGTGAATATGGCCAACCCGGGGCCTATATAAAAGGTAGGGGCCTGGAGCTGCAGCTCCAATAGCCCCTACATTAATCTGGCCCTGAGGAGGAGGACGAGGTAGCCAACACTGCTTCTTTTCAAAAATTTTAAATGAGGGTACACCCCAAAAGAGTGAGAAAGAGCAAAAATGGAACAATGGGTGGGTAAGGTCGGTATCCATTGCTATTCTGCATAAGGTACGGAAAAGTCCCGTGGGATCCATGCCTGGTTCATTTTAATGAACGTGAGCTTGTCCACATTGTCTCTGGACAGGCGGCTGCGCTTGTCTGTTATAACGCCCCCAGCCGTGCTAAATACCCGTTCAGATAATACACTGGCTGCAGGGCACGCCAGCACCTCCAAGGCGTAAAGGGCAAGCTCAGGCCATGTGCCCAATTTGGAGACCCAGAAGTTGAAGGGGGCAGACCCGTCATTCACTACATGTAGGCGTGTGCACACATAATGCTCCACCATGTTGGTAAAATGCTGCCTCCTGCTAAGACGTTCCATCTGAGCTGCTGGTGCTGCTGTTTGTTGTGGCGTGCTGACAAAGCTTTTCCACATTTCGGCCATGCTAACCCTGCCTTCTGAGGTGCTGGCGGTGCCCTGGTTGCGTTGGCGACCTCCTCCTCCTCCTCCTCTGCCTTGTGCTTCCACTGTGGCCCCGCTGTCAGATGGGAATGCCAGCAGCATGGCGTCTACCAGCGTGCGCTTGTACTCGCGCATCTTGCGATCGCGCTCCAGTGAGTGAATTAAGGACGGTACGTTGTCCTTGTAACGGGGATCCAGCAGCGTGGCCACCCAGTAATCAGCACAAGTTAGAATGTGGGCAACTCGGCGGTCGTTGTGGAGACACTGCAGCATGTAATCGCTCATGTGTGCCAGGCTGCCCAGAGGCAACGAAAGGCTGTCCTCTGTGGGAGGTGTATCGTCCGTGTCCTCTGTATCCCCCCAGCCACGCACCAGTGATGGCCATGAGCTGGCCTGGGTGCCACCCTGCTGTGAACATGGTTCCATCTCCTCCTCCAGCTCCTCCTCCTCCTCATCCTCCTCATCCTCCAGAACTGTGCCCCTGCTGGACAATTGCGTCCCTGGCGTTTGCGTGTGCAGGAACCCACCCTCGGAGCCCCTTGCGAATGACTGCCCTGAAAGCCTTGGAAATGTTACCTCTTCATCCTCCTCCTCCTCCTCATCCTGTGCCACATCCTCTTCCATCATCGCCCGAATTGTTTTTTCAAGGAGGCATAGAAGTGGGATAGTTAAGCTGAGAACGGCGTCATTGCCACTGGCCATGTTGGTGGAGTACTCAAAACAGCGCAACAAGGCACACAGGTCTCGCATGGAGGCCCAGTTAAATTAAATAGCGGAATAGAAAATATGATCCAAAAAAAGTGTATGTATATCACACGTACACAACCACACTGGGCCCCAATTACTATTGTTTGTACCCCTAAAAGGCTAGATGAGGAGTAGGGGGAGTATGGAACAGGCAGCACCCTCAAACCTTCAGAAGTATGAGATGAACCCCAACAACTTGGAAAGGTGGATCTCTCTCACACGTACCAACACAGACTATCCCCCAATTTAACTGATCCCCAAAGGTTTTTGATTAAATAGCGGAATAGAAAATATGATCCAAAAAAAGTGTATGTATATCACACGTACACAACCACACTAGGCCCCAATTACTATTGTTTGTACCCCTAAAAGGCTAGATGAGGAGTAGGGGGGGTATGGAACAGGCAGCACCCTCAAACCTTCAGAAGTATGAGATGAACCCCAACAACTTGGAAAGGTGGATCTCTCTCACACGTACCAACACAGACTATCCCCCAATTTAACTGATCCCCAAAGGTTTTTGATTAAATAGCGGAATAGAAAATATGATCCAAAAAAAGTGTATGTATATCACACGTACACAACCACACTAGGCCCCAATTACTATTGTTTGTACCCCTAAAAGGCTAGATGAGGAGTAGGGGGGGTATGGAACAGGCAGCACCCTCAAACCTTCAGAAGTATGAGATGAACCCCAACAACTTGGAAAGGTGGATCTCTCTCACACGTACCAACACAGACTATCCCCCAATTTAACTGATCCCCAAAGGTTTTTGATTAAATAGCGGAATAGAAAATATGATCCAAAAAAAGTGTATGTATATCACACGTACACAACCACACTAGGCCCCAATTACTATTGTTTGTACCCCTAAAAGGCTAGATGAGGAGTAGGGGGGGTATGGAACAGGCAGCACCCTCAAACCTTCAGAAGTATGAGATGAACCCCAACAACTTGGAAAGGTGGATCTCTCTCACACGTACCAACACAGACTATCCCCCAATTTAACTGATCCCCAAAGGTTTTTGATTAAATAGCGGAATAGAAAATATGATCCAAAAAAAGTGTATGTATATCACACGTACACAACCACACTAGGCCCCAATTACTATTGTTTGTACCCCTAAAAGGCTAGGAGTAGGGGGAGTATGGAACAGGCAGCACCCTCAAACCTTCAGAAGTATGAGATGAACCCCAACAACTTGGAAAGGTGGATCTCTCTCACACGTACCAACACAGACTATCCCCCAATTTAACTGATCCCCAAAGGTTTTTGATTAAATAGCGGAATAGAAAATATGATCCAAAAAAAGTGTATGTATATCACACGTACACAACCACACTAGGCCCCAATTACTATTGTTTGTACCCCTAAAAGGCTAGATGAGGAGTAGGGGGAGTATGGAACAGGCAGCACCCTCAAATCTTCAGAAGTATGAGATTGTGTTCACTGTACCCCACAAAGATTGAGTTCACTGCACCCCACAATGATTGTGTTCACTGCACCCCACAAAGATTGTGTTCACTGCACCTCACAAAGATTGTGTTCACTGTACCCCCCAAAGATTGTGTTCACTGCACCCCACAAAGATTCTGTTCACTGTACCCCACAAAGATTGTGTTCACTGCACCCTAAAAGGATGTTGTTCACTGCACCCCACAAAGATTGTGTTCACTGCACCCTAAAAGGATGTTGTTCACTGCACCCCAAAAAGATTGTGTTCACTGTACCCCCCCAAAGATTGTGTTCACTGCACCCCACAAAGATTGTGTTCACTGCACCCCAAAAAGATTGTGTTCACTGTACCCCCCAAAGATTGTGTTCACTGCACCCCAAAAAGATTGTGTTCACTGTACCCCCCAAAGATTGTGTTCACTGCACCCCACAAAGATTCTGTTCACTGTACCCCACAAAGATTGTGTTCACTGCACCCCAAAAAGATTGTGTTCACTGTACCCCCCCAAAGATTGTGTTCACTGCACCCCACAAAGATTCTGTTCACTGCACCCCACAAAGGATTTTGTTCACTGCACCCCAAAAAGATTGTGTTCACTGCACCCCAAAAAGGATTTTGATCACTGCACCCCAAAAAGGATGTTGTTCACTGCACCCCAAAAATGATTTTGTTCACTCCACCCCAAAAAGATTGTGTTCACTGCACCCCACAAAGATTGTGTTCACTGCACCCCAAAAAGATTGTGTTCACTGTACCCCCCAAAGATTGTGTTCACTGCACCCCACAAAGATTCTGTTCACTGTACCCCACAAAGATTGTGTTCACTGCACCCCAAAAAGATTGTGTTCACTGCACCCCAAAAAGGATGTTGTTCACTGCACCCCAAAAAGGATGTTGTTCACTCCACCCCAAAAAGATTGTGTTCACTACACCCCACAAAGATTGTGTTCACTGCACCCCAAAAAGATTGTGTTCACTGCACCCCAAAAATGATTTTGTTCACTGCACCCCAAAAAGGATTTTGTTCACTGCACCCCAAAAAGGATGTTGTTCACTCCACCCCAAAAAGATTGTGTTCACTGCACCCCAAAAAGATTGTGTTCACTGCACCCCACAAAGGATTTTGTTCACTGCACCCCAAAAAGATTGTGTTCACTGCACCCCAAAAAGGATGTTGTTCACTGCACCCCAAAAAGGATTTTGTTCACTGCACCCCAAAAAGATTGTGTTCACTGCACCCCACAAAGGATTTTGTTCACTGCACCCCACAAAGATTGTGTTCACTGCACACCAAAAAGGATTGTGTTCACTGCACCCCAAAAAGATTTTGTTCACTGCACCCCAAAAAGATTGTGTTCACTGCAGCCCAAAAAGATTGTGTTCACTGCAGCCCAAAAAGATTGTGTTCACTGCAGCCCAAAAAGATTGTGTTCACTGCAGCTCACACACAGAAAAATGGATGTGGATCACTGACACCTGCCTATCTCCAATCCCACACCACACAGCAATATCGATTGTAGTTTGTAGAACACAGTTTCCCTAAAATTCAGCAGACTCTGTCCCTAACAGGATTGAGAAGAGATCGTAGATCAGGATTGAGTGCAGATTCACCCCACCCCCCACACAGCAATATCGATTGTAGTTTGTAGAAGACACTGACCCTATAATTCAGCAGACTCTATCCCTAAAATGCCTACAACTCGCCCTGCCTAAACACTCCGACCTGTCCCTCAATTCTATCCGGACACAAATGGTTTTTTCCTGCCTATCTTTCCCTAATCAGCAGCCAGCACATTGATGTGTGCTCTGTCCCTTAGCTAAGCAGCAGAATGACGCTGCTGCGGCGGCTGCCTCGAACTTATAAAGACTTGGTCACATGCTTCAGACGGCCAATCACAGCTACTAAGACATTTGCAGGCATGGCTGGGATGGCTTAAGGCACACCAGTTAAACGATTGTTGATTGGCTGTTGAAAGCCCGCCATGAAAAGAGCGCCAAAGCATGCAAAACCCGGAAATAAAACGACCGAACACGGATTTTTACCCGAACATACAGTAAAGTGTCCGTGTCCGTGTTCGGGTAAAAAAATCCAATTATTCGGTACGAACACGAATAATACAGTCCGTGTTCGCTCAACACTAGTGGTGATCAAATACCACCAAAAGAAAGCTCTATTTGTGGGAAAAAAATGACATAAATTTGGTTTAGGTACAGTGTTGCATGACCACGCAATTGTCACTCAAAATGCAACAGCGCTAAAAGCTATCAATTGGCCTGGGCAGGAAGGGGGAAAAGTGCCCTGTATTGAAGTGGTTAGAGAGAAAAAAAAAATGCAAAAATGCATTAAAACTGAATGCAAAAATGCATATAAAAAGCAGGTTTAAAAACACAAAACACACAACAAAATGCTTCTGAAAAATACATCAGCTGCAACCGCATAGATGTGAACCTAGACTAAATGCCAGTGACAGGAAAAGGTTGCCAGTAAAAATATGGCTGTGATGCTCGGCTCGGAAAATGGACATCTGCAGTTCTGGTCCGAAGCCAGCCGAGACCATCCAAGTGCCTGCTATGGTGTGTTCAGGTGGTACCGACAGGGGGCGGGTCTGGTGGAGATGGTGACTGAAACGTGTCATGTGATGTTATGGTGCAATGCCAAGCCGAGCAGATCATGTGCGGGTCTTCAGGATGGGAGCAAGCCAGGGCCAGGACTGGGACTGTCAGGGCTGTTTGGACTGGAGTGGACTGAACGGACCACCTGGCATGGAGAGAGACTGTCACTGTGACTCAGGAGGGGTCAAGTCGTGTGGGTGAGGTGTCATCATCATCTGTGCTGCTGCATACTACTGCCAGTGTCACTGTGAGAGTCAATTTCATGTGTGCGCCGCCCATTCTTCTTGTGCCAGAAGATCTACATTCTCTCCAACATAGAAGAGATTGTGAAGGGTAGAATTTGGCTAATCTAAACTGGGTTAGATACCATCTTAATGCATTTTTTTGGGTTAGTACCCAATGTTCGATATAGCTTGTTGCCTTATAAATAGCTAAAATCTATTGAGAGTTGGTGAAGGAGATAGAAAGGTCCAACTCCCAATGCAAGAAGAAGATATTTATTCCTGTAAATTCATCCTGCCTGCATTGTGCAAATACATATGGAAGCCTTAACTGAGCTGGACATCTCATATCAGATGAAAGTTTACAATTTATTGTATTATTTAAAATACATACACATTGGTTATAACCGGTCCAGGCCTGATACTGAATAGTGACAAATTTGACATTAAACAAATTCTTATATATCTTGATTGCCTATTAGGCATACACACTCCATGTAGAGCTGTACTATACATAAGGGGTCCATACCTTGGTGTTGGGTTATTCACTTTAAGGTCAACACAGAGGACAAGGGGGCACTCTTTACGTCTAGAGGACAACAGATTTTGTCTCCAAATATGGAAAGGTTTCTTCACCGTAAGAGCTGTGAAAATGTGGAATAGACTCCCTCCAGAGGTGGTTCTGGCCAGCTCACTAGATTGCTTTAACCTCTTGTTGACCGCCGGACGACTATTTACGTCGGCAGTCAGCCCCTCACAGGCAAAGCGACGTAGTACTACGTCGCTAGCCTGTGAGGCTGTAGGGAGCTCCCGCCCTCGCTCGTTCACGGACCCCCCCCCCCCCGCGCGTGTGAGCGGCAAACCCGATATCCGCCGGTCACTCGCGATTATCCGGTACAGCGGGAGAAAGGCAGGTGGCTAATGTAAACAAAGCCGCCTGTCATTCTTCCCTGTGTAAGTGCAGAGATCATACGGTCCTGCTATGCAGAATCATATTTCTCTGTAGTTACACACACAGCCACATCCAATAACAGTAAGAAGCACGCCCCTAGGGAAACATTTAACCCCTCCTTCTCAAATAAAGTTAACCCCCCCTTTCCTGCCAGTGTCATTATTACAGCAACAGTGCATATGTATAGCACTGATTGCTGTAGTAATGTCACTGGTACCCCCAAAAGTGTCAAAAATGTCAGTCAAGAGTCCGATCTGTCCGCCCCAATGTCGCAGTCCCGCAGAAAAAATCGCAGATCGCCGCCATTACTCGTTAAAAAAAAACCAACAAAAATGACAAAAATCTTTCCCTTAGTTAGTAAACGCAATAACTTTTGCGCAAACCAAACAAAACACGCTTTTTGCGATTTTTTTTTACCAAACATATGTAGCAGAAAACAAATTGGCCTAAAATGTTAAAAATTTTTGATTTATACATTTTTTTTTTTTTTGGGGGAATTTCATATAAAAAAATGTGAAAAATATTGTTATTTTTGCAAAATTGACACTCTTTTTTTTGTTTATAGCGCATGATCAAAAAATCGCACAGGTGATCAAATCCCACCAAAAGAAAGCTCTGTTTGTGGGAAAAAAAGGACGTCAATTTTATTTGGGTACAGCGTCGCACGACCGCGCAATTGCCCGTTAAAGTCACGCAGTGCCGAATCGCAAAATAGGCCCTGGTCAGGAAGGGGGTAAAATCTTCCAGGGCTTAAGTGGTTAAAAAAGGCCTGGATTCTTTCCTAGGTGTACATAATATATCTGGGTACTAATCTTTATAGATAAAGTTGATCCCGGGAACATCTGATTGCCTCTCGGGGGATCATTAAGGATTTTTTTCCCCTGCTGTAGCAAATTGGATCATGTTTTGCTGGGGTTTTTCGCCTTCCTCTGGATCAACTGCGGGTATAGGATTGTGTATATGGGATTGTACGGTTGGGTTTTCTTATTATTTTTTTTTTTTTATTGGTTGAGCCAAGTGGTCTTGTGTCTTTTTTCAACCTGACTAACTATGTAATTATGTAACATATGGTCCTGTAACATGGATTCATTTTGTAAAACGCAGCGAAAATTGTTGGCGCTATACAAATCCTGTAAAGTAATAATAATAATGGATTACAATTATCTGAGCAAGAAAGTCAGCATACACTGTCTGCCACCTACAAATGTTAGAATCAGTCTATTTTTTGGCTTCTGAATGAAATTGACCATCTTTTTTTCCCAGCTTTCACAACTACAGAATCATGGACAGGGACATCAGACTGCGCTGCAAGCGAAGGTAAAAGTGCATGTTGTTTAAACTGTGTATCTAAAAAATTTAGTGATTTACAGTTTGGTTGTGAAAACTGATTAAGTCTCTGTTCACTCTAGTGCGACTTGAGTCACACAGAATCGCCTAACAATGGAAATCACATTATTTTCAATGGTACCCATTCACATCAATACAGCTTAGCATGGCATGATTTTGGAAAAGGTTCCTGTACTACTTTGGTGCAACTCCAGTGTGATTTTTGACCCCATAGAATATGCAAACCGTATCCAAGTTGCATCATATAATTGCACTAAAAATCAGATTAAATTCTGATTGCAACAGTGTGAAAGTGGTAGTAAAGCGCAATTTGTAACTTTCACCTACAGTTAAGCCTATTATAAGGCTTACCTGTAGGTGCAGTGAATATCTTAGAAAAATCTAAAAACCCCAATATTAACCCCAATCTCACCACCAGGAGAGAGGGGCAAGAAGAGGTTTGGGCAAGAAATGGGCCTTTAAATGATGACTCCCAAATAAATGCAAACTACAAAGTATATTAAAAAAAATATATATACATAACAATTTTTATTATTACAAAGATCAATACAATATACATGCATACATTACACCAAAGGGCCAAATACGGCCCCAATAGGAAGATTGAACACACATAATTATGTGTTATTAATGGAAATCAGGGCAAAACTGCTGTCGACATGTTTCGCGGCACATCTGACCCGCTTCTTCAGGACTATTTGTTTGTCCACATTCATTTCACAAATATCTGTTAACTGCAGAGATGTATAGTAACTAAGTAGAACTACTTCACTACTGTACTTAAGTCCCGAAAGGCGGTATCTGTACTTTCCTGGAGTATAATTTTTTTCTCCTACTTCCACTTTTACTTCACTACATTTTTTCAATGATTTCAATACTTCTACTCCGATATTTTTTTTTTGTGCTGCATAGTTACTCGTTACAATTATAAAAATTACCACTGCCAGAACAGTAGATGGCAGGTTTCATGAAGCTCAAAACATGTAAACAGCGTATACGAAAATAAAAGCTACTGTATGTATAAATAAAAGCTGCATTTGAAATAATAAAAAACAATATGATGTTCAAACGTTTGACTTCTTTCTTTAATAACTACATAACACAGTACTTGTACTTTTACTTTCAGTACTTGAGTAGCAAAATTTTTAAAAAAACTACTTGCAATACTTAAGTACAAAAAATATTGAATACTTTAGTACTTCTACTCAAGTCACTTTTTGATCAAGCACTTCCACTTCTACTCAAGTCACTTTTTGATCGAGCACTTTTACTCAAGTATGGGTTTCGAGTACTTTATACAACTCTGGTTAACTGTCATATCAGCTGTAAAAAGGATGCAATCCAGTTAGGGGGAGACAAAAACCAGCTGCATCAAAGACCACGGAACCACCAAAAATTGCCACTTTCCCGACATCAAGATGAGATTCTGAGATAAAAATCATAGAACATTCCAGGTTTGACACATAAAGTGTCTGTGTGCACTAATTCAAAGACATTCTCCCATTAATGGGTATGGCTCATGGGTTCAGTCAGAATTGAATATGGTCAGTCCCCATGTCTGATGCCTGGGTCTCCTAAGACCCTGCCAGCCACAAATGTGAGCCCCCAGTGAATATCTTGCACTGTTTAGGAGACATTCACTGGAGATGCAGCCAATGATGTCACCAGTGCATGGGCTATGCAGGGATGACATACCATGCCATTCGTTCCGAGCTCCATGCCGCGGCTGTGACTCCAATATGCATGCAAAGCCCTCAAACCGGGGAGAAAGACCAGGTGAAGACAGAAGCCCCATCAGCGGTAACAGTGTGCCTTCGCTTTAAAGTAAATATGCCATAATGTGCTGGTATGGAGTGCATACTAGCACATTATAACATTAACTTGCAGGTGGACTTTTTTTTATTCCTTATGGACCTTTCTACTGCTTGAACAGAGAATTAACCTGCAAATGCAATAGCAACATTCAAAGGTAGGGTTGAGCGGACACCTAGATGTCCGTGTTCGACGGGTTCGGCCGAACTTTAAAAAAAAGTCCGGGTCCGTGTCCCGGACTTTTACCGAACTTTTCCCGGACACCGAACCCCATTGAAGTCAATGGGGACCCGAACTTTAAGGCACTAAAATGGCTCTAAAACACCAAAGGAAAGGGCTAGAGTGCTGCAAATGGCAGCAAAACGTAATTAAGAGCATGGCAAGTGCTCTGCAAACAAATGTGGATAGGGAAATAACTTAAAACAACAAAAAAAAACAGAAAAATAAAACAATGTTCTTCTTCATCTCTGAAGGACGAGGCCCATATGGAGTAGGAGGGAGGTTGAGGTGGTGGTGGATGTGGCGGTGACATAGGCGTGCGCACAGGGTGTGCTGGGTGTGCCTGGGCACACCCTAATCACCTAGGGCACATAGCATTGCCAGTGAGGAGATGGGAAAGATCTCCCTGGGACCTGCTCTGCTCTATTTCTCCTTGCCTACAGGTACATGGCCCCGATACATTACTCTCCCTGCTGGCAAACACATGCATGTGTATTTCAACTTTGGGGTGCACACCTTAATGCAATAGGCTGCGCACACCTATGGGCGGTGTAGGTGGAAGCGGCGGTGGAGGAGGACCAGGGCCGGATTAACAGCATCATGGGCTTGGTGCTGAGGATTTTGAAGGGCCTTAAGGGCCGTGCCTTGCCATGCACCCAGAGGAGGAAGGGTGCAGCCATGCATGCCTAATTCAACATGGGATGCTGTCTCTGAAGCCCATAAACACATCCATGCATCGCCAACTGTCCCTCCTTGTCCGGCCTTCACGCTGTGTGGGGAGGTTCTGAGGGTGCTGCCTGGGGAAGCGAGCATAGAAGCCAGACTTCTGTGTTTACAAGTGACAGAAGAGCGGTAACAGTGAATATGGCCAACCCGGGGCCTATATAAAAGGTAGGGGCCTGGAGCTGCAGCTCCAATAGCCCCTACATTAATCTGGCCCTGAGGAGGAGGACGAGGTAGCCAACACTGCTTCTTTTCAAAAATTTTAAATGAGGGTACACCCCAAAAGAGTGAGAAAGAGCAAAAATGGAACAATGGGTGGGTAAGGTCGGTATCCATTGCTATTCTGCATAAGGTACGGAAAAGTCCCGTGGGATCCATGCCTGGTTCATTTTAATGAACGTGAGCTTGTCCACATTGTCTCTGGACAGGCGGCTGCGCTTGTCTGTTATAACGCCCCCAGCCGTGCTAAATACCCGTTCAGATAATACACTGGCTGCAGGGCACGCCAGCACCTCCAAGGCGTAAAGGGCAAGCTCAGGCCATGTGCCCAATTTGGAGACCCAGAAGTTGAAGGGGGCAGACCCGTCATTCACTACATGTAGGCGTGTGCACACATACTGCTCCACCATGTTGGTAAAATGCTGCCTCCTGCTAAGACGTTCCATCTGAGCTGCTGGTGCTGCTGTTTGTTGTGGCGTGCTGACAAAGCTTTTCCACATTTCGGCCATGCTAACCCTGCCTTCTGAGGTGCTGGCGGTGCCCTGGTTGCGTTGGCGACCTCCTCCTCCTCCTCCTCTGCCTTGTGCTTCCACTGTGGCCCCGCTGTCAGATGGGAATGCCAGCAGCATGGCGTCTACCAGCGTGCGCTTGTACTCGCGCATCTTGCGATCGCGCTCCAGTGAGTGAATTAAGGACGGTACGTTGTCCTTGTAACGGGGATCCAGCAGCGTGGCCACCCAGTAATCAGCACAAGTTAGAATGTGGGCAACTCGGCGGTCGTTGTGGAGACACTGCAGCATGTAATCGCTCATGTGTGCCAGGCTGCCCAGAGGCAACGAAAGGCTGTCCTCTGTGGGAGGTGTATCGTCCGTGTCCTCTGTATCCCCCCAGCCACGCACCAGTGATGGCCATGAGCTGGCCTGGGTGCCACCCTGCTGTGAACATGGTTCCATCTCCTCCTCCAGCTCCTCCTCCTCCTCATCCTCCTCATCCTCCAGAACTGTGCCCCTGCTGGACAATTGCGTCCCTGGCGTTTGCGTGTGCAGGAACCCACCCTCGGAGCCCCTTGCGAATGACTGCCCTGAAAGCCTTGGAAATGTTACCTCTTCATCCTCCTCCTCCTCCTCATCCTGTGCCACATCCTCTTCCATCATCGCCCGAATTGTTTTTTCAAGGAGGCATAGAAGTGGGATAGTTAAGCTGAGAACGGCGTCATTGCCACTGGCCATGTTGGTGGAGTACTCAAAACAGCGCAACAAGGCACACAGGTCTCGCATGGAGGCCCAGTTATTGGTGGTGAAGTGGTGCTGTTCCGCAGAGCGACTCACGCGTGCGTGCTGCAGCTGAAACTCCACTATGGCCTGCTGCTGCTCGCACAGTCTTTCCAGCATGTGCAAGGTGGAGTTCCACCTTGTGGGCACGTCACATATGAGGCGGTGAGCGGGAAGGCCGAAGTTACGCTGCAACGCTGCCAGGCGAGCAGCAGCAGGGTGAGAACGCCGAAAGTGCGCACAAACGGCCCGCACTTTCTGCAGCAGCTCTGACATATCGGGGTAGTTTTTAAGGAACCTCTGCACCACCAAATTCAGCACATGCGCCAGGCAAGGGATGTGCGTCAAACCGGCTAGGCCCAGAGCTGCTATGAGATTTCGCCCGTTATCGCACACCACCAGGCCGGGCTTGAGGCTCGCTGGCAGCAACCACTCATTTGTCTGCTGTTCCATGCTCCTCCACAACTCCTGCGCGGTGTGTGGTTTGTCCCCCAAACAGGCAAGTTGTAAAACTGCCTGCTGTCGTTTACCCCTGGCCGTGCTGAAGTTGGTGGTGAAGGTGTTACGCTGTCCGGATGAGGAGGCGGTAGAGGATGAGGAAGCGGAGTAGGAGGAGTTAGGAACAGGAGGCAAACTGAAGCGCCCTGCAATCCTCGGTGGTGGAAGGACATGCGCCAAATTGCTATCCGCCTCAGGCCCATCCGCCACTGCATTTACCCAGTGTGCCGTTAGGGAGATATAACGCCCCTGACCGTGCTTACTGGTCCACGTATCCGTAGTTAGGCAGACCTTGGCACAGATGGCGTTGCGCAGTGCACACCTGATATTTTCCCCCACTTGGTTGTGCAGGGAAGGGATGGCTTGCCTGGAAAAGTAGTGGCGGCTGGGCACGACGTACTGTGGGACAGCCACCGACATAAGGTTTTTAAAACTGTGCGTCTCCACCAGACGGAATGACAGCATTTCAAAGGCCAATAATTTTGAAATGCTGGCATTCAGGGCCAGGGATCGCGGGTGGGTAGGGGGGTACTTCCTCTTCCTCTCAAGTGTTTGGGAGATGGAAAGCTGAACGCTTCCACGGGACATTGTGGAGATGGTTGTTGGTGACCCAGGTGGTGGTGTTGCTGACAGATCGTCTGTTTGCGGGGTGGCAGGTGCCGGTATCACTACAGATGTGGCTGGAGCGGCCGAGACTGCAGCAGAAGAGGAAGCAGGATGAGCCAGAGACGTTTCTTGGTTTTGAAGGTGTGTACTCCACTGCAGCTCGTGCTTTGCACTTAGATGCCTGATCATGCAGGTTGTGCTCAGGTTGAGAAGGTTTATGCCTCGCTTCAAGCTCTGATTGCACAGGGTGCAAACCACTCGTGTCCTGTCATCAGCACATTTTCTAAAGAACTTCCACGCTAGAGAACTCCTTTGAGCTGACTTTGGTGCGCTCGTTCCCTTGCTGCGTTGGGCAGTAGCGGGCGTAGTGTCTAGGGCACGGCCGCTCCGCTTCTGCACCCTGCTCCCTCTTCTGCTGTGCTGGTGGCTCTGTGCGACCACCGCCTCTTCCTCCAAACTACTCAGGTCACCTGCATGACGTTCATTCCATGTGGGGTCGAGGACCTCATCGTCCTCCACATCATCTTCCACCCAGTCTTCACCCCTGCCCTCCTTGTCGGTCTCCACAATGCTGAACGCCGCAGCAGTTGGCACCTGCGTTTCGTCATCATCGGAGACGTGCTGCGATGATCCTTGCATGTACTCATCTTGAGAAATAAGTGGTTGGGCATCGCTGCACTCAATCTCTTCCACTTCTGGGGCAGGGCTAGGTGGATGGCCCTGGGAAACCCTGCTGACAGAGTCCTCAAAAAGAATAAGAGACTGCTGTATGGCTTGGGGCTCAGACTGCTGGCCTGATTTGCAAGGGGGTGAGGTGAAAGACGGTTGGACATTGGCTGCAGGTGCCAACTCTGACCTTTCTGCAGTAGACTGGGTGGGAGACAATGTGAAGGAACTGGAGGCACTGTCAGCAGCAAACCAATCTACTATCGCCTCAACTTGTTCTGGCCTCATCACTTCTAGGGGCGTTTGATGCCCTACCAAATACTGATGCAGGTTCTGTCGCCTACTCACACTTGAGGAAGGTGTTTCACTTGTGCGTGTAGCTGGCACAGATCGACCACGTCCTCTCCTTGCAACAGGAGCTCTACCAGCAGCACCACGACCCAGGCCACGGCCCTTATTTGACGGTCTCCTCATATTTCTGTATTTTAAGATCTTGCCCTAGAAAGGTTTTTATTGAATAGCGGAATAGGAAATATGATCCAAAAAAGTGTATGTATCTCGCACGTACAAAACCACACTAGGCCCCAATTACTATTGTTTCTACCCCTAAAAGGATGGATGAGGAGTAGGAGGAGTATGGAACAGACAGCACCCTCAAATCTTCAGAAGTATGAGATGAACCCCAAAAACTTGGAAAGGTGGATCTCACACGTACCGACACAGACTATCCCGCAATTCAATTGATCCTCAAAGGTTTTTATTGAATAGCGGAATAGGAAATATGATCAAAAAAAGTGTATGTATCTCGCACGTACACAACCACACTAGGCCCCAATTACTATTGTTTGTACCCCTAAAAGGATGGATGAGGAGTAGGAGGAGGAGTATGGAACAGGCAGCACCCTCAAATCTTCAGAAGTATGAGATGAACCCCAAAAACTTGGAAAGGTGGATCTCTCTCACACGTACCAACACAGACTATCCCCCAATTTAACTGATCCCCAAAGGTTTTTGATTAAATAGCGGAATAGAAAATATGATCCAAAAAAAGTGTATGTATATCACACGTACACAACTACACTAGGCCCCAATTACTATTGTTTGTACCCCTAAAAGGCTAGATGAGGAGTAGGGGGAGTATGGAACAGGCAGCACCCTCAAACCTTCAGAAGTATGAGATGAACCCCAACAACTTGGAAAGGTGGATCTCTCTCACACGTACCAACACAGACTATCCCCCAATTTAACTGATCCCCAAAGGTTTTTGATTAAATAGCGGAATAGAAAATATGATCCAAAAAAAGTGTATGTATATCACACGTACACAACCACACTAGGCCCCAATTACTATTGTTTGTACCCCTAAAAGGCTAGATGAGGAGTAGGGGGGGTATGGAACAGGCAGCACCCTCAAACCTTCAGAAGTATGAGATGAACCCCAACAACTTGGAAAGGTGGATCTCTCTCACACGTACCAACACAGACTATCCCCCAATTTAACTGATCCCCAAAGGTTTTTGATTAAATAGCGGAATAGAAAATATGATCCAAAAAAAGTGTATGTATATCACACGTACACAACCACACTAGGCCCCAATTACTATTGTTTGTACCCCTAAAAGGCTAGATGAGGAGTAGGGGGGGTATGGAACAGGCAGCACCCTCAAACCTTCAGAAGTATGAGATGAACCCCAACAACTTGGAAAGGTGGATCTCTCTCACACGTACCAACACAGACTATCCCCCAATTTAACTGATCCCCAAAGGTTTTTGATTAAATAGCGGAATAGAAAATATGATCCAAAAAAAGTGTATGTATATCACACGTACACAACCACACTAGGCCCCAATTACTATTGTTTGTACCCCTAAAAGGCTAGGAGTAGGGGGAGTATGGAACAGGCAGCACCCTCAAACCTTCAGAAGTATGAGATGAACCCCAACAACTTGGAAAGGTGGATCTCTCTCACACGTACCAACACAGACTATCCCCCAATTTAACTGATCCCCAAAGGTTTTTGATTAAATAGCGGAATAGAAAATATGATCCAAAAAAAGTGTATGTATATCACACGTACACAACCACACTGGGCCCCAATTACTATTGTTTGTACCCCTAAAAGGCTAGATGAGGAGTAGGGGGGGTATGGAACAGGCAGCACCCTCAAACCTTCAGAAGTATGAGATGAACCCCAACAACTTGGAAAGGTGGATCTCTCTCACACGTACCAACACAGACTATCCCCCAATTTAACTGATCCCCAAAGGTTTTTGATTAAATAGCGGAATAGAAAATATGATCCAAAAAAAGTGTATGTATATCACACGTACACAACCACACTAGGCCCCAATTACTATTGTTTGTACCCCTAAAAGGCTAGATGAGGAGTAGGGGGGGTATGGAACAGGCAGCACCCTCAAACCTTCAGAAGTATGAGATGAACCCCAACAACTTGGAAAGGTGGATCTCTCTCACACGTACCAACACAGACTATCCCCCAATTTAACTGATCCCCAAAGGTTTTTGATTAAATAGCGGAATAGAAAATATGATCCAAAAAAAGTGTATGTATATCACACGTACACAACCACACTAGGCCCCAATTACTATTGTTTGTACCCCTAAAAGGCTAGGAGTAGGGGGAGTATGGAACAGGCAGCACCCTCAAACCTTCAGAAGTATGAGATGAACCCCAACAACTTGGAAAGGTGGATCTCTCTCACACGTACCAACACAGACTATCCCCCAATTTAACTGATCCCCAAAGGTTTTTGATTAAATAGCGGAATAGAAAATATGATCCAAAAAAAGTGTATGTATATCACACGTACACAACCACACTGGGCCCCAATTACTATTGTTTGTACCCCTAAAAGGCTAGATGAGGAGTAGGGGGAGTATGGAACAGGCAGCACCCTCAAACCTTCAGAAGTATGAGATGAACCCCAACAACTTGGAAAGGTGGATCTCTCTCACACGTACCAACACAGACTATCCCCCAATTTAACTGATCCCCAAAGGTTTTTGATTAAATAGCGGAATAGAAAATATGATCCAAAAAAAGTGTATGTATATCACACGTACACAACCACACTAGGCCCCAATTACTATTGTTTGTACCCCTAAAAGGCTAGATGAGGAGTAGGGGGGGTATGGAACAGGCAGCACCCTCAAACCTTCAGAAGTATGAGATGAACCCCAACAACTTGGAAAGGTGGATCTCTCTCACACGTACCAACACAGACTATCCCCCAATTTAACTGATCCCCAAAGGTTTTTGATTAAATAGCGGAATAGAAAATATGATCCAAAAAAAGTGTATGTATATCACACGTACACAACCACACTAGGCCCCAATTACTATTGTTTGTACCCCTAAAAGGCTAGATGAGGAGTAGGGGGGGTATGGAACAGGCAGCACCCTCAAACCTTCAGAAGTATGAGATGAACCCCAACAACTTGGAAAGGTGGATCTCTCTCACACGTACCAACACAGACTATCCCCCAATTTAACTGATCCCCAAAGGTTTTTGATTAAATAGCGGAATAGAAAATATGATCCAAAAAAAGTGTATGTATATCACACGTACACAACCACACTAGGCCCCAATTACTATTGTTTGTACCCCTAAAAGGCTAGATGAGGAGTAGGGGGGGTATGGAACAGGCAGCACCCTCAAACCTTCAGAAGTATGAGATGAACCCCAACAACTTGGAAAGGTGGATCTCTCTCACACGTACCAACACAGACTATCCCCCAATTTAACTGATCCCCAAAGGTTTTTGATTAAATAGCGGAATAGAAAATATGATCCAAAAAAAGTGTATGTATATCACACGTACACAACCACACTAGGCCCCAATTACTATTGTTTGTACCCCTAAAAGGCTAGGAGTAGGGGGAGTATGGAACAGGCAGCACCCTCAAACCTTCAGAAGTATGAGATGAACCCCAACAACTTGGAAAGGTGGATCTCTCTCACACGTACCAACACAGACTATCCCCCAATTTAACTGATCCCCAAAGGTTTTTGATTAAATAGCGGAATAGAAAATATGATCCAAAAAAAGTGTATGTATATCACACGTACACAACCACACTGGGCCCCAATTACTATTGTTTGTACCCCTAAAAGGCTAGATGAGGAGTAGGGGGAGTATGGAACAGGCAGCACCCTCAAATCTTCAGAAGTATGAGATTGTGTTCACTGTACCCCACAAAGATTGAGTTCACTGCACCCCACAATGATTGTGTTCACTGCACCCCACAAAGATTGTGTTCACTGCACCTCACAAAGATTGTGTTCACTGTACCCCCCAAAGATTGTGTTCACTGCACCCCACAAAGATTCTGTTCACTGTACCCCACAAAGATTGTGTTCACTGCACCCTAAAAGGATGTTGTTCACTGCACCCCACAAAGATTGTGTTCACTGCACCCTAAAAGGATGTTGTTCACTGCACCCCAAAAAGATTGTGTTCACTGTACCCCCCCAAAGATTGTGTTCACTGCACCCCACAAAGATTGTGTTCACTGCACCCCAAAAAGATTGTGTTCACTGTACCCCCCAAAGATTGTGTTCACTGCACCCCAAAAAGATTGTGTTCACTGTACCCCCCAAAGATTGTGTTCACTGCACCCCACAAAGATTCTGTTCACTGTACCCCACAAAGATTGTGTTCACTGCACCCCAAAAAGATTGTGTTCACTGTACCCCCCCAAAGATTGTGTTCACTGCACCCCACAAAGATTCTGTTCACTGCACCCCACAAAGGATTTTGTTCACTGCACCCCAAAAAGATTGTGTTCACTGCACCCCAAAAAGGATTTTGATCACTGCACCCCAAAAAGGATGTTGTTCACTGCACCCCAAAAATGATTTTGTTCACTCCACCCCAAAAAGATTGTGTTCACTGCACCCCACAAAGATTGTGTTCACTGCACCCCAAAAAGATTGTGTTCACTGTACCCCCCAAAGATTGTGTTCACTGCACCCCACAAAGATTCTGTTCACTGTACCCCACAAAGATTGTGTTCACTGCACCCCAAAAAAGATTGTGTTCACTGCACCCCAAAAAGGATGTTGTTCACTGCACCCCAAAAAGGATGTTGTTCACTCCACCCCAAAAAGATTGTGTTCACTGCACCCCACAAAGATTGTGTTCACTGCACCCCAAAAATGATTTTGTTCACTGCACCCCAAAAAGGATTTTGTTCACTGCACCCCAAAAAGGATGTTGTTCACTCCACCCCAAAAAGATTGTGTTCACTGCACCCCAAAAAGATTGTGTTCACTGCACCCCACAAAGGATTTTGTTCACTGCACCCCAAAAAGATTGTGTTCACTGCACCCCAAAAAGGATGTTGTTCACTGCACCCCAAAAAGGATTTTGTTCACTGCACCCCAAAAAGATTGTGTTCACTGCACCCCACAAAGGATTTTGTTCACTGCACCCCACAAAGATTGTGTTCACTGCACACCAAAAAGGATTGTGTTCACTGCACCCCAAAAAGATTTTGTTCACTGCACCCCAAAAAGATTGTGTTCACTGCAGCCCAAAAAGATTGTGTTCACTGCAGCCCAAAAAGATTGTGTTCACTGCAGCCCAAAAAGATTGTGTTCACTGCAGCTCACACACAGAAAAATGGATGTGGATCACTGACACCTGCCTATCTCCAATCCCACACCACACAGCAATATCGATTGTAGTTTGTAGAACACAGTTTCCCTAAAATTCAGCAGACTCTGTCCCTAACAGGATTGAGAAGAGATCGTAGATCAGGATTGAGTGCAGATTCACCCCACCCCCCACACAGCAATATCGATTGTAGTTTGTAGAAGACACTGACCCTATAATTCAGCAGACTCTATCCCTAAAATGCCTACAACTCGCCCTGCCTAAACACTCCGACCTGTCCCTCAATTCTATCCGGACACAAATGGTTTTTTCCTGCCTATCTTTCCCTAATCAGCAGCCAGCACATTGATGTGTGCTCTGTCCCTTAGCTAAGCAGCAGAATGACGCTGCTGCGGCGGCTGCCTCGAACTTATAAAGACTTGGTCACATGCTTCAGACGGCCAATCACAGCTACTAAGACATTTGCAGGCATGGCTGGGATGGCTTAAGGCACACCAGTTAAACGATTGTTGATTGGCTGTTGAAAGCCCGCCATGAAAAGAGCGCCAAAGCATGCAAAACCCGGAAATAAAACGACCGAACACGGATTTTTACCCAAACATACAGTAAAGTGTCCGTGTCCGTGTTCGGGTAAAAAAAATCCAATTATTCGGTACGAACACGAATAATACAGTCCGTGTTCGCTCAACACTATTCAAAGGTTCAAGTTGAATAAGATATTGGATGAGTCATATAATGTCATCTCAATGCAACTGCATTTCATTTAATATAATTGCCCAAACTAAGCAGAATTATAGACTTGTATTCTTTTTATTTTTAAACACTCCCCTAGGCTTACATTTAACCCTTTGATCGCCCCTGGTGTTAACCCCTTCCCTGCCAGTGTCATTATTACAGTAACAGTGCATATTATTTAGCACTGATTACTGTAGTAATGTCACTGGTCCCCCCAAAAGTGTCAAGAATGTCAGTCAGGGGTCCGATCTGTCCACCGCAATGTCGCAGTCCTGCTAAAAATCGCAGATCACCGTCATTACTAGTAAAAAAAAAAAAACAATAATAAAAATGACATAAATCTTTTCCCTAGTTTGTAGACGCGATAACTTTTGTGCAAACCAATCAAAATACGCTTATTGGGATTTTTACCAAAAATATGTAGCAGAATACAAATTGGCCTAAAAGGGTGAAAAAATTAGATTTTTACAATTTTCTTTTTTTGGGAATGTTATATAGCAGGAAATGAAAAATATATATATATTTTTTCAGAATTGTCACTCTCTTTTTGTTTATAGCGCAAAAAATATAAATCGCACAGGTGATCAAATACCACCAAAAGAAAGCTCTGTTTGCGGGGAAAAAAAGGACATTCATTTTATTTTGGTACAGCGCTGCACGACTACACAATCGTGCAATTTTCTGCTAAAGTACCACAGTGCCAAATTACAAAAAATGGCCTGGTCATTAAGGGGGCAAATCCTTGCGGTCCAGAACTGGTTAACTACCTTGTGGGCTCAGTCTTGCAATGGTGTATGAACTGGAAACTTTCTTCCACAACCTCACCTTGGTAGCAGAGTTTGGCCATTCCCCACCCAGTTTTAAGCCTCCTACACAGCTGTTTCCGTTTCAGTTAATTAATGTTTCAACCTACTGTACATATGAAATCGATAATCATTAGTACTTGCTTTTATAATTGGTTTATCATCCACCTGACTCTAATCCCATAAAATCCCTGACTTTGTGCAAGTGTACAATGTGTGCAAGCGTAAAAATAGATTCTGGTTTGAGGCCAAAGAGTAGTCGCACCAGATATTAATTTGGTTTAGATTTTTCTTATGTTCACTCACTTTGTAAATTAATAAAAATAAACAATTAACCACTTGCCGACCAGTCACGTTGACTGTACTGCGGCAAAGTAGCTCGATAACGTCTGGCGACGTAGACCTACGTCACCAGACATTCCCCTCTCTCGGCGGCGCGTGTGCGCCGCCGGAGGCTCGCTCCCGCTGTATTCAGTTACAGCGGGAGTCGGGCCAGGGGAGGAGCGACGGTGATCGCCGCTGCTCTTCCCCGATCGTCGGGGATCTTGTGTAGAAATCCACCCGCTTGTGTAAACAAAGCGGGCGGATCTCCTAAATGACAGGCAGGGTCAGATTGCAGGGTTCAGCATAGCTGAACATGCGATCTGTCCTTGTGTCACTCAGTCACCTCCCCCCACACACATCAGTAAGCACCAGGCATACATTAACCCCTCCCTCTCCAATAAAAATTAACTCCTTCCCTGCCAGTGTCATTTTTACAGTAACAGTGCATATGTATAACACTGATTACTGTAGTAATGTCACTGGTATCCCCAAAAGTGTCAAAAATGTCAGTCAAGGGTCCGATCTGTCCGCCGTAATGTCACAGTCCCGCAAAAAAAAAAAAAAATTGCAGATCGCCGGCCATTACTCGTTAAAAAAAATAACACCAAAAATGACAGAAATCTTTCCCTTAGTTAGTAAACGCAATAACTTTTGCGCACACCAATCAAAATACGCTTATTTCAATTTTCTTTTACCGAAAATATGTAGCAGAAAACAAATTGGCCTAAAATGATAAAAAAATTAGATTTTTACATTTTTTTGGGGGGGGATTTCATATAAAAAAAATGTGAAAAATATTGTTGTTTTTTCAAAATTGTCACACTTTTTTGTTTATAGCGCAAAAAGTAAAAATCGCACAGGTGATCAAATACCACCAAAAGAAAGCTCTGTTTGTGGGGTAAAAAAGGACATAAGGTATGACAAAACTCTAAAAAATGTCATACAAGGATCAGAAAGAGACAGTGGGGTTGATTTACTAAAGGTAAATAGACTGTGCACTTTGCAAAGTACAGTTGCACTCTGCAAGAGCAGTTGCTCCATAGCTTAGTAAATGAGGTAAAAATTTACTTTGCAAAGAATACCCAATCATATGCAAGTGTTCCCATGGGAGCTGCTGGTTACGGATTCCCTTGGGTTACCCATAGCAACAGCTTGACAAAATAGCATATGCTAAGTGCTTGGCTCAGTCAGAAAACAGTCCAGGGGTTTTGGTTTTTGTTGTTTTATTGGAGAACTGGGATGGGAGAAGGGATGAGTGGGATACTCCAACTGAACAAACTATGCACAATTGCTGGGACTTCTGATTAACGCTGGATGCGGCAAGGCCGCTGCTTCACCTTTCCACTTTAGTGAAGGACAATTAACTGAACTGTACTGTACTGTGAATCACTCTTCAGGGTCCTAGTCGGCACCCCCTTTGTCCCTACTCTTCAGGGTTCTATATGGCAACCCCTTTACTCTGACACTCTGTGTGAGCTGGCTCTTTGGTCCTCTGACTTCACTGGAGTGGTCCCCTTTCCTGGGCAGACCCTTTGGCAAGTCCCCTGGTACTCTGCCAGTAGCTCCACCGTCAGTTCCACTGGATCCTCTGCAGCTCAACTCCACACCTGGTTCACTAGGCCAACTACCTAAGACCACTTTCCTCATGCTACAGGAGGAGAGACAAGCTGTCAGCCTCCTTCTGGGACTCTGCTTCCCGCCAAAGACGCCCTGTCACATGTCCCCCCAGCTTTTATGAGCAATCCCAGGATGCACTGCAAGAGTTCCCTCCCACTGGGACTCTCACAAAAGCCAATGTGTCACTGGCTAGGTTTCCTCCACTGTCCAACAGGCTCCCCTATTGGATGCAGTAGGGACACTCCCTTAGACCCAGTAAATCACACCTGGGAACATGCAACAAGCAACCCAATAGATCAGGCTCCCCTGATAAGCAGGAGTATAAGATGCTTTTACCTAGCACCTACCTAAGACGGTGCTACACAAGGGAAATTAAAAAAAAATGTTTTTTTTTTCTTGCACATGATTGGATTATGAAAGTCAGCAGAGCTTCTGCTCATTTACTAAGTTCTGGGAGCAACTGTTCTTGCAGAGTGCAACTGCTCATTGCAAAGTGCACAGTCCATTTGCCTTTAGCAAAACAACCCCAATGAGTTGATCTGGACTGCCTATGATTTGTTTCCAGTGACAGAATTGCTAGTGTGACATAGTCCATACTGTGTCCCAGGTAGGGTAGCGCAGACCTAGCATGCTAGCTAGTGGGACCATTTAGTATACAAAAGAACAACATGGAACATTGTACACAATTGCTGCTTTGCTAAAAGTATGAAGTTTATTGCTCACGGTTAATATAATCGAATACACAAGAAAAATTATAAACCCAAATCCAGGGTTTCTCAACCAGGGTTCCGTGGAACCTTAGGGTTCCTCCTGAGGTTGCTGGGGGTTCCTTGAGCAATGGGCAATTTCTGCCTCTTAGATAAGTTCCCAATGATGCTATTGTTCCTTTTAGCTATCTGTAAGGGGGTAATTCTTCCCAATGATGACAGAAGTAAGAAACATTCTTCCCATTGACTGTCACACTAATGTGCCATGAGTTGTAGATGTTTAATTTTTCCCCGAGACCAGAAATTTTTTTCAAGGGTTCCTCTGTGTTGAAAAGGTTGAGAAAGACTGCCCTAATCTATAAAAAAAGAAACCAATAAATAAGCAAATCCCTATGATGTGTAACAATAAAGTTAGGAAGCTTTTTTGTTCTGGGAGGTCTGTGCTGCCATATGACCATATTTGGGAATTACTTGAGTCCATGGGTCACAGCTTTGGATCTGCTCACAGCCATGTGCTGTCAATCAACAGCAAGCTGAGTCTTATGGAGAGCTAGTCTTTCAGTTCACCATTAGGCTGTCCATACTGCACTGCAAAACTCCTTGGCTTTGTGCCTGTCTGTGTAATGGGTGCAACAGCTAGGAGAGAGTGCAATGAGGAAGGTGTGTTCAGTATGGGCACTCTGACCTTAAAACTGGGCTCCAAAAGATTAACATACCTCTGAAAATAAGGATCTTAACAAACACACCTTGGTAAGTGGCATCACCTTGCAATCAGGGCCAGTGCTTTCACTAGGCAAACTAGGCAGCCGCCTAGGGCGCATTGCCACCTAGGGGCGCAGCCAGGAGTCGGCAATCTCTCTCCATCATGAATGATTATTGTGAGCTGAGGGGAGAGGTGGCGGTAGGGGAGGAAGAAGGGACAGAGAAAGATGCCAGGTGTCTTGGGCAGTGGCGGAACTATCAGGCCCTGGCTTTCCACTACTGTTGGAGGGGCCCCAAGAGGCAGGAATGGAGCCCACCAGAGTGCTGCCTGCATGATGATCCTCTTCAGCTGGAGCTGAACGCCCTTAACCCCAGGCAGGAAGTGACTCTCTGCGCTGAGCTGGTTCCTGGGTGTTACATGGAGCATCCCTGGTATGAAAGGGAATCGGGGTCACCAGGTGTGACATGAAGGATAGGGGTCATTGGGTGTGCCATGAAGAATTGGGATCCCTGGGTGTGCCATGGGGGATTGGGGTCCCCAAGTGTGACACGGAGGAACATCGGGTCCCCAGGTGTGACATGGAGGAACATCAGGGTCTGACATAGAGGAACATTGGGGTCACTGAGTATGACAGCATGACATGGAGGAACACAGGGGTCCCTGGGTGTGACATGGAGGAACATCAGGGTCAGTGGGTATGACCGCATGACATGGAGGAATATTGGGGTCCAAGGGTGTGACATGGAAAAACATCAAAGTCCCTGGGTGTGACACGGAGGGACATTAGGGTCCCCGGGTGTGACATGGGGGGTCACTGGGTATGAAAGCATAACTTGGAGGAACCATCAGATCAGGGTCACTGGGTATGACATAGAGGAGTATTTAACCCCTTCCCCTTTTTTTTTGGGGGGGGGCGCAAGTAGCTGGTCTTGCCTAGGGCGTAAAATAATCTAGCACCTGCCCTGCTTGCAATCATAGGAAAATAAGGATCTTCACCAGCCCACCTTGATGGATGGTACCACCAGGTAATTATAGAAAAATAAGGTTCTTCACCAGCCCACCTTGATGGATGGTACCACCGGGTAATTATAGAAAAATAAGGTTCTTCACCAGCCCACCTTGATGGATGGTACCACCGGGTAATTATAGAAAAATAAGGTTCTTCACCAGCCCACCTTGATGGATGGTACCACCAGGTAATTATAGAAAAATAAGGATCTTCACCAGCCCACCTTGATGGATGGTACCACCAGGTAATTATAGAAAAATAAGGTTCTTCACTAGTGATGTACCGAACTGTTCGCCGGCGGACAGTTCCCGGCGAACTTTGCGTGTTCGCCGCTGCGGGCGAACATATGCGATGTTCGGTCCGCCTCCTATAAATTATCATTGAGGCAAACTTTGACCCTGAACCTCACAGTTAGCAGACACATTCCAGGCTAATCAGCATACCTCCCTCCCACACCCTCCCACCTCCTATAAATAAGCAAGGGCAGCATCCATCTTACATCATTTCTGTGTTACTGAGAGCAGGGAAAGTGCTGGTGCTGCTGCTGCTGCTGCTGCTGTTATAGCTGGGGACAGTTAGTCAGTGTTCCTGGTCTTGCAGTGTTCTTGGTACACTCCTGCTGTAAGGACAGCACCCCAAAAAGCCCTTCCTAGGGCTGGTATTTGAGGTTTTTTTTGGATATATATATATATATCTATTGTCCCCAAAAGCCCTTTTGAGGGCTGGTATTTGTGTATTTTTTTTTGTTCTGTGAGATATATATATATATTGTCCCCAAAAGCCCTTTTGAGGGCTGGTATTTGTGTAATTTTTTTTGTTCTGTGATATATACATATCTATTGTCCCCAAAAGGCCTTTTGAGGGCTGGTATTTGAGTATTTATATATATATATATATATATATATATATATTGTGCACTGCAGTTACCTGCCCTCTGTGTGTGAGAGACCCACCACAGACTGTACTGTGTGCACACCACACTCATTTCGGGTGGCACAGGCACAGTACCTTGCATTTTAAAAAATATATATATTTTTTTCCTCTGTCATAATTGCAGTGAGTGCTGTGTCAGGTCCACAGAGTGTACTGTACCCACTGCAGTGCACTGCCCACCACTGATATATATACGGTGGCACGGCATCTTGTTGCAAATTGAGAAAAAAAATATATTTTTTATTATTGCAGTTGCCTGGGCTGCCAGTGACTGTCAGGCCCACAGAGTGTACTGTGCCCACTGCAGTGCCACTGCCCACCCACCACTGATATATACGGTGGCAGGCATGACTTTTTTTGGATTAGTGTCTGGGGGGGGTCTAAAAAGTGTACCTGTGAAGTTTCAGCTCTGTAGCATGTCCAGAACCAGAAAAAAAAAGATCATATAGGTGTAAAAGGGGTTCCCACCATCCCTGCTCTACTGAAAAATTATCTTTTTTTCTGGTTCTGGACATGCTACAGAGCTGAAGCTTCACAGGTACACCTTTTAGACCCCCTAGACACTAAATCACACAAAAAAAGTTCTTAAAAATTGTCATTTTTGATAGAGAGCCAATTATTGGAAAAATTAAAAAAAAAAAAAAAATAAAATAAATAAATTTATTTGGATTTATTGTCTGGGGGGTCTAAAAAGTGTACCTGTGAAGTTTCAGCTCTGTAGCATGTCCAGAACCAGAAAAAAAATAGAATTAGGGTTAGGGCTAGGGCTAGGGTTAGGGTTAAGGTTAGGGTTAGGGTTAGGGTTAGGGTCAGGGTCAGGGCTAAGGTTAGGGTTATTTTTAGTGCTTAGGGTTAGAGGGTTAGAGTTAGAGGGGTAGGGGTAGGGCTACTAACTCTAACCCTTAGTATCTCACCGTAACCCTAACCCTAGCCCCTAACACTAAGCCTAACCCTAACCCTCTAACCATAACCCTAACCCTCTAACCTTAACCCTAACCCTCTAAGCCTAGCCATAAAAATAACCCTAACCCTAAACCTAGCCCTAACCCTAACCCTAACCCTAGCCCTAACCCTAATTCGTAATTTTTTCTGGTTCTGGACATGCTACAGAGCTGAAACTTCACAGGTACACTTTTTAGACCCCCCAGACGCTAAATCCAAAGACATTTTTTTATTTTCTTTTATTTTTATTTTTTTTTTAATTTTTCCAATAATTGTCTCTCTATCAAAAAATTACAATTTTTAAGAACTTTTTTTTTTGTGTGATTCAGTGTCTGGGGGTCTAAAAAGTGTACCTGTGAAGTTTCAGCTCTGTAGCATGTCCAGAACCAGAAAAAAAATTAGAATTAGGGTTAGGGCTAGGGTTAGGGTTAGGGCTAGGGTTAGGGTTATTTTTAGTACTTAGGGTTAGACGGTTAGGGTTAGAGGCGTAGGGGTAGGGTTACTAACTCTAACCCTAAGTATCTCACCGTAACCCTAACCCTAGCCCCTAACACTAAACCTAACCCTAACCCTTAAAGCCCAGTTCCTGTCCCATTTTGGTCGGTTCTGGTCTGTTTGCAGTTGTTTGCGGTGCGTTAAACGGGGAGTTTGGTCTGTCACTGTGAAGCGGGCGTAACCCTTACACTACCTGATCGATACAACATCATACCTGATCGTATACACACACTGGATGTTTTAAAGCACGTTATTCCAAACAATTTAGGAATGTTAGGTGATTTATGCCCTTTATGGAATAAAACCCGACTCTGCGTCAACTACGTAATTTTCCATGGGAGTTTTGCCATGGATCCCCCTCCGGCATGCCACAGTCCAGGCGTTAGTCCCCTTGAAACAACTTTTCCATCACTATTGTGGCCAGAAAGAGTCCCTGTGGGTTTTAAAATTCGCCTGCCTATTGAAGTCTATTGCGGTTCGCCAGTTCGCCGGTTCGCGAACATTTGCCGATGTTCGCGTTCGCCGTTCGCGAACATTAAATTTTATGTTCGCGACATCACTATTCTTCACCAGCCCACCTTGGTGGATGGTACCACCAGGTAAATATAGGAAAATAAGGATCTTCACCAGCACAGCTTGGTATAATGATTATCCTTTCCTTTTTTCACATAAAGCAGGGGTGTCAAACTCAATTTCATTGTGGGCCACATCAGCATTTTGGTTGTTCTCAAAGGGCCGGTTGTATCTGTAAGACAAGATGTCCAGAGCATTCCACCATTCCACCCCCCCCCCCCCTTACATCAGAAGTCAAGAGTTCCCCACACAAAATTACATCAGAATGCACCCCCTTACCTTGTGTTAGGGGTAGAGCTGGTAAGCATAAAGTGCAGGGTCTAAAGGGGGACAAGGGGAGGGCCGGAGTCAGCTGCCAGAATCTGCTAAAAGTTGAGACCAGGGGAGGTGGAGACAAGGGGGTGCTGGGGTTGCACAGAGAATTGCAGAATCTGTAGAGGGAGTTCTATCCTCCTCTCTGCTGCCAACTGCTGAAACGGGAGGTACAGAGATGAGCCACTGTGGCAGCATGGAGAAGCATAGTATCTGATGGAGGAGTTCAGTTCTTCTCTCTTCTGTCGACTATGGAGACAAGATAGGACAGCGAGGAGGGGGTGCCACAGCTGCAGTAGAGGTGCAAGGTCCACATGAAATGGCCAGGTGGACCCGGTTCAGCCAGCAGGACATGTGTTTGACACAAGTGACACAAAGCAACAGGCATCACCAAGGTGTACTGGTGAACATCCTAATTTTCCTATGATTGCTTGGTGGTGCTATCCACCAATTCACTACCGCACCTTACACCAACTATGGGTGAGCCTGTGAGGAATGTGATGGATACAATACAACTTCTCTGTAGATTTACTGTATGTACCTGTTTCTGACAGTTACATGCATCAAGCTTAAGCACTGACAATTTTTGTGGGGCATCCAATGGAATTTTAAAGGGTGTCTATGGCCCACTTTATGAATTCCCCCCTGTACATTTTAAATTCACATGTTTTTTGACAAGATCAAACAAATAATCACTCCCCCATAGAGTATTAACTCACTGAATATAATTGTCTCACATTCTTATGTTCAGCAAAATAGGCATATACCCCTCTAGGGTTAAAGATATCCAGCAACGATCTCCACTCCTCAATAGTGACTCATAGACACTCCATATATGTGAAACGAGAAGATTCCAAAAGTGCAATAAAGTTTAACACACTTTGCATAAACTAAATTAAAAGCCAACAAATATTGCACTCACGTTATGCATTATTATTGGGGAGCGGAGATCGTTGCTGGATATCTTTGAGAACATGAGAATGTGAGGCACTTATTTTCAGTGAGTTGATACCCTATGGGGGAGTGCTATCACGACCTTCAGGTAGTGTGGTGGAGAGAATTTTAATAAGACCAATTCATCACAAATACACAATTTTTATGAATATATGTGGACCCTCTTTTACTGGACTTTATTCACATATTTTTTTCACTGGGTGTGATTATTTGTTTACCTTGGTACATGCCTATATATTTTTAGCACCACTATTTATCGTTTATATATGTACACTGTTCAAAAATATGAAAGGAATACTTTTTACTCAAGAGTATAGCATCAAGTCAATTAAACTCCTGGGATATTGATATGGTCAGTTAAGTAGAAGAGGGGGTTGTTAATCCTTTTCAGCTGATTTAGTGGTAATGAAATTAACAACAGATGCCCTAGATGGGCAACAATGAGGCGACCTTCAAAACAGGAATAATTTTACAGGTGGAGACCATTGACAATTTTTTCCCTACTCATCTTTTCTGACTGTTTTTTACTAGTTTTGCATTTGGCTAGGGTCAGTGTCACTACTGGTAGTATGAGGCGATACCTGGACCCTATAGAGGTTGCACAGTCAGGACTCCTCCAGGATGGCACATCAATACGTGCCATTGCCAGAAGGCTTGCTGTGTCTCTTAGCGCAGCCTCAAGAGCATGGAGGAGATTCCAGGAGACAGGCAGTTACTGTAAAAGAGCTGGACAGAGCCATAGAAGGTCCTTAACCCATCAGCAGGACCGGTATCTGCTCCTTTGTGCAAGGAGGAACAGGATGAGCACTGCCAGAGCCCTACAAAATGGCCTTCAGCAGGCCACTGGTGTGAATGTCTCTGACCAAACAATCAGAAACAGACTTCATTAAGGGTGGCCTGAGTGCCTGATGTCCTCTAGTGGGCCCTGTGCTCACTGCCTGGCACCATGAAGCTCGATTGGCTTTTGCCATTGAACACCCAAATTGGCAGGTCCACCACTGACACCCTGTGCTTTTCACAGATGAGAGCAGGTTCACCCTGAGCACATGTGACAGATGTGAAAGAGTCTGAAAAAGCCATGGAGAACATTATGCTGCCTGTAACATCGTTCAGCATGACCGAATTGGTGGTGGGTCATTTATGGTTTGGGGAGGCATATCCATAGAGGGACGCACAGACCTCTACGGGCTATACAATGGCCCCCTGACTGTAATTAGGTATGGGGATGAAATCATTGGACCCATTGTCAGACCCTATGCTGGTGCAATGGGTCCTGGGTTCCTTCTGGTGCATGACAATGCCCGGCCTCATGTGGCGAGAGTTTGCAGCCAGTTTCTGGAGGATGAAGGAATTGATACCATTGAATGGTCCCCACGTTCGCCTGACCTAAATCCAAAAATCCAATGGAACACCTCTGGGACATTTTGTTTCGCTCCATCCGACGCCACAAGGTTGCACCTCAGTGTGTTCAGGAGCTCAGTGATGCACTGGTCCAGATCTGGGAGGAAATACCCCAGGACACCATCCGTCATCTCATTAGGAGCATGTCTCAACGTTGTCAGGCATGCATACAAGCACATGGGGGCCAAACAAACTACTGAGTACCATTTTGAGTTGCTGCAATGACATTTTAGCAAAATGGACTAGCCTGCTTCATAATTTTTTCACTTTTATTTTGGGGGTGTCTTTGAATTCAGCCCTCTGTAGGTTGATCATTTTCATTTCCATCAAATTATGTGGCATCCTTTCCTTCATAACATATTACCCAGTCCATACCAGTATAGATATCCAGCATGATATTTTTCCCCATTCAGATCTGATGTGTTTTCGAAGTGTTCCTTTAATTTTTTTGAGCAGTGTATATTTATATTGCACACTGTGGTTGATGTGATGACAAATAATAACTAAAAGATTTCAAAGGTTTATTTAGAAGTGCTCATCAAAATAAATTTATGGGTACCACCAACTTCTTGAACTTCGATGTATTTTTATAGCATGCTGGCATACCCATTTTTGTCTTTCTTAAGTTCATGAGTAATGGAATCTTGTACTCCTTTTGAAATTTCAATAAAAACTATTGGAAATGAAAGAAAAGACTGAAGTGACGCAAATAAGAGCCACCTATTTTTATGGTTTTTATATACAATTTACTCGCAGCTCTTTGTACAGTGCTATCAAATGAACCTCAAAAATGTTTAATAAGGTAAATACGTCTGTGCAGTTATTCCTTGCAACCTTACAGCTTTCCTTATACTAACCTGATTATGATGGCCATTTCTTTCAGGATCTTCTCTCACCTATCTTGTGGACACAACAGGATCAATGGGGGATGATTTGTATCAACTGAAGTTGGTGAATAATTGGCTTCTAGATCGTATAACTGCAAGATTCCCCTGTGGTATCAGACAATACACTATGGTGGAATACAACGACCCAAGTAATAACCATTTTAGCTGTCCTATGTAAATATGGTGATACTTTCTAGCCTAAAACTGTTGTTAAAATCTGAACTTGGGGCAAATATAAAAGGCATAAATTAAAAAAAATAATAATATTCATTAACAACTCATTAAATGCAAGCAGTGTGAGTGTCTGAATTTGATTTGGCATCAGCCATTAAAGTCCCGGTAAAGCAGAGCTGAGACTGGGGGAGGGAGAAGCAGCACAAGAAGCCAATCAGTTGTGCTTCAGGGTGGGAAGCATGCCGATAGGAGTAGAGGGCAAAGTGTTGGAGAGATAAGCTTATCAGCATGTTAATTCTACATTCACTGAACAGTTACAGGCTGGGGGAGGGACAAGACCTGTAAGCGTTACTTAACTTCAGCAGAGACAAATTAGGTCTGCTGCCTATCCAGACAGGGCTGTGCTGTATGATGAGGATGTTTTCCCAGGGACTGGATGGAAAGAAATACAAATCCTTTGGTCAGGTAAAACAAATTTAATAAACACTTTTCATCTGTGAATTGAACTGGTAAAAGTCAGCTATAAGTTTTTGGAAGATGCTGGCAAGTTAAATATCGAGTAATATGGTTCCCTTGCTGTAAAGAGAAGTTAAACAAGAGCTCTAGATTCCCTAAGAAAATGGCGGACATTGTGGACATAGCGTGAGGAAATTTGTAAAAAAAAATAATATCTATCTTTATTACAAAACTTCATTAAAATTGAACACATAAAATCAAAGCAGCATCCTCTACATTACACAGGTCAACAATACCCAATCCAAAGCATGGAGATCCAGATCCAACTGAGTAATGATTGGAAGATCATCAAACAAATGCTGGTAAATGTGATGTCAGCATGGATCTCACAGAACAAATTCACAGTTCCTCCATGCTTCATAGTCAATGATAGTCTTGACTATGAAGCATGGAGGAACTGCAAAGTTGGTCTGTGAGATCCATGCTGACATCACATTTACCAGCATTTGTTTGATGAACTTCAGTGCTTTAAGTGGGCCGGTATGCACTGGTACTCAGTACCGCCACTTCCAAATATGGCTCTTGAGCATACCGCCACCTCTCCGTGCGCCTTAGTGTACCAGTACGCTCATTTTGGACATCTGCACCCTCAATTGCCCCCCCCCAATAATATTTGCCACTCCAGAGCCAGACCAGTCACCACCAGTGAGTCCCCCTGCCCCGGAGTCCCAGCCCAGGCCAGGGGGGGGGGGGTGCTCTGTGGGGACAAAATTTACAGGCTATAATAGAGTACCGGCACCTCTTTTGGGCCACTTAAAGCACTGATGAACTTCCAATTATTACCCACCTGGATCTAGATCTCCATGCTTTGGATAGTTGACCTGTATAATGTAGTGGATGCTGCTTTGATTTTATATGTCTTACATTTTAATGAAATTTTGTAATAAAGATAGATATTTTTTACTAATTGCCTCATGCTATGCCTACAACGTCCACTTTTTCTTTAGAGAATCTAGCACTCTAGTTTCTCTTCTCTTTACATTTATTTTGGATGTTGGCTAGGTGAGGGTCTTTCTTTTTCTACCATGGTTCCTCTGCTCTGACTTTGAGTCTTACCCCCCATATTGGATTTTGCAATTTATCTTTTTGGAAAAGCGACAAAAGGAGAGAGACTCTGTTCTGTCAGAGGAAGAGTGAAACTCAGTTTAGTAGCATTTACAAAAGCAAATTCAAGAAGGAGTATAGCCAAAGCTCATTTGGCTGTACTTCTCCTGTGGATCACAGGAGTGCGGTGTGTTCTGCACTCCTGTGACCCATTTTCAGCAGACGGCTGACATCAGTCCAGGCTCGGGCAAGATCGCAACAATGAAGTCGGGATCTGCTCACATGCCTGGACCGGCACCTGGGCCAGCCTCTCAGCATGCCGCTGAGAGCCTGAGCTGGCCGCTCCCGCCCCCCACAGCCCAGCGCTCCGGTGAGCAGAAAGCCAGTGATTGACAGTCAGCAGCTCTCTGCTCAGGGAACTCTGAGAACTGGGTGATCGGTGGTGTTTGATTGCTCGGTTCTCAGTGTTAGATTCACGGGGGGGACGGGGGACAGATACAGCATCAGACCGATGCTGCATCCACCTAGGTAAATACGATTCTTAAAAAAAACATACATCACTTAAACATTAATTTTATATGGAAAGCTTCTTAAAAATCTGACTGTTACACTTCACTATAACTCTTGATGGATATACCCAGGGGGTACTTTGCAGGTCAGGGATTGCCAACTGCTCCCTGCCCAGCTGCCCAACCACTTTTACATCGCTGCTAAAGGCCGAGTTCTCCCATTCCTCCGGGGTACCCGGTACCACAGTAAACAGTCAGGATTAGTGAATACAGAGGAGATGGAGGAACATCTGTTCCCCTCCTCCATCTTCTCTGTGACAAATGAAGTCAGAAGCGATGATGGTTTCATCACTTTCAGTGTCATTTCCTGGTTGTTACAGCCAGGAAAGCAGCTAATCAAGCACTATCTTCACTTTAGTAGCTGCCTTGAAGAGCAGCTAATGGACCCCTGATGTCTCTATAAAGAGTATCTGTCATCATGCTATCACATGGGAGCTTGTTAGCCCCCTTAAGATAGAAATAAAGTTAAATAAAAAAAGTTGTAAAAATAGTCAATTTTAATAAAAATAAATTTTAACCACTTCCTGCCTGGCTTATAGCAGATTGACCTCCGCAAACCGCATCTCCGATCTTGGTAAAGAGCCTATGCTCTTTACCATGTGATCAGCTGTGTCCAATCTCAGCTGGTCACATTGTAACCAAAAGTGGCCTTCATCGGCTTTTCCTCTATTCGCGCTGACAAGGCGCAGATAGAGGAGAGCCAATCAGCGGCTCTCCTTATAAGTAGGTGTCTGCGCAGACCCATCAAAGATTCCCACAAGTGCCCAGCTAAAGTGCCTAACCTGTGCCCACCAGGGATGCCAACCTGTGCCCAACAGGGATGCCAAAACGTGCAAACCAGGGATGCCAATCAGTGCCCATCAGTAATGCCTTTCTATCAGTGCTGCCCATTAGTGCCCATCATTTTCCAATAGTGCCACCCATCAGTGCTGTCTATCAGTGCCCATCAGTGCCTATCAGTGCTGCATATCAGTGCTGCCTATCAGTGCCTCCTATCAGTGATGCATATTAGTGCCGCATCATTAGGGGCCACCAATGCCACCTCATCAGTGCTGTCTCATCAGTTCCCATCAGTGAAGTAGAAAACCTACTTATTTTACAAAATTTTATAACAGGAACAAAGAAAAACTTGAAGGAGGTGGGATTTTGGTGTGGGGTTGTTTTTCAGGGGTTAGGCTTTGCCCCTTAGATCCAGTAATAGGAACTCTTAAGGTGTCATCATATCAATACATTTTGGACAATTTCATGCTCCCAACTTTGTGGGAACAGTTTCGGGATGTCCCCTTCCTGTTCCAACAGTGCACAAGTGCACAAAGCAAGGTCCAAAAAACATGGATGAGTGAGTTTGGGGTGGAGGAATTTGACTAGCCTTACCTCAACCCGATAGAATACCTTTGGGATGAACTAAAGTGGAGACTGCGAGCCAGGCCTTCACAAATGCACTTCTGGAAGAATGGTCAGACATTCCCATAGACACACTCCTAAACCTTGTGAGCAGCCTTCCCTGAAGAGTTGAAGCTGTTATAGCTGCAAAGGGTGGGCCAGCTCAATATTGAACCCTACAGACAAAAACCGGGGTTCCGATAAAGTTCATGTGCATGTAAAGGCAGGTGTCCCAAAATTTTCGACAATATAGTGTATATCTGGGGCAGAAATTCAAACAGCACAGAATGAGGTGGACTTAACAAAGTAGTAGACACAGAGCTGAACAATTCCCAACTACAAAACTAAAAAAATAAGGAATGCCTTTGCGTACACTTTAATAATTACTGTAAATGAAGTAGACTTTTAACACATTTGTTTTTAAGAATAACAAGTGAAGTTCATTAAATAAGTTTACAGTAACCCCTCCATTGCGGGGGTTACGTTCCGGACCCAACCGCGAAAAGTGAAAATCCGCAAAATAAAAAAACCCTATTAAAATACACTGTAGGCTTTTTTTTTTTTTACTGTCACTGTACGTTTAAAAGCATTTTAAGGTCTTCAAACACACTTTTAAAACAATAGAAACTCATTTAAACACATAAAAGATACTGAGAGACATAGCAAGAGCTATGGAAAACACAAAAATATTTATTTTTTAATGATTTATATAGTAAAATAACTTTACAGAACAAACCGCAATATACCGGGACCACAAAAACTGAACCACGATGGTACGGGGGTTTACTGTACTTGTAGCTTTTTCTTTTTTTTTTTTAATTATGAGAATTTTTTTTTTTTTTTTTTAAAGTCAATATCTAAATTTTTTTTTGCCATATCTTGTATTTTTTTTCTTAGCTGTTGGCCCGGTCAGGGTAACTTATTCCAAAGACGAGTTTGCCTATTTCTTCAATAGCCTTGAGGCCAATGGAGGGGGTGACTGTCCAGAACTGGCTATGGCGGGACTGAAGCTGGCTTTGGAGAGCTCACCAAAGAAATCTTTCATTTTGGTATTAACAGATGCATCTGCTTTGGATTATGCTAACACTACTTTAGTAGATGAAGTATATCTTCTTTTAAATGAAACTCAGTCACAGGTAAGAAGAATGCTGAACAGTATTTTCTTTTTATAAGGCTGCCTTTTTTTTACTAATAGGGCTCATTTACACGAGGTGCAGACACGTGTCACCCGTACATGGCTGTCTTTTACTAGTAGGGGTAAGCACATCCTCGTGCATTGCGTACATCCCGATGCCAGTCTACCTTTTATTTCTATTGGGACACACCACTGCATGGACACAGTCGTTTTGTCCTAATATATCATGTGGGTGGGTTGCAGGCCCCCGAAAACACCCTGATTGCTTTTGGGGATCCACACTCACCCACAATGTTTTATTAGGACACAGCAGCTGTGCCCATCCAGCTGCATCTTCCATTAAAAAGGAATGGGACACTGGCACAGGGAATGCACGCCACATGTGTGCATCCCCTCACAGGTAACAGACGGACTTGAATGGAAGATGCAAGTCTGTGCTCTATGTGGACGGGGGCCTTACACTTTAAGAGATAGTTACATAGTTTATAAAGTTAAAAAAAGAGAACAGTCCATCCAGTTTAACCTATGTGTGTGTACAGTATATTGTCAAAAGTATTGGGACGCCTGCCTTTACACCCAGATGACCTTTAATGGCATCCCAGTCTTAGTCTGTAGGGTTCAATATTGAGTTGGCCCACTCTTTGCAGCTATAACAGCTTCAACTCTTCTGGGAAGGCTGTCCACAAGGTTTAGGAGTGTGTCTATGGGAATGTTTGACCATTTTTCCAGAAGCGCATTCATGAGGTCAGGCACTGATGTTGGAGAGAAGACCTGGCTCGCTGTCTCTACTCTAATTTCTCCCAAAGGTGTTCTATCAGGTTGAGCTCAGGACTGCAGCTCTCCTGGCTTTGTCCCTCCTCCCTGGGCAGATTGATAGCAGCGGGAGCCTTTGGGTCAGTTCATATAACCAGTTTCATATCTATGTAAATATAATTTCATCAAGGCCAACAGACCCTAGAGGTTTAAAATTTTGTGGTATGGATAGTGTTTATAGGGTTCCAATTTAACAAGGGAAATTTTGAAAAATCAAGCTTTTTGAATATATATATATATATATATATGAATATATGAGCTTCACACACTTAAACCTCAATAAAGAAATTGATATCAGCTGCTTTATAAGTAACTACAAATAATGTGTGAGATTTAGGGGGATTAATTACAACCTTTAGGGATATTTTATCACATTTTTCTGTAAATAATTATGTAATATTATAATATTATGTAAACTTTTATGTTATTACCATTAGATAGTTGCATAGTTGGCAAGGTTAAATAAAGACATCAGTCCATCCAGTTCAATCTGTATGGGTGTGTGTATGCATTTATGTCTCTAACACTTCCCATATCTCTGTATATTGGGTATGCTTAGATGCCTATCTGAAAGTTTTTTTAAATAGTTGGTACTTCCTGCCTATTCCACTGATTGTGGAAGAGAGTTTCACATCCTTACAGTAAAGAATCCCCTGCACAGTTTAAGGTTAAACCGCTTCTCGTACAAACTTAATTGAGTGAACACGTATCCTCTTTAGCTAACTGAGACTGAACAGTTTTTTTGTTTTTTTTTTAAGTTTACATTTTTTTTATTGAGTACAACAATGTTACAATGTTACAGAGGATGAAGTCTAAGTAATACATTGACACTGGAGGAACCTAGTACCTTAGAGAATGGGTTGATAGGTCATATCGGGGTCACTACCGAAGGAACACACCATAAGACCACATAGGCATAACATAACATTTCTACCAGTGTTTGTTAGGAGTTTGTTGCGCCATTAAGAGAGTATAGGTATACTGTTAAGGACTATGGGGCGTTACATTTACATATTGGGTCTGTTAGCCAAAAGGTCCACTGATTCAAGAACTTACGTATCGTAAGGTGGGCTTTTGCATGCATATATTCCACATGCATGTATTGATTAAATATGAATATGAGAAGTGGGGGCATGAGTATTTTATGTTGAATCTGTTTTTATTAGAACAAACATGTGAACAGAGAAAGGAACAAATTGTACATTGCACACAATAACAACGAATCACATGATGAACCAATACTAGATAGGAAATGAACAGCTATAGGAACAGCAGGTTTAAACTATATAACCAGGATAGTGGCTTAAACAATAAAGTATAGTGCCTGAGTCCAAGTTCTCAGTGTGACCGTGTGGGGGAATTAGAAGTTTTAATAAATACCATATACAGAAACATGCAGATGGAATTTAGGAAGGGAAAGCAGAAAGCGGTAGAACAAAGAAAGAAAAAGGAAGAAAAAGAGGGGGGGGGAGCCTAAGGGGGGGAGCCTAAGGGGGATCGCCCGGAGAGTCAGAGACAAAAGTATCAAATTCGCTGGAAAAGCGAAAGTGGAGCCAAACTGACCATATGATAGTGTGAGAATCTGATTTACCATTCTCCCAAGATACAAGTCTTTCAATATGTTCAATCCGGTCGACTTCACATGCCCATTGAGCCAAAGGGGGCGCCAGTGGTTGACGCCAATTACTGGCAATCACTGATCGCGCCGCGGTGAGGAAGTGGCGGATAAGGCTTTTTTTAATCTGCTTATAAGATCCTGGCAGCATAGACAAGACTGTTATGGGGACCTCATTGGGGAACCTATCACCAACTAACTTTTCATAGAGAACCAGTATTTTGTCCCAGAAGGGTATGATACGGGGACAAGTCCCCCAAATATGCGCCATGTCGCCAGGTGTGTGCGAGCATCGCCAACATTCATTCGGGATATTACAGTCTATCTCATGTAAAATTGAGGGGCATCTATACCATCTGGCTGCAATACGGTAATTGCGTTCTTGGGCGTGGGAGGAAACTGATAAGGTAAATGAGAGGTTGTGCGTCTTACTCCAGGTTAGATCTTCAGGAGAGACATTCAATTCTCTCTCCCATTTTGCAATATATGAAGGGGGGTCTGGGTGAGAGGCCTGAAGGAGAATTTGGTACAATAGAGATAGGGGATGCTCAGGTCTAGTGTCCTGTGTCAGAAGCAGTTCAAGTGGGGTTTTAGGTCTAGTGAGGTCAGATATCCTTGCTATCTTATTAAGGAAACATGAGAGCTGCGTATGTTCCAACCACGCACCAGTTGGGTTGTGACAATTCGGTAATAGGTGGGGTAATGGTTTTATTTTGCCGTTAGAGATTGAATGGCTCAATAGGGGGGAGTCAGTTTTTTGCCAAACCAAAAATTTCTGACCCGTATATGTGGGTGGAAAAGAAGGAATCCCGAATAAGGGGGTAAGGGGGCTGATTCTAGAGGAAATATCCTCCTTGGCCAAATATCTGTCCCATATCCATAGTGTAGTAGCAGTCATAAGAGGCAAGAGATCCGCAGGTGGTCTAAGTTTAGGGTCCGTCCAAAGCAGGGAAGTCAGGTCCGGAGTGACCAAGTCATTCTCCACTATCGTCCACAGCTTGGTCGAACGGCTGTGGTACCAGTCAATGATCCTAAGCAAGGAGGCAGCATGGAAATAGAGGGATAGGTTAGGAAGGGCAATCCCCCCCTATTCTTAGGGAGTGTCAATGTAGATAGCTTAATGCAGGGCTTTTTGTGTTGCCAGATATAGGTGCGGATCGCACCCTGGAGCGATTGAAAAAAGCCCTTGGGTGGAGGGACAGGGATGGCCTGAAAGAAGTACAAAAGCTTCGGTAGAATATCCATTTTAACAACATTCATTCGACCAAACCAGGAGATATTCGGTTTGTCATAAGACTTTATACAATTGTGTACCATCCGAAGTAGAGGATTATAGTTAGTGTTGGCCAAAGAGGTCAGGTCAGTAGGAATGTGGATACCCAGGTATTTAATGGTCAGGGACTGCCATTTAAATTTAAAGTCGGTTTTTAATCGAGCGAGCATGTGGCTGGGAAGGGATACATTAGGGGCCTCCGTTTTGTCATAATTAACCTTGAAATTACTGACTGCCCCAAAGTCTGCAAAGGTTTGAATAATGGCAGAGAAGGAAGCTAGGGGGTCTGACACGTATAGGAGAAGATCGTCGGCATAAAGGGATAGCTTAAAGTGATTCTGGCCGATGGATATACCTTGGATGTCCCTATTTTGTCTAATGGCGATGGCCAGATGTTCCATCGTGAGGATATATAGTAGAGGGGAGAGGGGAGAGGGGAGAGAGGACATCCTTGACGAGTGCCGTTACGAATCTGAAATGAGCTAGACAAAATACCATTTGATCGGATCTGGGCACTAGGGCTGCCATATAAAACAAGGATCTTGCCTAATATTAGGCCCAAGGGCAATTTGTTTAAGCGAGCTTTCCAGAAAACGCCAATGTACCCGGTCGAAAGCTTTTTCAGCATCGACCGAGACCAAACAAGCTGGGATTTGGCACTTCTGGGCATGCTCCATAAGGGTAACTGTTTTTAAGATGTTATCCCTAGCCTCCCTCCCAGGGGTAAAGCCCACCTGGTCGAGGTGAACCAGCTTCGGTATAGAAGGCGAGAGACGATTAGCTATGAATTTAGAATACAAATGGATATCTATATTAGTCAATGAGATTGGACGGTAGCTATTGCATAGTGTGGGGTCTTTCCCAGGTTTAGGTAGAACCACAATGTGGGCTGCCAGGGATTGGGTAGGGAATGGATTCTCAGGGGAGATAGCGTTAAAGGACTTAGTGAGAAGTGGGAGAAGGGATTCTTGGAAAAATTTGTAAAAACGAGCGGAGTACCCATCGTGGGGCCCGGACTTTTATTGTTTTTGAGAGAAGCGATAGCGATCGCAATTTCCTCCTCTGAAAATGGCTGGTCTAATGCAGTGATAGTCGAGGTATCAAGAGTTGGAAGGGGCGTGGCCGCAATATAATCATCGATCCTAGTTTGAAAGGCCATCAGGGTGTCTGGGTAAGTCATACAAGTCAGTATAGAACGATCGAAATGCGTCATTAATTTCCGTAGGATAGTAAGTAAGCCGGTCGTTTTGGCATTTGATCTTATGTATAGATGGAATACTATTCCTAGCATGGATAGCTCTCGCCAGGAGTTTCCCCGGTTTATTGGCTTCAGTGTAAAATAATCTGCGGGCTCCATCTAGGACGGAAGCCGATTTCTGCTCAAATAATTGCAATAGTTGAAGCCTGGTTTTGGAAAGGGCTGTAAGAACGGCTGTAGATTGGACGTTCTTGTGAGAGCGCTCAAGCTCCGTTATGCGGCGCGTTAGATCACGAATTTTAGCCAATCTGATTTGTTTGAGCCTAGACCCGTGCTTAATAAAAATGCCACGTAGGACACATTTTAAGGCTTCCCATTGAGTCGGGGGGGCGTGGTATCAGATGTGTGATTGGAAATGAAGTCGGAAATGCAAGTGCGTATATCCAGGGCACAGGCATCATCCTGCATGAGGGATTCATTCAATCTCCATCTCCATTCCCCTTGAGTGGAGTCAGGCAAACAGAGAGATAGGTATATTGGCGCGTGATCCGACCATAGAATGTTCCCTATTCTACTCTGAGGTCGGTACATTAAGGCAAAGTGACTGATCAGGAATAGGTCAAACCGAGAGTATGAGTTATGGGCCGCATAGTAAAAAGAATAATCCCTGTCTGTGGGATGAAGTACACGCCAAACATCAATTAGGTTGTGCTGTGTCATTAATCTCTTAAGCCTGTTAATTTGAGTGTAAGAAATAGAGCTCCTACCAGTGGAGGTGTCTATGGAAGGGTTAGGAACGCTATTAAAATCTCCCGCCAGGATAACCACCCCCTCTGCAAAGTCCATCAATTTGTTTAGATATTGAATAGTGTGGGATATCTGGTCCACATTCGGGATATACATGTTGGCCAAAGTGTAGGTCCTACCATTCATAGATATCTTGAGGAACAAAAATCTACCCTCAGGGTCACTACATAAGTCTAGAAGATCAAATAGTAGTGTTTTGTGGAACGTGATTGCCACTCCACGGGACTTCGATTGGGAATAAGTGCTATGGTACCAGGTGGAGTAATATTTGTTTTTGAGGGTCGGGATGTGGTCCGAGCGGAAGTGTGTTTCCTGAAAAAAGATAATGCCAAGTTTAGCTTTGTGAAAAGTATATATGATTTGAGATCTCTTAGATGGCTCATTCAAGCCACGGGCGTTGAATGAACACATGTGGGTGGCACAATCTCTCCGGGGATCCCCCATGGCTACAGGTGATCTGGTGGATAATTTGGGAAGAGGAGGTTAGGAGAGGGTGAAAAAAAAAGAAGAGGGAAAAGAAAGAGAATAAGGAAGAAGGAAGAGGTAGGGAAGGAGAGGAGAAAAGTCCCAAAATAAGGAAGATCCTCCCTCCTCCCCGTTCCTATCCCACGGGAGACGGTGTGAGTAAAGGATCAACACCACTTAAAGAATCTGCTATCAATGGCATCAAATGCCAACAGACTTCAGTCTACTCAAAAGTCAGAACAGACAGAAGTTCCGAAACCTATGTGGGGGGAGAGACAGAAAGAACAGGTGGCCGCCGGAGCGGAGGTCATGCTGCATGAAACATATAACAACAAGGTAAGAGAACAGTAGTACAGAAAGAAACACCTCTAGGTTGGTATCGGAAAGTCCATCACCCTGACATGCAATATAAAACTGCTACATATACCTGGGTAGAATGTATGGGGGCACGTCAGCCAAATGGGGAACAAACAGGAGGAAAAACATCACTCAACAACTAGCGCAGCGGTTATGATGCACATCGAAAAACATAACGATAACCAAGCAATACAAGCTAAAACATAATGACATCGAACACGATTAATTTCACTCCTGTCCCTGCCTACAGGGAGAGGTCAGGCGGTGCAGAGAAGCCCAAAAAAAAAAAAGGGGGGGGAGAAGGAACCCAGCACCGCCAGACCTCCGCCCGCTACAGAAAATTCTGTATGGAAATGTGAGTACATTACCACCATCACCATTGCTCAATAAAAGCCTTCACTAGGCATATCCCATGTGGCGTCTGAGCACTACAAAAAAAGGAAAAAAAAGTTTGTTTGGGGAAAAAAAAGTTTTCTTATCCTTCCTTCTTGTTCTTGCATAAAAACAAGTTTGGCACTCTTTCACTGATCATTGTTCTTTCCCTTGAAAAATAAGTAATGGGGGAGAGAGATAAACAGGGTGAGAAGAGTAGGACATCGTTCAGTTCCGGCGGAAAGTGAAAGTGTTTAGCGTGTAGCCAGAGGACAGCAGCAAGTCCAGTAGGGAAATACAGAGTGATGCGTGGTTATGGTACGGTAACAAAACCGCTCACAATTCTCTATAAGAATGGAGGTGATGGCGCTGCTTATATTATAAAGTGTAATTAGGTGGATATACCTATGTAAACATATATCATCGGATGAATTGTATATAAAAAAGGCTATGGAGAATAGCCACCAGGTGGCGAAGTGTAATGTGCAAAGATGTGCTGAGATAAATAAATATGTGTATATATACAATATGCAATAGTGATGAAAATAAATAATCAACAGAGTGAATATATAAACAACATTAAATAGATCAATCAATAAATAATATAAAATGACTCAAAAATCACGATGATAAAAATTAGTAAAATAGTGCGGGAAAACCTTGACCAAACAGGGTAAATGTGCAAATATACAGAGGAGTATTATCCAAAGTGCACAAATAGGTGATAGTACTAAAAATATAAAAAATTATAAAAATATAAGTTCGTGATCAGAAAATTGTGCAAAAGCAATAAAAGTGCGGGAAACTTCTTTCCAAAGTGTGACAATAAGTAATGATCAGTCAATTCATATACTAGAATACATCCATAAATAGGTGAGTGTACCCAGTGAGATAGGTGGGCAGTGACTTACGGTGACCCCCAAGGTGGGTGACTGGTGAGCTGCAAAGTGGCTACTGATGAAAAACCTACTCACCAGATATACCCACCCCACACAGGGGTATAGAGTGGGTATTGTAGATATGCCTCGCTGGTCTTTACTCTGTGTAGTGGTTCCCTTCCTGGGGGAGAATGGTGTGGGGTCCGCGGGGTATCGCAGATATCCTAACGTGGGGTCCAGTACTAGGGTCCTGTTCCAATATGTCCGATGCTCCGTGGAGGGATCTAGTATGGCCACTCACAAGTATATGGATGGGAGGGTCATAGGAAGTGGAAAGACTCGATAGTGTGATATCGTAGGGGATATTTTATTCAGCAGTGTACAATAAATGAATACTCACAATCAATCATATGGTAAACAGCGTGGTATTGGCGTCCCGGAACGCAATGCAGCGCCGTCACGTCATTTCCGGTTCCGGTTTTCAGTTGGAACGCATTGCATTCCGGGACGCCAATACCATATTGGAACATATTGGAACAGGACCCTAGTACTGGACCCCACGTTAGGATATCTGCGATACCCCGCGGACCCCACACCATTCTCCCCCAGGAAGGGAACCACTACACAGAGTAAAGACCAGCGAGGCATATCTACAATACCCACTCTATACCCCTGTGTGGGGTGGGTATATCTGGTGAGTAGGTTTTTCATCAGTAGCCACTTTGCAGCTCACCAGTCACCCACCTTGGGGGTCACCGTAAGTCACTGCCCACCTATCTCACTGGGTACACTCACCTATTTATGGATGTATTCTAGTATATGAATTGACTGATCATTACTTATTGTCACACTTTGGAAAGAAGTTTCCCGCACTTTTATTGCTTTTGCACAATTTTCTGATCACGAACTTATATTTTTATAATTTTTTATATTTTTAGTACTATCACCTATTTGTGCACTTTGGATAATACTCCTCTGTATATTTGCACATTTACCCTGTTTGGTCAAGGTTTTCCCGCACTATTTTACTAATTTTTATCATCGTGATTTTTGAGTCATTTTATATTATTTATTGATTGATCTATTTAATGTTGTTTATATATTCACTCTGTTGATTATTTATTTTCATCACTATTGCATATTGTATATATACACATATTTATTTATCTCAGCACATCTTTGCACATTACACTTCGCCACCTGGTGGCTATTCTCCATAGCCTTTTTTATATACAATTCATCCGATGATATATGTTTACATAGGTATATCCACCTAATTACACTTTATAATATAAGCAGCGCCATCACCTCCATTCTTATCTATTTATATAGTCTTTTGGCTATAGTTTAAGTGAGGCTGCAGCTTATTAGTACTTATTTATATCCTTTGATTCCTTAGCGCGGATTCTATTATCTTTTTGCTCACAATTCTCTGGCCCTGGGGTCATCCCTCTGCCTTCCGGGGCTATTCCTGGAGGACGATCTATGGCGTCTGCGTTGCGGAAGTGGGGGACCATTCGGGAGCGGTCTCATTGCTAGCCAGTCAGGAACCTCAATGGGGTCAGTGTCCAGGAAACGAAAAACCTCAGGAAGTTGCCGAGGCTCATTCAGAAATATAGAGTCATTACGCAGGCGAATAGTGAGTCCAAAGGGATAGTTCCATACATAAGTACCTCCACAATCTCTGATCTTGTCCAGTAGCGGTTTTAACTGTCGTCGCATGTAGAGAGTTCTACGTGAGAGATCAGGCAGGAGGTGGATAGTAGCTCCCTCAAAATGAACCGGACCTCTGTTCCAAGCTCGGCGCATGATTTCCTCTTTCTGAAGGAAAAAATGCACCCTGCAGAGGGTGTCCCTAGGTTGGGTACGGTCCCCACTGCCAGGGGCAGAGAGCCTATGAACCCGGTCAATTTCAATGGGTGAGGAGGCCGGCCTGCCCAGGAGATTGTTGAAAATGTTAACGACAGTGTCACGGAGATCAGCTGGTCTAGTAGTTTCAGGAATACCGCGTAATTTTATGTTATTACGTCTATGCCGGTTTTCTAAATCGTCATGCTGCAGTTGAAGGTGAGTGAAAGTCGTCTGTTGCTGTTTCTGTTGGTTTTCCACATGAGCGAGTCTTTGCAGAATAGAGTCCCTGTCTTTGGAGAGGGTATGGACTGTGTGGTCCAGGAGCTCCACATTCTGGGTTACTTTAGTAATGTCTTTCCGTAGGGAGGACACAAGCTTAGTGGCTATGTCCTCCATATCACGTCTAGTAGGGAGAGACAAAAGAATGGCAGACATTTCAGCCGGAGAGAGCACTGTAGAGGGAGCAGGAATGGACGGAGTATGCAGCCCCGTGCAGCCAGTGGATTCCCCAGATTGAGTGATACTGTCAAGCGTGTCAGGTGCGACCCCCCGGAATATAGCTGGGGTGCCTGAGAGGGTCGAATGCGGGGGAGGCTCCATGTCACCAGCGTTTGAAGTGCGTGGGGGTGAGCCGCTTACCCTCTGTTGAGTAGAAGATGGTCTGGTGTCCTCTTTGGTGGCCGCACCTGGCGCCATTTTGCTCCTAGATGCCCAGCGTGTACGCGGAGTTCCGGGTTGGAAAAAGTGGTGAATATCCGCGGATTGAGAACCTCTGTGCTCCCCCTTTTTCCCAGAGCGTCCAGGCATGTAGGGTGGTGGTGATGGGATCAGGTGCCTTCCTGTGTAGCAGCTGGGGCCAGGGCTCCGGCTACACCATGTTCAGGGCGCCATGGCAGGCCTCAGTGTCCAGGGGAGGTGTGACTAGGCCGGAAGGGGCGGATGGGGCAGCCCCGCAGGGATCGCCGGAACCCGATCAGGAGACAAATCCGGTCGGGCAGGCTCCAAATCGAGGCCGCGGCTTCACGCGGCAGACGGCGGTAGTAGGCCGCAAACACTGTGAGCGGGCCCACCAGACGGTTTAAGATAAGAAAGGTATCCCTGGACAGGGGGGCTTTGTGCCACGGTCCCTGATGGGTTTTGGGACTCGTGGAGGCCACCACTGAGGCAATGGATGGGGATACAAAAGCGGCCGAGCCGGAGAGCAGAGAAAAACGTTCGGCGCCGCTAACTTCCGGTCACGCCCCCCGGGGCATGAGTATTTTGACCAGAGGGATTTTCCTGGCCCAAGATGCTTTTAATGGAGCGCAAGTGCAGAGATATATCCTGTAATTTTTTAGTCACTGTGTCTGAATAGATTTTTTGCTAAGTTTGCAGAGGGGGTTACTAATTGGATACCTAGATATGTTAGTGAGGAGGCTGAGGCCCAAGGGAATTGGGACAAGTCAGATATTTGTTGTTTTCAAGTGTGTAATTTGACAGACTCCTAACATGGAGGATTTTGAGAAGTTAACTTTGTAGAGAGAAATTTGCCCAAACTGTGTAAGGATTGGTGAAGGCTGGAAGGGATTGGACTGGGTTGGTGAGCTCGACTATTACATAATCAACATACAAGCCTATCTTATGGGAAATGTGACCAATTTGGATGCAAGCTATAAGGGGGTGTGACCTAATTGCTTACGCCAAAGGTTCTATCACTAGTGCAAAAATTAGTGGCGAGAGTGGGCATCCTTGCCTGGTACCGTTGGTAATATTAAAAGGCGAGGAAGTGATGCCACCTGTTTGGACTCTAGCTGAGGGGGAAGATTCTAAGCCCATAATGGACATAGCAAAGGTTCTCTGCAGGCCAAACTTCTTCATAACTGCTGTAAGTTAGAGACAGTGTACTCTATTGAACGCTTTCTCTGCATCTAGGGACAGAAACAGAGAAGGCATCCGATGATGTTCCACCCATTGGATAAGATTGATAAATCTCCTGGTGCTATCTGGAGCTTGCCTTTGGGGTACAAATCCAACCTGGTCAGGATGGGCCAAGTGTGGAATGTAGTAGTAGAGGTGGATAGTGAGTAATTTTGCATAAATTTTGATGTCAGCATTGAGTAATGAGATGGGCCTGTAGTTGGCCAGGCCTGCATGCCATTTGCCTGGCTTGGGTATCGTGACAATTACCGCTTCAAGGGATTCCTTGGGAATATGGCCTGATTGACCAAATTGGGCATATGCTTTACAAAGATGGGGGCTGAGGAGTGAGAGAAAGTCCTATGATATTCATTACTAAAGCCATCTGGCCCAGGTGCTTTATGAAGTGTAAGGTCACGGATCGTGTCTGCAATCTCTTTTTCAGAGAAGGGTTAATTTAACGTCGAGAGTTGGGCAGCTGTAAGAGTGGGAAGGCATAATGGTTCTAGAAAACTGTTAATCTGGGTCATATCAGGTGAAGGTTCAGTGTTGAAAGTGTTGAGTCTAAATAGTTTGGAGTAGAACTGCCTAAAACAGTCTGCAATGTCCTTGGGGTTACATACTCTATGGCCCTGGGTATTGTACATAAAAGGAACCCTGGCCAAAGCCGCTTTGCATTTAACCTGCCTCACTAAGTGTGCTCCTGGTTTATTACTTAGCATATAGTAAGTGAGCGTGAGTTTTTTGATGTGGTGGTCAAACATAGAGTATAAAAAGGTGAGGAGTTCCTCCAGGAAGTCTGGCACGAATCATCCCAATTTTGTTTGTTAGATTGTTCTAGTTGTCTTATTTACTTCAAAAAGGAGTTTATATGCTCCGACCGTCTCCACTTCTCTTGGGCACGCAGCTTAATAAAGAGGCCTCTCACATAGGCTTTGTGTGCATTCCAAAGGAGAGCATTATTAGTGACTAAGCCAGAGTTAAGTGAGAAATATGTCTCTATTTTCTGTATGACCTGTTCCTGGTATTCTGAATTGGAAAGGACAGCTGTATTAATTCACCATAGTGAGCTGCATTTGTCTCTTGGACAATATTCAAGTGTGATGGTGGCAGGTGCATTATACAACCAAGTGATAAGCCCTATGGTTGCCTGCAGTATGGCTTGGAGGATAGATTTGTGTACTCGAAAAAGGTCAACCCTGGAATAGGACTTTTGGGCTGCCGAGCAGAATGTATAGTCCCTTTCTGAGCTGTGCAAGCATTGCCAGGGGTCATAGAAGTTTTCAGAGTGAATCAAGGAAGACAGGGCAGTGAATCGTTTCCTGAGAGGGCTAGAGAAGTCTAAGGACATATCAGGAATGTCTTTGAAGTCCCCGCACAAAATTATTTGTTCTTTTGCGAAAAGTTGCAATTTGGACATAACTGATTTGAAAAACTTTTTGTGTTATGTATTAGGGGCATAGAAGTTAGCTATTATTAAGGGAGAGTTGTTAAAGGGGGCCGAAAGAATTGGATGTTTGCCCATTGGGTCAATTTCTGTGTGGTGAAGTTGAAATGCTACCAAGGTGCGGACAGCAATCATGACGCCTTTGGTCTTGTAAGGCACGTTAGGGAAGAATTGGTGGGGGAAACGTTTGTGGTGGCATTTGGTGGCTTTAGTATTTGCAAAATGTGTTTCTTGGATGCATAGTATGTCAGTTTTCTTGGAAATTGCTTCCCTCCAGAGGCTGGAGTGCTTAAAGGGGTTATTCAGACCCTTCGCATTGTTGGTGGTAACATTGATTGGCATAAAGATCAAGTGTAGGTGAAGCTTACAGGGCCCAGAAAGAGCCTGAAGGGTACTGCACTATCTTGTACCTGTGTGGAGAAAGGAAAGATATGTGCAGCAGCACCTTAACATACAGAACCACAAATATGAAATACAAAAACAGTGGATAATACCGTAATACAATAATGCAATGAACAGCTACAAAACAACAATGCATGTGCTTAGCACACTTCTTAACTGGGGGTGGACGTAATAATGAAGTGGTTGGCCTAGCTTCCAGGGAGTTAAAGTAGAATCTATACTTCCAAGGTAATGAGCCCAACTGTCAGGGCTATCAGATTTAGGAGGGAGAGGAGCTCTGGTTTCTTCACTCGTTGGCCTCTCCTGGTGGCGCTGTTTTATTTGGCCTATTATTGCGGGCAGGATTTGGTGATGGAGTAGGAACAAGACCCCAATTGTGGAGTTGTTTATAGCCCTCTTTCTGTGAAGTAATGGTCACCTGTTGACCATGGTGTGTAACTAATAACTTGGTTGGGAAAAGCCCTCAGGAGCTGGTCTTTAACATGGTAGTAATGGACCCGTGCCAGAACAACTCTGGGGACTGTGCCTGGGAGATGCCCTGTTTTTTTAATTCTGTGTGCAAGGTCAATGAGTAAGTCCCTGGATGAGAGGTCAGGCATCAGCTTAGGAAAGAGCTGTTTCAAGTAGAGAATGAGCTCATGTGACTTGACCCATTCAGGGATCCCTCTAAATTTGATGTTGTTACGGCAAGACCTATCTTCTAGGTCCGCCACTTTCAATTGCGAACTTGCGAATTATTTCAGCTTGCATTTCCTGGGTGTCTACTACTTCGTTATGGGCTGCTACCATGTCAGAAATGTGGTGTTCCACGTAACTAGAGCTATCCTCCAGAGTGTATATTCTGGTGGATAAATGGTAATTGAGGACCTTAGTTCTCTCTGCAGCCCTGTCTGGAGAGAGAGCAGCATAGATTTAAGCTTGGTTTCAGTAGCTGGGGCATCAGTAGCAGGGAAAGCAGAGAAAGATTCAGAACAATTTTCCTGTTATTCACAATCTTGTGCAGGCATAGAAGCCCAATGCAGTTTTTTGCTGAGGGCAGTTTAGTGGGAGAGAAGGCTGGGGAAGCTGCAGCTCTCTTACCTCTGTCAGATGGGGAAATGTAGGCTTCTTGTGGGGACTCCTCCATATCTAAGGCTTGATCTGCAGAGGAGGCTTGTGATGCAGGCAGCGGTGGAGGAGAGCGGCCATGCTCCCTAGCACTATCTTGACATGCTCCATGCGGTGGCTTCATGAAGAAGTCTGTGAGCCGACAGGGACCCAATGCCTGTGAATTCCTGTGGGTCATGCTGCACTGAGGTTCAGGGCTCTTCCCCTCTCTGCAGAAGTGAAAATCAGCAGACGGTGATGCTGTGAGCTGCTAGAAACTCCCTATGAAGCTGAGCAGTGGAAGATTATGCAGCCATATTGCTCGGCAGCCAGGACACACCCCCGGCTAAACAGTTCTATACCTATACCAGAATCACCATTTAGATATTTATATATTGTGATTATATATCTTCTTCTATTCTTCAGGGAAAACAAGCTTAATATGTGTAGCCTTTCCTCATAACTGAGGTGCTCCAGCCCCCTTATTAGTTTAGTTGCCCTTCTCTAGAGGCTCAAATTCCGGAAGATTGGTGACCATAATTGGATGACATACTCAAGATGCGACCGAACCAGAGTTTTGTAAAGTGGTAGAATTATAGATTTGTGAGTGTTTCCCCTTTTTAATGTATGCAAATAGTCTGCTGGCCTTGCTCGCTGCAGCTTGTCATTGAATGTTATTGCTGAATCTGTTATCAACTAGGACCCCAAATCCTTTTCCATCCTTGATTCCCCAAGGGGTTCTTCCTCTAGTGTGTAGCTTGTTTTCCTATATTTAGCCCTCAAGTGCATCACTCTATATTTCCCAACAGTGATCCTCATCTGTCATTCATTTGCCATATTTAGCCCTCAAGTGCATCACTTTACATTTCCCTTCTGTGAACCTCATCTGTCATTTGTTTGCTCACCCCTCTATTTTATTGAGGTCTTCTTCTAAAGTTTCAGTACCCTGTTGTGAAGTTATTGCCCTGTTTAGCTTCATATTGTCAGGAAATACCAACATTGAACTTTTTATACCCACCTCTATATAATTTATAAACATGTTTAACAGAATTAGCCCGAGGACAAAGTCCTGGGGCACCCCGTGTTTATGAGGTACCATGTCAAGTGCTTTGGCAAAATCTAGATACACTACATCCACAGGCCTTCCCCTATCCAGATTACAGCTTACTTCATCATAAAATGTTAACAGGTTGGTCTTGCAAGAACAATCTTTAATAAACCCATGCTGGTTACCACTAGGGATGATCGAACGGTTCGGGTCGACCATCGGTTCGACCCGAACATTAGCTGTTCGAAATTTGGCCAAATTCCGAACTTTTTGCTGAAAAAGTTTGGAATTCGGCAACCAGAACCGACCAAAATGCAATGGGACAGGAAATGGGCTTTAAAAGGCCGTGATTGGACCAGAACCATCAGTAAAAGCCAATTGAGGGGGCAGGAGAATGCTAGGAATGTGATTGGAGTTACTAGGGGGTCCAGAGGCCAATCATTAGTGAATACGCCCCCCAGTATATAAGATAGCCCCGCCAAATTCCTAGCATTGTAATACAGGGACGTGGAAGAGAGTGGAAGCAGTTCTGTTACTTCTGCTTCAAAGTGTCATTTAGCAATTTTTAGTGTGAGGAAAGGGATATCTAGTGTAGTTAGGGTGCTATTTTCCACTTTAGTTAGCTTTAATAATCTAGTTTCTGTAGGGAAAGTGTTAAGTGCCAGGGTGACCATAGTGTAGTGTAGGGTTAACTGACCAAACTCTTCCATGTCAGGGTGACCGCTATAGAGAAAAGATCATTTCTCTTAGGTCACTTATAGATTAGCGATATGGTGTAATGTTCTGGTACCTTTGGTACCCTAATTCCACTTTTCCTAAGTGTATGCGCCCCACCATTCTCTTTTGGTAAGGTGCGCATACACCTTTAAGACCGATGCTGTCATCACTAAACGCCGCTGGAGCGGCTATTTCAACCTCCGGCGGTCTCACTCACATGTTCGTTCAACGCCGCATAATCTGCCTTGAAGCTCTCATGCTTGCAAGCATACCTCGCTATCGGAACCACACTGCTGATCCCTGTATCCCGCTACCGGATCATCCGCTCTTGCCGAACCTCTCCTCTACTACATTGCTACTAGTGATAAGTACCCCACAGGGGAAACCTCTATAACCTTCATACTAAAGCTTACACTATCTAGCTCTGCATACTAAGGACTATTACTACATCTGCATTAACTAAGATTGCTAGCTCTTGAGCCTAATACCATCTGCTCTTGCACTGGGTTGGTCTATCCTGTATGTTCACCTGCTACTCTATCATCTGCTACCATATATGATTGCTTAACCTATCTGCATCCCATCTGCTACTATCTTACTTTCAAGAACATTCAGTGTCTGTCATCTACCATCTCTACCCAACCTGTCTCTTCAGCCTATCATCACTATATTACTATACATATAAGTCACTCTAGGAACATCTTATTGAGTGTGTGTATCTACTTGCTGAATTGAGACTATCCACACATGATGAGTCTTGGGAGTTGGGATTGGTGTCTCAGCGTTTCTCTACATGACTACTGAAGTGGAATATTTCTGCAGCTGTAAATCCACATTATACATAAAACGCAGGAGCGTTACAGATTGAACGAACCTCAAATGGATTCAGCAGAAATAACCACTCAGGTGACACAATTAAAACAGCAAGTAACTGCGTTAATACACGCACTTGCTGAATTAAGAGAAGAAAATCAGGCTCTGACGCAGCAGGTAACCAGACTGACACAACTTACCACTGCTCAGTCCCCTGAACCCAAAATAAATCCTCCTTTGGTATTTACAGGCGATTGCAAAAAATTTCGCGAATTTAAAAACGCATGTGAGTTACTTTTCTTGCTAAAACCCCGTACCTACCTTACTGATCACATTAAGGTTTGTACTATTATTTCTTACCTAACAGGCGATCCTCGGGCCTGGGCAGACTCTCCTTTTGAGAAAAACGATCAGCTTCTCAAATCCTATGCCTTATTTCTAGCAGAACTTACTAGCCTATATGATGATCCCAATAGGCAGAGTACTGCTGATCTTCAATTAAGGTCCTTGAAACAAGGTAGGAGACCTGTGGAAGACTTTGTCGCAGAATTCAAGAGATGGAGCCTTGATTCAGAATGGAATGATGCATCTCTGAAAACTCAATTTAGGCTTGGCCTATCAGAGGCCGTTAAAGACGAGCTCGCCCGAGCGGATCTGCCAAAAACCCTGGATGCATTGATACAACTCAGTATCACCATAGATAGAAGACTACGAGAAAGAAAGGCTGAAAAAATGGGAATGCCATTATCCAGTTCTTCTCGGATTTCGGCCAATGACCCCACTCCTATGGAGGTAGGAACCATACGCCCACCTCTATCAACTATGGAAAGAGCCAGAAGACGATCTGGTAATCTCTGCTTGTATTGTGCATCCCCGGATCACAAGATAAACGTCTGTCCCCTAGTCTACAAAAAGAAGGGTGAGTGTTCACATGTCCTCCTAGGGGGATTGACAACTTCAATTACTAACCCTTACCTTTTTGTTTGCTTAACATTACAGTGGGACCAGAACAGGATTACTACTAAGGCCATGATTGACACAGGATCTTGTGGAAATTATATTGACATACGTTTTGCTGCTTTAAATAAAGTCCCTATTATTTCTAAACCTAAACCTGTCTCAGTGAGTCTTATTAACGGTGTTCCTTTATCCTCTGGTCCGATCACTGATCAGACACAGGCACTCCTAGTCACTACTAACGGGTCTCATATGGAGACCACTACCTTCGATCTAATACCTTCACCCCACTTTCCCATTGTTTTGGGACTTCCCTGGTTACACACACATCAACCAACCATAGATTGGAAGGAACGGACCGTGGCCTTCCTCTCTTGCTATTGCGAGGGTACGTGTAACCTCCCGTCTTCCGGGAAGATCCTGTCTGTGGTGACAGATGAGATTGCACCACTATGTTATCAGGATCTCTCTGAGGTTTTTCTTGAGAAAAATGCTCAAGCACTACCTCCCCATCGAGACTATGATTGTAGTATTGATCTACTCCCAAATAGCAAATTGCCGTTCGGTCATGTTTATCCTCTTTCACAGGATGAACTTTCCCATCTCAAAGAATATTTGGATGAGAATTTGAAAAAAGGTTTTATTAGACCTTCCACTTCTTCCACAGCAGCAGGACTCTTTTTTGTCAGCAATAAGGACTCAAGTCTCAGGCCTATCATCGACTATAGGCAATTGAATGCTATTACAATAAAAGATCGCTATCCTCTACCGCTTATCCCTGAACTCATTGAGCAGGTGCGTGGAGCTACCTATTTTTCAAAATTGGACCTGAAAGGGGCATACAATCTCATTCGAATCCGTGATGGACACGAGTGGAAGACTGCATTCAGAACCAGATACGGATTGTTCGAATATCTTGTAATGCCATTCGGGCTATGCAACGCCCCTGCAGCCTTTCAACGATTTATAAACGATATTTTCAGAGACTTACTAGATGTCTGTGTTGTGGTATATCTGGACGATATACTTATATATTCACGATCCTTGTCTGAACACATAAGACATGTAAGACTAGTATTATCGAGATTGCTTGCACACAACCTATACGTGAAACTGAAAAAATGCTTGTTTCATAAAGAAGAGGTACTGTTTCTAGGCTACATCATATCCAAAACAGGAATCAAGATGGACATGAGTAAGATATCCTGCATTCAGGATTGGCCTACACCACCACCCGCAAGGCGCTACAGCGATTCCTTGGATTTTCTAATTTCTACAGGAAATTCATCAGGAACTTCTCTGCCATTGTGAGACCCCTCACACAGCTCACTAGCATTAAGAGACCATTCAAATGGTCAGATGAAGCAAATAAAGCTTTTCACCTGTTAAAGACAAGGTTTACTTCTGCTCCCATACTACGCCATCCAGACCCATCCCTCCAATACATTCTGGAAGTAGATGCGTCAAACATGGCAGTAGGAGCAATACTCTCCCAACGACCAACTAACACTTCACCACTCCATCCAGTCGCCTTCTTTTCTAAATCCTTAAGCAGTCCAGAGGTAAATTACCCCGTGGGTGAAAAGGAACTGCTTGCTATAAAATTGGGTCTGGAGAATTGGCGACATCTACTCGAAGGCACCCGATTACCAATACTTATATACACGGACCATAAAAATCTTCAATATCTTCAGACTAACAAAACTCTCTCTCACCGACAGGTACGATGGTCACTATTCTTTCTAAGGTTTAACTTCCTAGTGACCTACACACCTGCAGATAAGAACAAAAAGGCGGATGCACTATCACGACTAACTGAAGAAAACTACTTCGAAATCCCTTCCGTTCCTATAATACCTCACAAGCGTATTATTGGAGTTGTCCGTTCTTTGAAGGAAGAGGTTTTGCATGGTATAAGTTTGGATTCACCCCCACCACAACTAAATACCGATGCAGAAGGCTTCCTCTACTACAACGACAAACTTTACATACCACCTACCATGCGCACCAAGATCTTGGAATTATCGCATGATGTGCCTATGGCAGGACATATGGGTATGACAAAGACTCTTAATCTGATTACCAGACAATTCTGGTGGCCTGACATGAAAACATCTATACAAAAATTCGTCTCTTCATGCAATGTCTGTGCCAGGTCCAAAATTGACACTACGAGACCATCCGGTCTACTATGCAGTCTACCAATACCCCAAACTCCATGGGAAGTTGTGTCCTTGGACTTTATAGTAGAACTACCTCCTTCCAAAGGATTTAATACCATCTTGGTGTCAGTGGACCATCTGACAAAGATGGCACATTTCATTGCTATTCGCAGACTACCTTCGTCCAAACAAATGGCAGAACTCCTGATGAAACATGTCTTTAAGTTACATGGTATCCCAAAAACTCTTCTGTCTGACCGTGGATCACAATTTATTTCCAAGTTCTGGCAAGAACTATGTCACATACTACGAATTGAGCGGAAGCTCACTTCTCCTTACCATCCGCAGACCAACGGACAGACTGAAAGAGTCAACCAATGCATCGAGCAATATTTACGTTGTTACACTTCTTACCAACAGGATGATTGGGTGGATCTTCTCCCTCTGGCAGAATTTGCCTACAACAACGCAACCCACAGTACGACCAAGCAGAGTCCGTTCTACTTGAACTATGGGTTTCATCCCTCTATTCTTCCACCACGCATCCTTCCTTCAAATAACCCAGTAGCCTCAGACTATCTTACCCAAATAAAGGACTCTCTGGGTTTACTTAATACTACCATTGCACACGCTCATAGTCAACAAAAGAAGTACTATGATCTTCGCAGAAGACCTTCTCCTCAGTATGCTATTGGGGACCTCGTTTGGCTCTCAACAAAAAATTTAAGACTGAAAATCCCTAGCAAAAAGCTTGGACCTCTCTTCTTGGGACCTTTCCCAATCAAGAAACTTATTGGAAAAGCTGCAGTACAGCTTACATTGCCAATAGACCTCAAAATACATCCCATTTTCCATGTGTCCCTACTGAAGCCCCATGTTCCTGACCAAGGAATAAGGCCTACTATCCCACTTCCTCCTCCTGTACAAGTTGAAGGTGGAGAAGAATATGAGATAAAAGAGATTCTGGATTCTCGTATCCACAGAAGAAAACTTCAATACTTAGTTCGATGGAAGAACTATGGGCCCCAAGACGACACCTGGCTAAACACCTCTGACATACATGCCCCTAGATTAATCCGCAACTTTCATGCGAAGTACCCAGACAAACCAGCTCCAGAGGCCTTCAGGAGCCGGCCTTAAGGGGGGGGTACTGTAATGTTCTGGTACCTTTGGTACCCTAATTCCACTTTTCCTAAGTGTATGCGCCCCACCATTCTCTTTTGGTAAGGTGCGCATACACCTTTAAGACCGATGCTGTCATCACTGAGCGCCGCTGGAGCGGCTATTTCAACCTCCGGCGGTCTCACTCACATGTTCGTTCAATGCCGCATAATCTGCCTTGAAGCTCTCATGCTTGCAAGCATACCTCGCTATCGGAACCACGCTGCTGATCCCTGTATCCCGCTACCGGATCATCCGCTCTTGCCGAACCTCTCCTCTACTACATTGCTACTAGTGATAAGTACCCCACAGGGGAAACCTCTATAACCTTCATACTAAAGCTTACACTATCTAGCTCTGCATACTAAGGACTATTACTACATCTGCATTAACTAAGATTGCTAGCTCTTGAGCCTAATACCATCTGCTCTTGCACTGGGTTGGTCTATCCTGTATGTTCACCTGCTACTCTATCATCTTCTACCATACATGATTGCTTAACCTATCTGCATCCCATCTGCTACTATCTTACTTTCAAGAACATTCCTTTCAAGTGTCTGTCATCTACCATCTCTACCCAACCTGTCTCTTCAGCCTATCATCACTATATTACTATACATATAAGTCACTCTAGGAACATCTTATTGAGTGTGTGTATCTACTTGCTGAATTGAGACTATCCACACATGATGAGTCTTGGGAGTTGGGATTGGTGTCTCAGCGTTTCTCTACATGACTACTGAAGTGGAATATTTCTGCAGCTGTAAATCCACATTATACATAAAACGCAGGAGCGTTACATATGGCTTCTAGCCTGTCAGCCTGCTTTTTACTGCAGGCGTTCATAGGGCTTTTTTTAGGACATGTTTGGAGGTAGGCATGACATCTGAACTTCTGTGTATGGGTATATATACACACACACATGTCTGTATATATACACATACATATATATAGGTGTGAAAGTAGCAGAACACTATGCTTGCGCTAATGAAATAATTAACAGGCATATGTCTCCGCTCCTATCACACCTATATATGTGTATGTGTATAAATACATTTAAGTGTGTGTGTATATATATACCCCTATACAGAAGTTCAGATGTTTTGCCTGCCTCCAAAGACCCCAAAAAAATTGCCCAAAAAAAATGCCCAGGTCTGTATAGGGGTATATATACGCACACACTGATATGTATTTATACACATACACACATATAGGTGTGAAAGGAGAGAAGCCATATGGGTGTTAATTATTTCATTAGCGCAAGTATAGTGTTCTGCTACTTTCACACCTATATATGTGTATGTGTATATATACAGACATGTGTGTGTGTGTGTATACCCATACACAGAAGTTCTGATGTTATGCCTGCCTCCAATAACCCCCAAAAAATGCCCAAAAAAACGCTTGCTACAAAACCGGCAAGGTGTGAAAATAGCGGAGCCATATCCCTGTTCTATATTAATTCTAATACAAACTATCTTTTTCTTTCTGGTTCTGGACATGCTACAGAGCTGAAACTTCACAGGTACACTTTTTAGACCCCCCCCCCCCCCCCCAGACACTAAATCCAAAGAAATCTCTTTTTTTTTCAATAATTTTTTCAATAATTGTCTCTCTATCAAAAATGACAATTTTTAAGAACTTTTTTTGTGTGATTAATGGGGCATGACCCAGAACCCTAGGCACTTTTTAGGGGCATTTATTGGGTTTTAGGGCTTCAAAATTGTGTTTTTTGATTCCAGAAGTTCGGGTCCCATTGATTTCAATGGGGTTCTGAAATCCAAACCGAACTTTCAGGAAATTCGGGTGTTCTGGTCGAACCAAACTTTTCAAAAGTTCGATCATCCCTAGTTACCACTAATGATACTATCTTCATCAGAAAATTATTGGATATGGCCACTTATCATCCCCTCAAATAGTTTACAAACTATTGAAGTAAGACAAACTGGCCTGTAGTTTCCTAATATACATCTTGGCCCTTTTTTGAATCTTGGTACCTTGCCAGCTTTCAGCCAGTCTGATGGTACCATTCCAGTCAGTAATATGTCTGTAAAGATTAGGAATATTGGTCTAGCTATGACCTGGCTTAGTTCTCTGAGGACTCTCAGGTGCAATCCATGTGGCCCTTGTAATTTATTCACATTAAGTTTTTAAAGTCTTTTAAGAAAGCTAGCTTCCGTCAGCCACAAGGGTCCTTGGTGTGTTGATAATTCTATCAAGGAAAATAACATATTTAATAAGCCTTTTCCTTGTCACTAGGGATGATCGAACGGTTCGGGTCGACCATCGGTTCGACCCGAACATTGGCTGTTCGAGGTTCGGCCGAATTTAGAACTTTTTGCCCAAAAAGTTCGGAATTCGGCAACCAGAACCGACCAAAATGCAGTGGGACAGGAAATGGGCTTTAAAAGCCCATGATTGGACCAGAACCATTAGCAAAAGCCAATTGAGGGGGCAGGAGAATGCTAGGAATTGGAGTGACTAGGGGGTCCATAGGCCAATCATTAGTGAATATGCCCCCCAGTATATAAGATAGCCCCCGCCAAATTCCTAGCATTGTTATACAGGGACATGGAAGAGAGTGGAAGCAGTTCTGTGACTTCTGCTACAAAGTGTCATTTAGCATTTATTAGTGTGAGGAAAGGGATATCTAGTGTAGTTAGGGTGCTCTTTTACACTTTAGTTAGATGCAAACATTTAGTTTCTGTAGGGAAAGTGTTAAGTGCCAGGGTGACCATAGTGTAGTGTAGGGTGAACTGACAGTGACTGCTATGGCAGGGTGACCAAACCCTTCCATATCAGGTTGACCGCTATAGAGAAAAGCTAGTTTCTCTGAAGTCACTTTCGCTGCAGTAATATGGCTTCTTGCCGGTCAGCTTGCTTTTTGGCTGCAGGCATTTATAGGGATTTTTTGAGCACATGTTTGGAGTCAGGCATGACATCTGAACATGTGTATAGGGGGTATATATACACACCCATGTATGTATATATACACCTGCACATATATAGGTGTGAAAGGAGCAGAAAACACTACTTGCGCTAATGAAATAATTAACACCAATATAGTTACGCTCCTATCACACCTATATATGTCTAAGTGTAAAATACATATAAGTATGTGTGTATATATACCACTATACACACGTTCAGATGTTTTGCCTGCCTCCAAAGAACCCAAAAAAATGCCCAAAAAAACGCTAGCGCCAAAAAAAAAAAAACGCCCAGGTGTGTTGTTGCAAGCATTTTTTGGGGGTTTTTGGAGGCAGGCAAAACATCTGAACTTGTGTATAGTGGTATATATACACACATACTTATATGTATTTTACACTTAGACATATATAGGTGTTATAGGAGCGGAGCCATATTAGTGTAAATGATTTAATTAGCGCAAGCATATATTTCTGCTACTATCACCCCTATATATGTCTAGGTGTATATATACATATAAGTATGTGTGTATATATACCCGTATACACAAGTTCAGATGTTTTGCCTGCCTCCAAAGAACCCCAAAAAAACGCTAGCACCAAAAAAAAAAAAAACGACCAGGTGTGTTGTTGCAGGCATTTTTTGGGGGTTTTTGGAGGCAGGCAAAACATCTGAACTTGTGTATACGGGTATATATACACACATACTTATATGTATATATACACCATGAATCCCCTGAAGAAGCCAAGTGAGCGTAACGCGTAGAGCCGCTAAACCGGAAGTGACGTATATACGCGGAAGTGAGGACTGCGATCTTCCCTGTCTGCAAACCAAAGGCGCATATTTTGAGCGGTATATATTCACTGGCCACCTGGAGAGTATAGAAGCCTGATCCATCTAAGGCAGATTGAATACCATCATTGATTGAAAAACAAGGAAGGAGAGGCGAGGAGCCCTGAGTATTTTACATAAGGCGCATGATCTGATATATGGAGGTGAGCGATTAGCACACCCAGAGGGGTACACGAGTGAGAAGAAGCACCCCATTTATTTAATACGGTGTTAGGTGGAGGGTTTATACCTCTATGAAATTTCTTTCCTCTGAATACAGTATTGGAATATTTATTTTTCACCTTTGAACTTTTTTTGGTCACCTGCGGCATTTTATAAAGGACTGTGTGATTTTATGCACTTTTTTGTTCAATGCACTGAGCACTATACTTGTCACTTTATTAATCATATGTCTTTATACAAGTTTTATTGAGATGAGAGTGTTAACTTTATTATTTATTTAACTTATTGATTAGACTAATGCACTTTACACCTGACGTACCTTTATACAAACAAATATCACTATTCATTTTTCCTATTTTTGAGGGACCTTAATTTATACAAATAATCATATTCACTAATTCACATCTAAGCTGCACTTAAGCATTTATGCAAAGACTAGTCATATCACTTTCCAGAAGCGCAGTATCCCCCACCCCTTATTATTATTTTTTTGGGTTCTTTGGAGGCAGGAAAAACATCTGAACTTGTGTAAAGTGGTATATATACACACATACTTATATGTATTTTACACTTTGACATATATAGGTGTTATAGGAGCGGAGCCATATTAGTGTAAACTACTTCATTAGCGCAAGCATATATTTCTGCTACTATCACACCTATATATGTCTAGGTGTATATATACATATAAGTATGTGTGTATATATATACCCGTATACACAAGTTCAGATGTTTTGCCTGCCTGAAAAGACCCCAAAAAATGCCCAAAAAAACGCTTGCTACTAAACCGGCAAGGTGTGAAAAGAGAGAAGCCACTAACCTGTTCTATAAGTGACAAAATACAAACAATCTTTTTTTATGGTTCTGGACATGCTACCGAGCTGAAACTTCACAGGTACACTTTTTAGACCCCCCCCCCCCCCCCAGATACTAAATCCAAAGAAATGTTTTTTTTTTTAATTTTTTTTTTTTTCAATAATTGGCTCTCTATCAAAAATGACAATTTTTAAGAACTTTTTTTTGTGTGATTAATAGTCCCTGGGGTATGACCCAGAACCCTAGGCACTTTTTAGGGGCATTTATTGGGTTTTAGGGCTTCAAAATGGTGTTTTCTGATTACCGAAGTTCGGGTCCCATTGATTTCAATGGGGTTCTGAAATATGGGCCGAACTTTCGGGATGTTCGGATGTTCTGGCCGAACCAAACTTTTGAAATGTTCGATCATCCCTACTTGTCACTTGTATTCAACTTTCCCTGACTATACTTTATGGGGCCAATATGCTTCTACCTTGCCTTTTTACTATTCATATATTTTAATATTTGTTTGGGATTCTTTTTACTTTCCTCCGCTATGTATCTCTCGTGGTCCATTTGCGCTGCCTTGAATGTGCTCTTACATTTCATATTACATTCTTTGCACTGATGGAATTCTGACGATGTTCCTTTTGTCTTTATATTTTTTAAAGAACAGTTTTTTTTCTCTTTAATGTACCTTTTTACACTCAAATGTAGCCACTCAGGTTTAACCTTAGTTCTTTTATATTTTTTGCCTATTGGAATACACTGGCTGATGCCAATTATTTAAAACGTTTTTACAGCACTCTCACTTTTCCCTCATGTTTTTTGTTTCTAAAATATCTTCCCCATTTATTGTCATGAAGCTCAGTTTGGTAAAGTTGGCTCTCTTGAAATGTAATATTTAATTGAATGTAATGTAATTACAAACTTTTTAGTTTTTATAATTATATCCCTTTTACTTTTTTACTTTTGTAATCTGTCAGCCATTTACATGTTATTGTAGGAAATCATATACGTAGAATAAGATTGTATTTATTTATTTTTTAGATTTTATTTTTGAATGGGAAAAGCAGAAAATCCTTAAAACTTTCTCCATGGATCTTTGTTTTTCCTAACATAGATGTCATATATAACTGGGACACTTGTTGATATGGGATACATATTATTTGCACTTATCATAGGATTATAGAGCATTGCTTTGTTGGGTTATATTATTTATGAATTGTTTAATATGTAATTAAATACTTATTTATGCATGTTTTATATTTATATTTTGCACATGTAGAAATATCAATGTTTAATTTCACTAATATTTCACTAATTAGGTAGCTATTTCATAGGTTATTGGTGAGTGCACATTGTTTGGAATATACAAATAACAGTAAAAATACTAAAAGTGACCATCAACATTTGTCCCCTATTGATTTCAATACAAATTGATAGTAAATTTACCGATTTTAAATACATGCATGGAATTGGAGTCAATCCGAATTTTGGCTACATAGTACTTGCTCTCCAATTCAAGGAGAGCAAAAAATCAATTATATTTTCCATTCATTGGTACTTTAACAGCTTATCATTTTCAAATATTATTCTGCCTTGTAATACAACTAAAAATCAAATTTTTGTTTTTCCCATTCATTGGGCTTTTAACTATGTACTCTTATCCTTTTTTTCTATTTCAGGTTTTCTTTGTGGCCACAGGTCTTTGCTATTCTGCAAATGATCCGGATTTTCTTATATATAGAGAAATAGCATCAAGGAGCTTTGGACACGTCTTTCAAGTTGATGCAGCTGATTTAAATATGGTGAGTGTTTATTTATTTATCATTATATCCAAATATTATTGACAATAATTAAAATGTGCATAGAGTCCAATCCAAGAGAAAATTTGTGCAGTTTTTATGAAAAAAAGTGCAAGCATGTAGACACTTTTCATGGTGCCGGAACCACTGTGCTGTGCCACCCTCTTGTGTTCCCACACTCACCACCAATTGTTGAGTCTTAAGCTAAGCTATAAGAGTCACTATGCATTTGAATGAGAGTATCCTGGTCTTGGGCTTTGTTTTCCTCAATCCTCTTCTGCTCCTCTGGTATGGTGGTTGGATTCAGTAGTGAATATTCATTTCATATAAAAAGGATTATAAAGAGATCCATTTTTTATTATTATTATTATTATTCCTTAAAAACAAGTTACACCCACAAAAGAACGATGTACAAAGGCACAAAATGCCGGACCAGAAATGCCACCGCAGGGTGTGCTTTATTGGCCAGATTTGATGTCAATGGAAGTCACCGCTTAACATGTCCCCCTCCCCCCCCCCCCCCCCCCCCGCCAGTGCATCTTCTTAAGCTAGAAATGCCAGTGATTGGATATACTTTTATATCACTCACCACTCCCACTGCTCTAATGTAACCACCTACTACGCCCTACACATGATGTAATTTCCACCTTCCCCTACCGCCATATTGAAAGTTTGTATTGGGTGCATGTTGCTTCGTATTAACCACTTAAGCCCCGGAAGATTTTACCCCCTTCCTGACCAGGGTTTTTTTTGCGATTTTTTACTGCGTGATTTTAACGGACAATTGCGCGGTCGTACGACGCTGTACCTAAACGAATTTTACGTCCTTTTTTTCCCACAAACACAGCTTTCTTTTGGTGGTATTTGATCACCTGTGCAATTTTTTTATCATGCGCTATAAACAAAAAAAGAGCATAAATTTTGCAAAAATAACAATATTTTTCACTTTTTTTTATATGAAATTCCCCCCAAAAAAATGTAAAAATCAAAATTGTTTAACATTTTCGGCCAATTTGTTTTATGCTACATATGTTAGATAAAAAAAATCGCAAAAAGCGTATTTTGATTGGTTTGCGCAAAAGTTATCGCGTTTACTAACAAAGGGAAAGAGTTTTGTCATTTTTGGTGTTTTTTTTTAACGACTAATGGCGGCGATCTGCAATTTTTTTTGCGGGACTGCGACATTGCGGCGGACAGATCGGACCCTTGACTGACATTTTTGACACTTTTGGGGGTACCAGTGACATTACTGCAGTAATCAGTGCTATACATATGCACTGTTACTGTAAAAATGAAACTGGCAGGAAAGGGGTTAACTGTATTCGAGAGGGAGGGGTTAAGTGTGTCCTAGGGGCGTGTTTCTAACTGTGATGGGACATGTCTCCTATTGTAAAAACAGAGATCAATGGTTCTACATAGTAGAACCGTCTGATCTTCATTTTTACACAGGGGAGAATGACAGGCGGCTTGTTTACATAAGCCGCCCGCCTTTCTCCCGCTCTACCGACGATCGTAGTGTGACCGGCGGACATCGGGTCCGCCGGTCAAATGCGCGGACTCCTCTGTGAATGAGCCGGGGCGGGCGCGCGCTCGCCCGCTATTGGTTCAAAAGCCGGTCACAGGCTAGCGACGTAGATCTACGTCACTCTGCCTGGCCGGGGCTGACTGCCGCAGTAAATATACTGTGCGCAGTCGGCAAGCGGTTAAATAGTGATGAGCCATTCTAACACCTGGATATGTTTATTTGTGAACCATTCCATTGTAGATTTTGCTTTATGTTTTGGATCTTTGTCTTGTTGGAAGACAAATCTCCGTCCCAGTCTCAGGTCTTTTGCAGACTCCATCAGGTTTTCTTCCAGAATGGTCCTGTATTTGGCTCCATCCATCTTCCCATCAATTTTAACCATCTTCCCTGTCCCTGCTGAAGAAAAGCAGGCCCAAACCATGATGCTGCCACCACCATGTTTGACAGTGGGAATGGTGTGTTCAGGGTGATGAGCTGTTTTGCTTTTACGCCAAACATAACATTTTGCATTGTTGCCAAAAAGTTCGACTTTGGTTTCATCTGACCAGAGCACCTTCTTACACATGTTTGGTGTGTCTCCCAGGTGGCTTGTGGCAAACTTTAAACGACACTTTTTATGGATATCTTTAAGAAATGGCTTTCTTCTTGCCACTCTTCCATAAAGGCCAGATTTGTGCAATATACGACTGATTGTTGTCCTATGGACAGAGTCTCCCACCTCAGCTGTAGATCTCTGCAGTTCATCCAGAGTGATCATGGGCCTCTTGGCTGCATCTCTGATCAGTCTTCTCCTTGTATAATCTGAAAGTTTAGAGGAACGACCAGGTCTTCGTAGATTTGCAGTGGTCTGATACTCCTTCCATTTCAATATCATCGCTTGCACAGTGCTCCTTGGGATGTTTAAAGCTTGGGAAATCTTTTTGTATCCAAATCCAGGTTTAAACTTCTCCACAACAGTATCTCGGACCTGCCTGGTGTGTTTCTTGTTCTTCATGATGCTCTCTGCGTTTTAACCGCCTTAGCGGTAAACCCGAGCGTGACTCGGGGTAGGAATTTTCTGCTATTAGCGGTATCCCCGAGTCACGCTCGGGGTCAATGGGCAGAGCGTGCAGACAGCGCAGCGGAGCTTCTCTTACCTGATCCTGGCGATCCAGCGATGAGCTCTCATTGCTGTGACCGCCAGCGAGATCTCCGCCGCTCGTCTGTCGGTAGGAGGACTTCCTAGTTCCGTTCCCTGCAGCAGCAATGCTGCATGGGAGCGGAACTAGGGAGGGAAATTCAAAAAAAAAAAAAAACGTTGCACAAAACACATAACACATTTTATATTATATATATGCATATATATATATATATATATATGCATATATATATATATATGCATATATATATATGCATATATATATATATATATATATATATATATATATATATGCAAATATATATATTGTAACAGGAAGTCAGCTAAATCTGGGAATGTAGTCACAGGAAGGAGATACATTTCCACCTGATTTAGAAAGTCCATTAATTAATTTAGGGTGTTGGCTACAGAGCTAGCCAGCAGGAAGTTGAAAGGCCTTCACCTGTTCAGAATGAGGGAGTTAAGGCTCTATAATTTGTTCAGAGAAAGTCCTATTGTTTGCTGCCTCCAGAAGCTGCATCCTGAAGCCATGTGGGCTGGGAGCAGGAGGACAGTCAGCGTGTGCCTCCCGACAGGATGTGTGGGCCTGGGAGAAGACCCCCCGGAGTGATGTGTGCCCGGGACGGTAACCAAGGGTGAATACGTCTCAAAGGTGAGAAGACGAACTGTTGATGTGAAAGAAACAAAAGGACTGTGTTTGCCCTGTGAAGCTATTATAAAAGGACTATTGAGTGTCCGCTGTAGGACAAGGAAGTCTGCCCGACGGTAGGTTGGAAACAGACACTTAGGCAGGTTCCAGTTGTGAGAAGGTAGCCGCCCACAGAGGCAAGGATTTATTTTGTTTTATTTTATTTTGATGTTTTGCTGCATGCACTTGTTTGAAGAAATTGGACCTAATAAACCAAACTATTGTTTTCAACCACTCCTCGGCTATCTCCCTGTGTGCCGACCCCCCCCCAAAGGGGTCACCCATACGCCTACCACCGAGCTAATCCCTTACATACAGTGGGTACGGAAAGTATTCAGACCCCCTTAAATTTTTCACTCTTTGTTATATTGCAGCCATTTGCTAAAATCATTTAAGTTCATTCTTCTTCCTCATGAATGTACACATAGCACCCCATACTGACAGAAAAACACAGAATTGTTGACATTGTTGCAGATTTATTAAAAAAGAAAAACTGAAATATCACATGGTCCTAAGTATTCAGACCCTTTGCTGTGACACTCCTATATTTAACTCAGGTGCTTTCCATTTCTTCTGATCATCCTTGAGATGGTTCTACACCTTCATTTGAGTCCAGCTGTGTTTGATTATACTGATTGGACTTGATTAGGAAAGCCACACACCTGTCTATATAAGACCTTCCAGATCACAATGCATGTCAGAGCAAATGAGAATCATGAGGTCAAAGGAACTGCCTGAAGAGCTCAGAGACAGAATTGTGGCAAGGCACAGATCTGGCCAAGGTTACAAAAAGATTTCTGCTGCACTTAAGGTTCCTAAGAGCACAGTGGCCTCCATAATCCTCAAATGGAAGACGTTTGGGACGACCAGAACCCTTCCTAGAGCTGGCCGTCCGGCCAAACTGAGCTATCGGGGGAGAAGAGCCTTGGTGAGAGAGGTAAAGAAGAACCCAAAGATCACTGTGGCTGAGCTCCAGAGATGCAGTCAGGAGATGGGAGAAAGTTGTAGAAAGTCAACCATCACAGCAGCCCTCCACCAGTCGGGGCTTTATGGCAGAGTGGCCCGACGGAAGCCTCTCCTCAGTGTAAGACACATGAAAGCCCGCATGGAGTTTGCTAAAAAAACACCTGAAGGACTCCAAGATGGTGAGAAATAAGATTCTCTGGTCTGATGAGACCAAAATAGAACTTTTTGGCCTTAATTCTAAGCGGTATGTGTGGAGAAAACCAGGCACTGCTCATCACCTGTCCAATACAGTCCCAACAGTGAAGCATGGTGGTGGCAGCATCATGCTGTGGGGGTGTTTTTCAGCTGCAGGGACAGGACGACTGTTTGCCATCGAGGGAAAGATGAATGCGGCCAACTACAGGGATATCCTGGACAAAAACCTTCTCCAGAGTGCTCTGGACCTCAGACTGGGCCGAAGGTTTACCTTCCAACAAGACAATGACCCTAAGCACACAGCTAAAATAACGAAGGAGTGGCTTCACAACAACTCCGTGACTGTTCTTGAATGGCCCAGCCAGAGCCCTGACTTAAACCCAATTGAGCATCTCTGGAGAGACCTAAAAATGGCTGTCCACCAACGTTTACCATCCAACCTGACAGAACTGGAGAGGATCTTCAAGGAGGAATGGCAGAGGATCCCCAAATCCAGGTGTGAAAGACTTGTTGAATCTTTCCCAAAAAGACTCCTGGCTGTATTAGATCAAAAGGGGGCTTCTACTAAATACTGAGCAAAGGGTCTGAATACTTAGGACCATGTGATATTTCAGTTTTTCTTTTTTAATAAATCTGCAACAATGTCAACAATTCTGTGTTTTTCTGTCAGTATGGGGTGCTATGTGTACATTCATGAGGAAGAAGAATGAACCTAAATGATTTTAGCAAATGGCTGCAATATAACAAAGAGTGAAAAATTTAAGGGGGTCTGAATACTTTCCGTACCCACTGTATGGTGGAGGTATGCAGTGGGCATAAGCAGAGATCCCTGCAAGGAAGTGCAAATGTTTGATGAACTTTATCTGGTGCATGAGATTGCACAATCTATGTGTGCAGGAGAGAAGATCCTGACAGAAAAAAAAAAAAAAATTTTTTGATGAACTTTGTTGTGTCTGGTGCAAGTGACTGCACAAACTGTGTGCGCAGGAAAAGAGATCCTGCAAGAGAGAGAAAAACTACATGTGTTGAAGAGACAGTGGTCTGAAAATTGTTTGCTGGACTGTGAAAAATTTGTTTGTGGAGTTATTGAAGATGGGGCGGTCCAAACGCCTGAAAAATGCAAAGATAGATGAAATGAGAGACCGGATTCTATGGATGGAGGGGATGTTGCCGTCTGAACCAGCCCCATCCATGCCTAAAAAGAGTCTACTAAAGAGGAAGGTTGTTGTCCCTAGCAACACTGATGAAACTGCTATGGAGACGCAGTGTGCTCAGATGAAAAGTAAACTCAAAATGGAGGAGATGTTGAAACATCTGATTATATCAAATGCAGCTCAACAGCAAGCAAATGCAGCTCAACAGCAGGCAAATGCGGATTTTCAGCAGAGCTTTGCAGCTCAACAAAAGGCTCATCAAGAGAGCATGGCAGGCTGGAAACAGAGACGCCAGCAGCCAATGGAGGCCATCGGTTTGGAGGAAACCGAGTATGTGTGCAGGGCTGAGTTGGATGCCTTGCAACGGAAAATGGAAGAAAAGGAACAAGCCGTGGAATTGCTTAAGATGGAGCATAGAAACTTGCAGGAAACGAATGAACTACTCAAGTCTCATGTGTCACAGTGGGAAGAAACCACTGCTCTTCTTTTGGTCGAGTTGCAAAAATGTCAAGACACTATAAAGGAGAAAGATACCATCCTCATGGAAAAGGAAATTGAAATTCAGACTTTGCAGAAGCAAAGCATGTGTGAAATGTTGGAGTTGCGTAATCAGCTGGAAAAAAGTCTTCAGTGTTTGGAAGTTACAAAAATAGACCTGCAGGAGTCGCAGGAACAGAATGTCGCTCTGAAAACGACATTGTCTCTCAGCGACAACGAGAAAAGTGAAAGAGAGGCTAAATTACTGAGTACTGTGTATGAGCTCACCACTTTGAGCAATGTGGTAGATGAATTACGTGCAGACTGTGAAAGTTGGAAAGGTGAAGCCCAACGTTTCCAGCAGCAGTTAAAGGAGAAAGAAGCCTGTGTGGCAGAATTACAGTCTCATTCCCAGAAACTAGCCAATGAGGTGAAGGCTCTTATGCAGGGAAAAGGAGATTGTGAACATAAGAGGGAAAAAGTAGAGGCACAGCTTCTGGAATCGCAAGTCCAGGTGTCAGAAGGTGACCGATTGTGTGCTAAGCTGTCAGAGAAGGCAAACCGATTGCAGGTTGAGTTGGACAGTGTCACAAATCGGCTTTCTCAAGCAGACCGCAAATCTAGAGAAATTGCGGAAGATTTTTCTATCTTGGAATCGCAGCTGCAAGACACGCAGGAACTCTTACAGGAAGAGAGGTGTCAAAGGCTGAGTTTTAGCACAAAGCTCAAACAAATGGAAGATGAGAAAAATGGCTTCCTGGAACAATTAAAAGAGGAGGCGGAAGCAAAGAAAAACCTATCAGAGCAAGTCGCAACATTGCAAGCTCAGATAGCGGATATGAAAAAACGCATGGAAGAAAGCGTTGGTTCATTACAGTGTGTTGAAGATGTGAAAAAGAAGTTTGATCAGATGCTTGGTGAAGAGAAGACTGTGTCTGCAAAATATGCAGAAGAACGCGCACGTGCAGAAACGGAGGTGCGTGATAACGAGAGCAAAGCCCTGTTCTTGGCTCGCTCTTTGGAGGAAGCTCTAGAGTGTAAGGCTGAACTAGAAAGTGTTAAACAGCTGCGTACAGAAATGGAAGAATTGGTCAGCTCCAAGGATGATGTTGTGAAAAGCGTTCAGGAGCTAGAAAAGTCTAAGCGAGCCTTAGAACAGCAACTAGAAGAGATGAAGATTCCGTTGCAGGAACTGGAAGAGGAATTCCAGGCAACAGAGGATCTGTCCCAAAGAGGGGATAGTGTGCCTGATGCAGTTTTTAAAAGGATCAGTGTTTTGGGGTCTGTCCTGAGTGAGCCTCAGAAATGTGACGACATGTGGCTTGAATCACCCCTTTGGAATAAACCGTTCCTTCAAAAACTTCAAGCATTGGAAAATGTATCATTAGAACTTCAGCAAACAAAGGAGCTGAGTAAGAAATGTGGTGATTTCTCAGTTCAGGCTGAAAACCTAGTGGAGAAAACTAAGGCTGTTGGTGAAAACGTGAAGCAAATGAATAAGTGCCTTTCAGGGAGTGTTTCCAAAATGGAACTGGTGAAAGACGGGTGGCAGAAGTTTGATCGTGATCTTGAGATGCATTCCATGTGGAATTCAGATAGAGAAAAAGAACTAGGTGACCTTGAGCGGTCAAATAGTTCAGCAGAAAGTGCATTGAAGAAACCTGTAAAAGAATGTGTTGCAGTTCCATGCTTCTTCACTGATGCAGAGAGGAGGTCTATAATGGATACCACCCAGATCGCTGGGTTCAACTGTGTTGTTGCCTTTGACCCCTATGTTGGTGGAAGGAAAGTTGATGATGTTCTGGTTGGCTTCTTCTGTGAAGAGTTTGGCAAGAAATATAAACTCAATATCA